>NC_137786.1:22056932-22536932 GCF_963383645.1 Muscardinus avellanarius | reverse complement strand
AGCTAGTATCATGTGAGCACTCAAATTGACCACCTGCAGTAAAGGTAGTCCCACCCTCTTGAATCATTGTGGTTGGACATTTTCAAAGTCATAGGGCCTGCATCCACCTCTGGCCTCATCTCCATCTGGGCCACAGGGAAGGAATCTGAGTGGCTTTCCTCAAAATGGCTGTTCTTTTTTCCATAGTTTCCCACTTAAGCTTGAACTACCCCAACTACATGCCATTTTTTTTTTTCTAATCTAAGAATTGAGCCTCTCTCCAGTCATCTTTTTTTCACAGCACAATTATTTCTGGGCCCCTGCTTTTCATATGTCTTTCTAGACAAACAGTAAATCTATAGTGTCTCTGCTTTGCTTTCTGCTCCCAAAACCCAGTATATAATTCACTGAATGAGGATATCAATATCTATAATGCAGTTAGGATACTTTTCTCTTTTGAGATTTCTTCCACCCTTTGAATCAGTCTATCATATTTAAATTCAGTTTCACACAAAGTTTCAGGACAGGAGCAAAATACCTATAAGCTATTTGCCAGAATGCAACACATGTGGTTTTTACTTCATTTTCCTATGAAGTACTCTTTGACTTCCATAGTTTCCTGAGTACAGTTTCTACCATCCACCTTTCTAGCCACATTCTGATTCTCACAAACGGCTCTCACAAACCATTTCCAATGATTCACAAAAAACATGGTCACAGATACAACAGTAATCCCAATTCGTTGGTATCAATCTCTGTCTTACTTAGTATTATCACTGTGCGAAGATTTATTTTCTCAAGTTTTTTGGGGGGGATCTTGGAGTTTGGTTCATGTGAGACTGGGGTATTAGAACTGGAGTCTGGCCATGGCAGCTGGAGGCAGAAAGAGAGAGCACAAGGCTTTGGTCTCAATCACAGAGGCTGGAAGCAGCAAAGAGCAAACAAACAAGAGGATTCGAAACAAAGGCACAGACCCTAAGTCCACACCCCCACAAAACCACCTTCTCAGCTACACAATACCAGCCCAGGTCACCAACTGGGTCTTGGCAAATACATTACAATGCATTTATCTATTGGTGAGATTATATCCTTTGCACCCAAGCCCAGCTTCTAACATTGCTACCTTGTTTCCATGACAGATAGGGAGACACTCTAAATCCAAACCATTCAGAGTGGCAAAAAGTATTATGGAGTAATTTTGATAGTTCAAAATTCCTACTCAGAGTATGAGGAAATGCCATGTCAACTAAGAAGATGGGAAAGGAGAAGAATGTTGAGCAATTTCTTCATTAGAAAGCTCCTGTGACAATCAATACTCAATCGTTCAAGATCTATTCAAGATAGAAAGAAAGCAGGTAAAAATGAATTCACATTCTGGTGCAGCAGTACTCTTATTTTCTTGTTGAGTACTGACTATTTCTCATATGAATGGGGACTATGGGCAGAGGTTTCCAGAAGCAAAGAAGTCAGAAGAGATTTCATCAGCTTTCACTGGAATGGTAAGACACAATTTTTTTCAAGGGTATATAACTAAAACCTTATTTAAAAGACTTTTCTTGAAGAAAAGAATAGCAGGACACCCAGCCCCCACAAAGCCATCTAAGAGGTTGGTTCTCCGATATGTAATTCACTGTGTTCAGCTATCAGGGCACTCAGGCATCACTTGAGCTGGGAGCAGACCTTGACATGGTCCACATGGTACTGATTTTGAACGAAAATAAAATATTGAAGGTTCCACCAAGATTTTAAAAGAAAGCCTTGGAGGTTGGGAGATGTGGGCCAGGGTCAGAATTTCTGCAACATGAGGAAGGGGTGGTGCATTGCTGACATGTTTAGCTAGACTAAAAGGATTTTAAGAATGATAAAAGATCATCCTATAGCAGGTGATCCAAGCTGAAGAAAGCGCTGTGTGAATTTGTCCTTTAAAGTAAGTAATAGAATCAAATAACGTTCATAGAAAACTCATATATAACTCTTTATAAGAGCTAAATTGGTAAATGTTATAACAACATATATTAAGTAATACTGAGATTGTTTCAATTGCAAAATAGGATTTGGGCTTTAAAATTCTGTAGAAATAAATTTGAATGGACATTTATCAACTTCAATCTTCTGATGTTCTTATAAAATAGAAAAGTCAACTCAGTGAGAAGAGTCAATACTTGATGAAAATGTAAATTCAAAAATCAAAGAGAGTGATAAACTAGGGAAAAAAAAATCCTAGGGAACAGCTCATATGTCCAATGATTTAAAAATTGCTTTATGTTCCCTTCTATTATAAACAAAAGTATAAATTGTGGTTATTTAGTTTTTCATTTCTTGTCTCTTTTTTGTGTATTTTGAGTTTATGGATAGAGTAAGTGTCTCTTTTTTTGTTCCCTGTCTTGCATCAGAAGATATTACATTTAAGGCCCCCAAACCTAATGAGTTTCTTCTGCATCTGGACCTGAGGCAGATTGTGAGACAATGAATTATAGGTCAGTGCCCTAACAGAAAAACAATTTTGAAATTACTGGTACAAGATTAAATACATTTTAGTGAGAGAGTGACTCAGATGGGATTTCTGGAAATACACTACAATAATGAAACATTTTGCATGCTATTATTAGTGAAAGCTTTCAAGAAAAAAAAATTGAGAAAGTGCCAAATGCCTCTTTGGACAGAGAAAAAATCATAACTCTAATCAAATCACAGCAAATTCTTTAAATTACAGAGAGCCCTGGAGCAAACAGGCACCTTCAGAATGAGCCAGGTTATGATAATGAGACCAAAACTTTATACCTAAAATCACCAGATAATTGTAGGTAGTCTTCACAATAAGAGAATAGATATATTAGAGGAGGAAATCTCTGTAGTAGAAGAATACTTCCAAGAAAGAAATTTGAGCTTTTTGAAGAAAAGTCTCTTTCAGGTAGGAAAAAGATCACGTACTGTATATATATTTAGAGAACAGAAAACACCATCTAATAAAGTGAGATATGAGTAATTTATGGTCAGGGAATGCTTGTTGGTAAACTGAACAATATCAAAAGTCCTTCTTATATTTGTATGCCTATGCACTAGAAATATGATTTTACCATTCCTATCAAAAGAAGAGTCTACCTCAGTTCAGTGCTTCTTAAATCTACAGCTGGCCGTGAAGCATTTTTGGTGAGATTTTTGGACACATTGTTAAAAATTTGAGGATACAAGATCACCTGGAAAGACAGCAGAAGTACCACTTAGAGGAACCCAAGTCTTTGATACCCTAGTCCTTCACCTGATCCCAACTGAGGCAAGTGCAAACACTGCAGCCATGGCGGACACTGAGCATTCATAGAGATGCCTACCCTTCAAAAAAATTAACAAGTAACAAGCCGTTGTTGCATAAAGCCGCCACATTTTGAAGTGGTTTGTTGTACATTTCACCGGTAAAAAAAATACCTAGCAAGAACATTTATGCAATTATTAATTTTGCTTTAGCGATTATAAGTTAATATCATTTTTTCTATGGTGCAATTTTATACAATCACTATGGGCCAGATTGACAAAAGATCAACATTGGCTACAAAAAAACATTTCAAGGGTAGCAAATTCATAGTTGGTAAAAAAAAAATGTATGATCAATAAACATGTGAAAAATCAAAATGATTTGTTGGTAGCACAGTCAGTATTTAAAAATATATTTCACTGACCTGGGATTAAATTCTCTCATGATTTTATTTGTTCAAGAATTATGAAAAATGATGTCATATTTTAAATATGTGTTTATTACACAGTAATATAAATTTTTCTCATGAAAAAATAAAATAACAGTTTATTTGTAATAGTAACTATTTTTAGAATATAACATAGGGACTAATTTAATGTATACATTATAAGAAAACTAGAGCATAAAGCAGTAGGATACATTTTGTTCTATTTTTATCTCTGTATTTAATATTTTGAAGTTAATCATAGATATATAATTTCTTACATGTTTAGAAAGTACATATCTTCAGAGAAGTAAATAATTTAAAGAATAATGTTGATAGGAAAGTATATATAGTAAAAATAGATTTTTATCTTTTAATTCATTTAAACATGATTTCTACACTCAAATCTGAACATATGATAGGATAGCCGGTATCTGAAGAAACATAAGTGTTCTTGCTCTATTGCTGAGGCTTCTTTTCTCATACATCATAGATACAGATATAATGTTTCTATAAACATTTATGATCACCATAAATATTTTTTAAAATAGATTTTCTTTTAAATAAGGCATCATCTTCTATTTCAACATTATTACGAACGTCAAATCTGAACCATTATTTTAAACTACGAAGATAAAAAATTAATAACCACCCATCCATATCAATCACATAGTTAATTAATTTCATGGTTTCTCAATCAGTGTCCAAGATGTAAGCTATGAGCTGTTTTCTAAGGACAGTTGACAAGATGTATAAGAGAAAAATCCAAACAGGCTGATTACAGACATAGCCAAAATAGTCTAAACTGTCAAATAAATTCTGGAATTCTCTGTGTATAAGGATATCGTAAAGTCTTCTGAATCAGTTTCTATGAACAATGGTTGAGAAATTTTTATCCATAGGAGAGATTCTATTGTACTACTTCCTCTGTGATTATGACGATCATGATGGAGAGAGAGAGAGAGAAAGAAAAAGAGAGAGAAAGTTCCATGCAAGGAGGGGTGCTACAAATTTTTATTTCAAATTTGGAATATATATATATATATATATCCAAATATATAATATATATTACATATATTGCATCTAATTATATTTTATATAATATATAAATAAAATATACTATATGTATTACTTTTATATTGACAAAAGATCAATATATAAAGTATATTTGTAAAATATATATATCAAGTAAATATATACATCAAGTAAATTATATATCAATATATAAAGTATATTGTCAATATATACAGTAATTTATTTTTCTGTTTATTTATTACTTCACTTAACATAATGACTTTCAATTCCATCCATGTACTAAAAATTAGTGCATTTACTTTTGCTGTGGCTGAATAATATGCCATTGTGTGTGTGTGTATATATATATATACACACACACATATATATATCACATATATATATACAAGGATATATATATACAAGGATATATATATATACTCTTGAAATGTTTTTTGTAGCCAATTTTGATCTTTTGTCAATCTGGCCTATAGTGATTGTATAAAATTGCACCATTGAAAAATGATATTAACTTATAATCATTAAAGCAAAATTAAGAATTGCATAAATGTTCTTGCTAGGTATTTTTTTAACAGTGAAATACGTGTGTGTGTGTATGTATATATATACATACATACATACATACATACATGTGTGTATATATATATATATATATATATATATATATATATATATATATCCCAAATTTTCTTTATCCATTCATCCACTCATGAGCAATGAGCACCTGGGCTGATTCCTTATTTTATCTCTTACAAATATTTCAGTGGATGAAGTAATAAAGAAAATGTGGATTATATTATTTGTTAATTCCCCAGTCTGCAATGTTCAGTTGTAGCAAAAGCAAAGGGACTAAGCCCTGTTGAATTTTTTCTATGTTTGGAATAGGATTTTAGTTGTCTGTCTCTGGCTATACTGTCTCATTTTACTTTGTTTACTCTGTTTATATTAGACTTTGATATTTAAACTTTTAATGTTAACATATTCAAAATTTACCATGTTTTCTTTGTGCACTGTAATTTTCTTTTCTTAAAAATTCCTTCCTTGGCTGAGCATGGTATCATACACTTGTAATCCCAGAGGTTGAGACAAGAATATCACAGGTTCCAGGCTAGATTTAGCAACTTACTGAGACTCTGTTTCGAAATTCAAAATAAAAATGGCTGCACACACACACAACCACACATCGCGCGCGCACACACACACACACAACCACACATCGCACACACGCACACACACACACCACACACACAACCACACATCACACACACACCACACACACAACCACATATCGCACACACGCACACACACACCACACACACACAACCACACATCACACACACACATACCACACACACACAACCACACATCGCACATACACACACACACCACACACACACAACCACACATTGCACACACACACACACACACACACACACATACACTCCCTTTTTTAGCCAGGTGAGGTGATGGACATATGTACCCCCAGTTTTTGAGATTTTGTGAGACTGAAATAGGAGATTCACATGTTCAAGGCTAATATGTGGTAATGTAGGGATGCACTATTTAAAAACAAAGTTCAAAAGGGCTGAAGCATAGCTCAGTGGTAGAGCGTCCCTGGGTTCTAATCTATGTACCACATACACACAAAACCTTACCTGATTAAAGCTTTTTTTTAATACATTTCAAATATTTTTTCTTCATTTTTTTTGAAAAAAAAATTCTCCAGCTTATTGTTGCATTATGGTGAGTAAAGAACCCTATTTTTAAAACTCTGGATAACCAATTGTTTCAGAATTACTTAATTTTTCTTTCTTTTATTTTCCTTTTTATTTTTTTTAATTTTTATTTAGTGTAAATATTAGTTCCAGGCCAGGCATGGTGGCACATGCTTGTGATCTCCGTACTTGGGAGGCTGAGACAGGAGAATAGCAGCTTTGCAACCAGCCTCAAGTACTTAGTGAGGTCCTCCACAACTTAATGAGACCTTGTTTCAAAAATAAAGAATAAAAATAGGTCTAGGGGTGTAGCTTTGAGGTAATATATTCCTAGATTCAATGCCCAGTGTGTGTGTGTGTGTGTGTGTGTGTGTGTGTGTGTGTGTGTGTAATACCTATTAGTTTCATGATTTGTAGTATTTTATGCATGTGACATTGTTTTTAATTTCTTATTATTCCAATTTTACTATCATTATTGTAAATTTTTAGCAAATTTTGATTTTTCTACTTAGTTATTTACATTCTTTTATAACTGGGAACTAAGCTTACCAACTGTTATTACCTCATCAGTTAATATCACACACTCTTCTTTGCCATTTAAGTAGGAATTGAGAAAAGAAAATAAATACAGAGGTGGTATCCAATCATAATTAAAGTATACAGATTATTTTAATTATTTTTCAGTGAAACAAAATACACATTACCTTATGTCATATTTAATTTCTTCTTTTAATTTTTTATTGGTGCGTTGTAGTCATACATCTTAATGGGGCACAAGATGGTAGAGGCATACATATACACAACACTCATTTAGCCCTTCCCCAATTCCCACCCCATTCCCTCTCCCTCCCTCCTTTTCATGTTTGGCTTAGTGATTGACTTTGATATGTTTATAAATGTACATCATGTTCATTCTGAAGTTTCCCTCTTTTCCCCTCCCAACACCTCAGTTAGGTCACCTTATTTGCACATTTATGGTTTCTCCTTCCTAGAGTTCCTCCTATAACCCTTTTAGCTATGACCTCCTTAGCTATTCATATTAGACAGAGCATCCAAATCGTTACTTTTTGTGACTAATTTCACTTATTATGATTTTCTCCAGTTTCATCATTATTTTATTGGGGAACAATATCGCAGCATATATTTAACAATGAATATTGCCACAGATCCCAAAAAGAGAATTTATCTATGTGTGTAAGTTTTACGCTAACCAATTCCTGATCCAAGGATAACAACCAGATTGACGATGTAGCAACAAAGATAAAATATATACCTTCTCAGGTATATATTGTAATGATTCCTCAAGGAAAACATGATGAAAATATGATCACACAGACTTATCATGTTTATGATATGTATGATAAAAAGACCTCACAGCTGTTATGTATGTGGGAGAATGGAGATTAGATGGTAAATCCAATATTTGGAGGTGATATTTAATATAGGACCTAAAAGATGTAAAGAAAATATTTTTATAATAACTGGTAATATGATCTTGTTTCTTTGTTAAAAAGGACAGAAATTTTTGACTATTTCTTTACACTTTTATTGATATGCAATGAATATAACAATATTAGGATATAGAATAACTTAAAATATTTGTTTGGATTTCAAAAGGTCTCATAATTTACAAAAGCTAATGTTAAAAATTAATACATTTTAGGCCGGGCGTGGTGGCGCACGCTTATAATCCCCGTGCTTGGGAGGCAGAGACAGGAGGATCATGCAGGTTTGAAGCCAGCCGCGCGCGCTGGATTAGAAGACCTTTTTCCATATAAAAATGTAAAAAATAGGTCTGGGAGTGTAGCCCGGAGGTAGAAGGGCTTCCAGGAATCCTAGTACCACCAACACCAAAAAAAATTAATACATTTTAAGATAATTTAAAGAAATATGCCATCAAATATGATTTTTTTATTACCTCAGTCAAGAAAAAGAAAGCTTTCTTGAAGCCTTAAAACTGTGGGTCAAGCCATCCTGAGACGGTAAAAGAGTAGGTGGTCTTGGAGGTGGTTTTGGTCTTGGAGCAAATATTATACTAGTCAACAAATGAATGCTAACTTAATAAATACATTACAGTCTGGTTATGCAATGGCCAATTATAAAACTTGCAAAATGAACAAATGAAAGAAATAGAGCTGCACACATAAGTAAGGATGAAAAAGCTATATTTTAATAGAAAAAAAAAGCAACTCTACAATTGAGCTACATTCCTCTGTCAGATATAGCCATTTTGGAATACTGAGAAAGGGTATTTTAAGAGAGAATGTGACAATGGCAATATTATGTGAAGTAACCCAGATGGTGTTTTCACTGGACATTTTTATCATATATTGTAAATATATTTATATATGTTGAGCCTTAGTCTCACAATGCTGCCCAGGCTGACCACAAGCTCATGATCCTTCTGATTCACATTTCCAAGTTGCTGAAAGAGATGGCTCTACAACTATGCCTTGCTTTCAATTTTTAAAAATTATGTAATATTGTATAATAAAGTATAACCGGTAAGCTATATCACATTGAATTTTAAATATAATAAAATATAAACTAACAGCAAATTAAAAAGTAAATGTTCCAGCCAGGCATGGTGGCGCACACTTGTAATCCCTGCATTTGGGAGGCTGAGACCAGAGGATAGCGGTTCGAGGACAGGCTCAGCTACTTAGTGAGGCCCTCTGCAACTCAGTGAGACCCAGTTTCAAAATAAAGAATAAAAAAATAGGACAGGAGGTGTAACTCAGAGGTCGAATGCCCCTGGGTTCCATCCCCAAACCCGCAAAAAAACAAACAAACAAAAAATAAATGCTCCTATAATATTAGAAACACTTGTTAACTTAAATATTTTTTAAACCATTACCTACCAGATAGTAATAGTATGCATGTCAAAGTAACTTTTATTTTCTTAACACAAATAGATGAAAATCTAGCAAATGTTAGAATTTTAGCATAAGAAAGATTATTTACCATATTCTTTAATATTTATATAAGATAAACGTTGTTGTCATACCAATGCCCCAAACACATCCACAGCTAGTTAAATGGCATTAAATATTAAGCTTAGTTCTAGCTAAAATGTACTTACAAATAAAGAACTATATGGTAATTATCTTTATGGTATTTTATTAATTAGTAGGAAACTAAAAACTTTGTACATTTTATTTTATTTTCAAGTGAAAAGAAACAATAAATTTACCTTAATCCATCTATCTCAAGTTTGCATATTAAATTTTAAAAATTCTGAAGATATTTCATTATAATCATATAAATTGGGTAGAATAATTTTATTTATTGAATCTTATTTTTAAATGGTAAATATTTATATTGTTTTATTTTAAACAATTGCAAATAGATTATGATTCTTTAAATATTTACATTCAATGTCTCTTTATAATGATATTACAAACATGCATAAACACACACTAAATTTTATTAGTGTATAGCTGTTTTAGTCCCTTTTTGCTACATTTTATTTATATGATGCCATTTGTTATTAAAACATTCCAACCTAGCACATTTTCTACCTTTGCTTTACATTCTAATATTATAATTCATTTAGCATTGTTATATTTCTTGTCTTCTTGATTCATTATTGACTCTGCTTTATATTTTCATCCATAATAATAATGCAATATACAGAGAAACAGTCATTCATTCTGAGAACATCTATTCAGAAAATTGCTGTGTTTTGAATTCTAAAACAATAGCATATAATATGCAGTAATATATATGCTATTCTAAAATTGTATATATTACTTCAAGGACTTAATTTGTATTTTTATTCATTCTTTAAAGAACAAAATTCTTTCTAGTAACATTTTATACATACTTCTGTAATTACTATATCAAAGAAAATTATGAAATAGGAACAACATATTTGAATAAATAGCTCTATATTGTGGTTTTGAATAAATAGCTCTATACTGTGGTTAAGAATGAGAATCAGAATAGTCTGGAATGTAATAGTATTATTTAAGTTGTATAAAAAATGCAGACTCCAAATATTTGATAAACAGAAAAAAAACAACAAAAGTTGATAATCTTCAGGTTTAAAATTGGTATTAACAAGGAATCTTCTGAGAAATAAAGCAAGTAGGAAATATATGAATGCATGTCTAATGTATGTATGTATATGTATATGTATATTTATTTATTTATTTATTTATTATTTGTAAGACTACATATAAGTTTAGGCATATATACACAAAAGGAAAAAGGCAGATAGAGAAGTTTATTATGAAATTGGTCTTCTGTAAATCATGGAAACTTTGAAATCCCATCCTATCTTTTCTCCCTAAGCTAGAGAACCCAGAGTCCTATTGTAACTGAATTTGAAAGACTGAGAAAGGTCCAAAAAGGACCAGAATTCTAAGGGCAGAAAACATGGATATCTCAGATCAACTAGAAAAAGTTTTTCTTCTTCATTTTTTGTTTAACCCAAGCTTTAAAAATGGACTGTATCATGCCTCTCCACATTGATGAGAGCTGAAAATCGTTTTTCAGTCTATTCTTTACTCAGGGTACTGATTCTTATGCTAATCCCTTCCAGAAACTCCCTTACAGAAGTGAAAAAAATAATGTTTATTCATCTACATTCACATCTTTTCATCCAATCACACTGACACATTAAATCACCCATCATAAGACCACCCATTGTCAACTAGACACCATTTTCTTAAGTCATACTTAATATCCACATAAAGAAAATAACAAGGCCATAATGCTATGAAATGAAAATTCTACATTCAATGGAAAATGTACTAAACCATTCCAAAGAATTGGACATAACATTCTTAAGAGATTCTTACTTTTTTTTATAATATCATATAAATTAGAGGATATAATATTAAAATACTTAAATATTGATCAAAAGTCAATAAATTTTATATGTTAAGAAAAAATATAGGGAAAAGCCAAAGATATTTGCTAAATATACATATAGATACACACAGACATATCCTTAACAAAATTAGGAAGAAAGAGCCTGCCAATTAATTATATTTCTTATTTCTCTAACAGATGGCATGGTCAAATCTGGTATTTAGAATTGTCTTTGGCTATATACTATGCATTTCCTACAGCAAGTATGTTAAGGTAGTCATGGTTCTTTAAGTGGTTGGTGGATAATGTTTAGAATATTTGGAAGGATCTATCACTTACTTATTCTCCATATTTTTGTCATTAGATTTTCAATCATGTTCCTTCCATATCTCTGACTGTCTAGACAACTCATTTGCTAGAGATCATGAATCAAACATTAGACAAACTCTCTTTTCTAACAAAGTATACAACCACATTCAGCTTTAAAAGTTCTGCCCAGTGGGATGATTTCTTTTTACCACTGCACTTCAGAAATAACCAAAAAGTGTCAGAAAGCTATAAATATCCACTTCTGGGGCGAGCCTGTGTATCATACAAAACCATTTGTAACCAGTCCTAAGCTTTCTTTCCTCTGTGAAGAAACTGTAGGTAAATTTTCATGAAGCAAAAATCTAGACAGAGATAATGTAGTATAGCAGAATGGGTGATTTAGTCACTTCAAATTATTCACTTGTACCCTCAGGGTTACTTGAGCCAAACTTCTTATTGTAAATCAATTGATAATGGAGTTTTGCTGTGACCTCAACTCTATGGCCTATGGATCAGCAAACATCCAGCTTATGATGTATAACTAAGGTCACATGGGGATTCTGTGGTCTATGACTAGGTGTTCAGTTTCTTTTAAGGCCTACTAGCAGGCCAAGGACTATTGCTCAAAATGAGAGTAGTTATCACTGAAAAAAACAAAGTTTTGTAATTTAAAATAGAGAACCTAGTCGGGCGTGGTGGCGCATGCCGTTACGGGTGCACCATGTTACTGGGCGTGGTAACCCCCACGCTTGGGAGGCAGAGACACGAGGATCGCGCAGGTTCGAAGCCAGCCGTGCTGGCTTAAGAGACCCTGTTTCCACATAAAAAAGTATGAAAATAGGTCTGGGAGTGTAGTCCGTGGGAGTGTAGCCGGAGGTAGAAGGGCTTCCAGGAATTCCAGTAGCAATAAATAAATAAATAAATAAATAAATAAATAAATAAATAATAAACAAAATAGGGAACCTATAGAAAACCACTAAGAGCACCTCCATAGGTCATTGATACTTCAAAAACTATCAAATCTACTGTATCTTATGGCACAAGTGGAAGAGAGGCTTAAACAATAGCCATGCCTGTTTGGCTGCCTTTCCTGTTCTGAATTCAGTCTGAATTAGCATTTTGGGGGTTCTGTTAGGAAATGGACTGCAGTAACACAAACAAATAAAAAATATATTGACTCTGAAACCCAAAGAGGCTAAATCTAAGGCACTGTTTCTTTTTCTTGGTTGGAAAAGGGACCAGATGCAATAACTTATTTTTCACCCAGAAAGGAGTATCTCAAAATACCTCAAATCCCTGTATCTCTAAATTCACTGAGGCAGAAAATCTTTGAAGATCACTGAGGTAGAAAACACATCAGATATGCAAACATTAGAACAATAAATGTAGTACAGTTACTACTTCTCACTTTCAAAGTCCAATTAACATGCCATTAATGTAATGAACCAATGATATCCTGCAGAAGATAAAAATGATCAGGGTCTCTGCAAGCTAAATTACAACATAGGGCTAAATAATTAATATAGTCCTAAAATAGGATAGTGAAAATGTATGATCAATCTCACTGCCTGAAAGCAAGTTTCTTCCAGTGGGCCTTATCAATAAGTATAAAGAAAAAAAACTTACGACATTAGTAGTTGAATATCAGGTCCCATAAAATGTGTTAATTTCTTCAATGAATGAAATCACACTTGACACTGTAGTTACAACTAGAGTCAACACTTGCTCAAGCCTAAAGAAATCCACCATCTTTCTCCAAGTTCCATGTGTCTTCTGCATGGACCAAGCAGAATTTAAAGAGAATGTTGATAAAATCATCACTCTTCAACTTTCAACTTCTTGATGCAGGAACTAATCTCTGATGACCTTCTTTGTATGTATTTTCATTTTGTTTTATACTTTCCTAGGCAAACACAGGTCTAATGGTAACATTCAGCCTTTGCCATCATAATGGCCCTCACTTCCAGGTCAGGGCACCAATGTGGACATTATGCCAGTGACATATATTCCATTTATTCCTTCTACAATTTGGAAAATAACCACAGAGTGGGTCTGGGGACTACAGTGTACCCTCTTTGAGATGGTTCTGAACTAAATTCCATACATAATCTCATCTCCATAAACCCCATATTTGATTAGAATATTATATAATGTTTTGAATTATTTCTTAGAATCAGTGTTAGTTCAAAACCAGTATGTACCGCTTCCCAAAAGTTATTATTTTCTTCAATGCATATTCAACTTGGGAAAAGGCCATAGGTATCTTTATAAAGAGCTGGGAGAAAGACTAACAGTACATGTAATCCTGGTACATCACTCTATTAATTCAGAGGTCCTTGGTCTGTCAATAAGTTCACATCTTAAAATTGAAGGGCTGCATCTTTTACATCTTATAATTAGAGTAAGAGTTTTGTTAATTGGTCTTGGAAATTCTTGTCTTATAGGAATAAATTAATAATAGAGTAGATTTCCTATGTATTTCACTTCTAGAGTCCCATGGCAAACCACAGTTTCATGTTAATCAAACAATTTTTATTACTATTTTTATTATGTTTTCATTAAATAATTATATTGTCTTAGCCCATTTTATTGCTATAACAAGATACCTGAAACCACATACTTTCACAGTCCTTGAGTCTGGGAAGTCTAAGTACACGCTACCAGTGTCTTCCTAGCATCACTGAGGGCCTTCTTGAAGCATCACAACATTATGGAGGACAATATGTGGTGAGAGAGAATAATTATGCTAGCTTGGGTCTCCCTTCCCCTGCTTTTAATGCCAAATACTGCCTTCCTGAGAGGCTGACCTTATTTATTACTTCTCCAAACTCTGCTTTTCAAATATCATCAACATATGAATTTGGGAATTAAACTTCTAACAGATAAACTTTTGAGGGACACATTAAAATACTTTTACTTCCACACTGGCCTCTGAATTTCTCTCTTTCGCATTTATTCTACTCAAGTATCTCTAAAGCCTTAACTTATTCTAGCACCAACTCTAAAGTTGAAAGTCCAGGAGTGTCATCTGGATTGGTGACACTCAAGACACAATTCATCCTGGAGCAAATTTAATTAAGCCATGGGCCTTTGAAATTAAAACAAACTATCTACTCCCCAAATTCAATGGTGGGGCAGACATATCCATTCCCAAATATATAAACAAACAAGAAGAAAGGAGTTATGATCTCCAAATAAATTAAAAACTCAATGGGAAAACAATTTTAAGTCAGATCTTGCATTCTTCAGAATTGAAGAATTAATACCATAAGAAATCTGCCACATCTTAAGGTTGTGCACTCCAGAATAAAAAGCTGAGGCACACATAAGGCCAATTTATCCAGAGCTGGAGTAGGAATGCCAAAATTCAGGTGATAGAGACTCCAGATGGTCCAGAGAAGTGGATCCATGGAAGATGCCCTAACCCGTCTTCAAAACTGTTCTGCCCTGATAGATCTCTGGGCCATTTGTTAGGAATGACAGCCTTGAAATTTCATTGTGACCATTCCCTATGGTTCCTCCTTTTTCCTTCCTTCCTTCTTTCTTTCTTTCTTTCTTTCTTTCTTTCTTTCTTTCTTCCTTCCTTTCTTTCTTTTTTTCCTTCTTTCTTTCAATTTCTCCTTTTTTGTGATTGAACACAGGAGCATAATCCCTCTACCTCTGAGCTATAATCCCAAGCCTATTTTATTGTTTTATCTGGAAACAGTCTCACCAGGTTGCTGAGTGCCTCCCTATGTTGCTAAAGCTGGATTTGAACATCTAATCCTTTCTTTTTTTTTTTTTTTCCTTGTGGTACTGGGGTTCCTGGAAGCCCTTCCACCTCCGGGCTACACTCCCAGACCTATTTTTTATATTTTTATTTGGAAACAGGGTCTCTTAAGCCAGCGAGGCTGGCTTCGAACCAGCGCGATCCTCCTGTCTCCGTCTCCCAAGCGCGGGGATTACAAGCGTGCGCCACCACGTCCGGCTCTAATCTTTTCTAACTTCCCAAATACTGAGATTAAAAGCATGTATAAAGCCGAGCTTGGTGGCACACACTTGTAATCCCCGCACTTGGGAGGCTGAGAAAGGAGGATCACACAGGTTTGAAGCCAGCTTGAGCTACTTAGTGAGGCTCTTAGCAATTTAGTCTGGGAGGATAGCTCAGAAGTAGAAAATGTCTAGTTTCCAACCCCAGTAACACCCAAAAAAAAAAAAAAAAAAAAAAAAAAAAAAGCTATGTTTAACCATGTAACAATGCCTGACTTCCCCATGGTCTGAATAACTTATTTTATCCTCTTCTACATGAAAAGGCTTAGAATATTCCAAATATACCACTTTTTCATTTTAATTAAAATGTTTCATTTAATTAGTCTCTTTGCTTCCCCATTTCAGTTTAAGCAGACAAAAGTAGTCATCCAAAATTCTAAATGGTTCACTGCTCTGAAATTTCTTTCATGGGAAGCACAATTTTATCCATCGTCCCTGAGTTCTACATGCCATAAAATGCTAAACCGTGGACACAATACACCCTAGTTTTGTCCAATTTTATATCAAATATGATATTTACTCAAGTTTCCAAATCTGGTTGTTCAGTTTTGCTTGAGATTGGATCAAAATAACCTTTATTGCCCACATTTCCTCTTCAACATTCTGTCTTGATTACTTAGGTAATATCTGAGATATTCCAGATTTTCCCCAATCTTTTCTTCTCTTGAATCTTTGCCAGAATCACACTTAATACTACACTCATGGCAATACATAATTTTTCCAGCATTCAACTCAAACAAATTTAGCTTCTAATTATTACTCAACTCTTTGTATACTTCTACATTTTAAAGACTTGGAAGAGAAATATTGTCACTTCCCAGTACCCATTTTCTGTCTTAGTCTATTTTCTCTTACTATAACAATGTATATGCGAGACTGGGTCATTTATAAAGAATAGGAGTTTATTTTGCTTATGGTTCTCGAAGATGGAATTCCAAGAGAGTGGTACCAGCATTTTCTCAGTATCCTGCAAGCTTCTTAATCACAAGATGGCAGATGATAACATCTAGCAAGATGAAGCAAGTGTGTTATCTTGGGTCTCTTTCTGTTTCTAAAAATGCCATTAACCCTGGTGTGGTGATGCAGGCTTGTAGTACTTGGTAGATGTATGCTCAGTACTTGGTAGACTGAGACAGGAGGATCTCAGGTTCACAGCCAGCCTCAGCTACTTAGTGAGGCTGTCGGCAACTTAGGAAGACCCTGTTTGAATATAAAAAAATAAAAAATAGGGCTGAGGGTGTAGCTCAGAAATAGAAGCCTCTGGGTTCAATCTCCAAGTTGAAGAAAGAAAGCCATTGATGTCATTATGGGGGATCCCCACCTTCATGAGCTTATATAATCTTAATGAGATGATTAATTTTCGTGATTACCTTGACCGAGTGGTGATATGCCTAGAAAATTGGTTAAGCAAACTTTGGGGTATGTTTTTGAGGGTATATCCAGAGAATATCAGGATGTGGGTCAGTAAGGTCAGACTCTGAATGCAGTGGCACTATCTAGAAGGTTTGGGCCCCAAATGAAAAGAAAATGAGAATGAGAGGGAAACTCATATGCATACTTGACCCTACCTGAGTGGGCACATTATTTCTCTGTGTCTGTCTGCTATCAACACAAGATTCCATGTTCTTTACCCTTTTAGTGCAGAGCCAGGCTTCAGGCTCTCAGCCTCAGGCTAAGGCTGCATACTTGGCCCTCATTCTTTTATTCTAGGTTTGTGACAACATGGACTGAGTAGCTACCGATTTTCTTGGCTTTCTTGCCTGCAGATGACTATTATGGGACTATCCAGTCTCAGATCATGTGAGCCAATTGAATAAATCCCCTCTTCTAACCATATATATATATATATATATATATATTATATATATTATATTATATATATATAATATATATATATATATAATATATATATAATATATATATATAATATATATATATATATATATATATATATATATATATATATTATATATATATATATATTCTATGGGTACTGTTTCTCTGGAGAACACTAATGTACCTCCTTCCCGAAGGCTCTATTTCAAAATCTCATTAACATAGAAATTCAAAAATTAAGTTTCCAACACATAGACATTGGAAAAACACATTCAAATATAGGATATGCAATTGAACCTTGCTACTACAGAATCCAATAATTCCCCTTGATTTTTGATTTTCAAAGTAAGATGTTGCAATTCCTATTATAGGTTCTGGCAGACAGAGCAGGGTGTTCTTGGGCTCTTTTTGCAAATATGTTGCTCAAAGTATTAGCAGAAGTTATTTCTTCTGGAATCCCCTGATGTATACATTTCTTAAATAACAAAAATAATCTGACAGTTCAATTTTCCTGTGAATTTAAATCTCTCTTCTTTACATTAAACCTAAGTATATTGGACAATTCTAGTTAGGTAAAAAATAAGATATGTTTTAATCCATGTCCAAGCCAGCCGAACAAATTATTAGAGCCCTTTGTTACAACCTGTTTGACAAACTAAATGCAGATTCTCTGCTTGGTGAACCCAAACTCAGCCTATTTTAACTTTGTGTTTTTAACTTTACTATCCTAAGTATTTTATATACTATTCCACATATGGTCTACTGATTTCTAGTTGTATAAAATATAAAAATAAAACAATTTTGTTGAAGTATAGTAGCCTTTCTCCTTCCTTATGGGTCTCACTTTTTCTTTTCCTTTTTTTTTTTTTTGTACCTCTGGGGATCAAAAACTGGGTTTAAAGAAATGAGCCACACTTATATCTAACATTTAGTGATCTATAGAGACTTGAGTCAATTTGTGATATTATTTTTTCTACTTTTAAGATATATTTTTATTGATTTATTGGATTTATACATCATAGTGAGGTTCAATGTAAAAAAAGATACATGCACACTGCAATTAATATGAATCCCTCAGAATCCCATCCTACTACCCCCTGCCTCACCCTAGTCTTTGTATATGTTAGTAATATTGGTAGTGATACCTTCATACATGAACAGAGCACTATTTGAAGTGTTTCCTAAAAACAAACCGCCTTTTCTTCTTTCTACCGCCCTCCCCCAGTCCCCTTCTACTATTCTGTGGTCTCTCTCCTCAATTATTCAACCCTCGACTTTCTGAGACTGTCTTATCTCAGTAACCCTAATATTCTCTAGTTCCATCCATTTCCTTGAACATGATATAATTTTCTTCTTTATGGCTATGTAAAATTTTATTATGTATATATAATATGCACCACATTTTCTTTATTCATTTATCTGTTGAAAGACACCCAGATTGGTTCCATAATTTGACTATTGTGAACTATGATGTTATATTTATACATTCGTATTCATGTTCCTAGCTACATTTGTGGTTTTAATTGCAAAAAGGCTCAGGTGGGTTCTGAAGAGAATCAGCATTGTCTTGAAAGACAGCTGCCTCTAGGAAGACCATTCCCAAAGCCTCATGAGATGCATGGTAAATTGTCACAAATATAAGTTTAAAGAAGAATATCTCTGTGTTTGAGGAAGCAGCCACTATTATGATTATGTAGATAACTTTTGCTGAGGGGGACAAGGTCACTTTTGCTAAATTAAAGAGAACAAGTCTACTGATGATGTGGAGATTGATTCTACCAGTTCTGGGGAGACCTAGTCTACTGGCAAATAAGTCAGCAAAAAAATAGAAGCTCAGTATACATAATTTATCAGTCTTTCCTCATGTATCCCCATCTCAATTCATTGACTGAATTCATTCCCAATCAATCAACTTTAACAGTAGAAACCCTGAAAGGATGTAACTTTGATGTGTCTTATTATGCAGCCAATTGCTGGATGAGATTCTGCAACGTCAGTCCTAAGGTTGCAGAAAATAGGCTTTCTTTTTTCTTTCAGGGCACATCCATAAACTGCTGTGTTATATATGCAGCCCTTGAGATATGAATTTCAATCTAAAAATATCCGTCCTTGGCCAGGTGTGGTGGTGCATGCTTGTAATCCCAGCATTTGGGAGACTGTGACCAGAGGATCATGGTTCGAGGACAGCCTCAGCTACTTAGGGAGGTACTCTGTAACTTAGTGAGATCCTGTTTCAAAATAAAGAATAAAAAATAGGGTAGTGGGTATAGCTTGGAGGTTGAATGCCCCAGGGTTCCATCCTCGGAGCTGCAAAAAAAAAAAAAAAAACCCTGATTTTCTTTACAAATTTTCCACAATATTAGAACCAACTGTGTTGCTTTTCCTAGGCATGAAAAAAGTGCACCAGATATCAAGGAGTGGGGTAGGGAATGAGGTTGGATAGGGGAAATAAAAGAAATAGGTAGGAAAGAGACAAGTAGAAAAGGGAACAAGGACCGTACTTTAAATTTCCATGATCACTAGTCCCTGTCAGAACTAGGCTTAGTTCTCACCTCCCACCAGGAACTGAGAAGCCAAGAATAAATTGGGGTCCCCAGGGACATTGCTCTTGCTTGACCCATCTACCAACTAGCTGGCAGTGGACAGGAGTAGCCAACAGACTAAGACTCTTTCAAGAGTGACTTTCAAACTCCAGATTTTATCTCAGGACATTCTGGGAAGTCCTGTGGACCAGGGATGTTCAGAGCCAGCAGGTAGCTACTTGAGAATGGCACTCTACATATTCTGAAACAGGCCATCATCCCTCTTCTTTATGCCCCATGAACAAAGGAATCAATCTTACCCCCAAATGTCACCATTTGCTTACCATTTACAAAATTTCCTAGAAAGGAAGAGCCCTGCTCCCCCAGACGTACCTTTCCATGTCTCTGATCTCACCCTGAAGATGGCCCACATTCTTGCTTTCGTAAATAAACCTATCTATACTTTTACTCTTTGTCATGGAAATTCTTTTATAACCTGTGTCTATGCCCCTGACACCAACCAATGTCTGTAAGTTTCAGGGCTCTCCAAAAATGTTCAAAATACCTCCGGAATCACTTAGATTTTTGTTCCTGGTAAGTGGTTGGTTAGGATTATCTATAGAAATTGCTCTTTATAATACTGAAAATAGTTCTTGGGAATCTTTAGATTGATTCAGATTTGAAGGCCAATTTCAGAAACTTAAGTTCTAAACCAAAAAATTATTATTAAAATGATCTTCTTCCATATCTCTCTTGGCTTCAACATGTGTATCATAGTCCTCCAAAGGTAAAATAAAAATTGGGGTTCCCAGGGACAGTGCTCTTGCTTGACCCATCCACCAACTAGCTGGCAGTGGACAGGAGTAGCCAACAGTCTAAGACTCTTTCAAGAGTGACTTTCAAACTCCAGATTTTATCTCAGGGCAACCTGGGAAGTCCTGTGGACTTTGTATGCATAAGAAATTATGCATACAAAATATATAACTGTATAACATATGCATATGTAATATCATACAATTGTGAAGGCTAAGAAGTCCCATTATTTGCTATTTTTAATTCTGTCCAAAAGCCTGAAAACCAGAGAATTCAATGGCATAACTCTGACTCCAAAGGCCTAAAAACTAGAAGCAAAGTAGAGTCAGGTGTTGCTGGTGTTTAGTGCATTAGGAGGTGAAAACCTGAGAATCAAGAACTATGAGCTCTCAGCGCAGGAGAGGATGGGTGTCTCATCTTAAATAAAAACATAATTTGCCTTTCCTTTACTTTTTTATTTTCAGACCCCAAAGAAAGTGTGTTGTGTTTGACTCCATTAGTAATGGAGTATCTTCTTTTTTCAGTCTACTGAGTCAAATGCCAGTGTCTATGATACAAACTCTGGAAACACTTTCACAGATTCAGCCAGAAATTGAGTTTCATCAGCTGAGCATCCCTTAACCTCACTAATTTGACACATAAATTTAGCCATCAAAATGGTCATTACCGAGTGTCTGCGTTCACATTGCTGGTCAATTTGTTACTGACAGAGTTAGCCATTTACATGAGGATGGGAGGAAAATATTCAAGGATAAGATGAAATGTAGCAACCAGAAACCCTTGTGTGAAATTTTGCCTTTAGAATTTGACATTAGCTCAACATGGCTAATCAGGGATATTCAAATCAAAACCACAGTCAAGTAGGTTCTTATTCTGAGAGTGTTTTATGTTAACATGAAAATCTACATTGAATTGCATATACTGTCTTCATTTTCTTGCTTTAAGAAATTTAGGTTTATGTAGAAACATGATAGATGACTATATGGAAAATGTTTAAATTACTTAGCACATTTCACTAATAAATTTCTTCAAGTTCCCTAATTTTAATGGATTTAAGCATAATGATTTATGATTTGTGAATTATGATTAACCTTAATTTCCATATTTATGATAATATTTTAATGTTTTTGTCAATAAAAGATAATAAAATAAAAATTATTTCATATATTTTGATATTTTGATTTGTCTAAATCTTGGCTTTTCTATATTTTTCCCACTCTTCTCTCATGACCTACATTAAAAATAGTATAAGTATGACAGTGGAAATGAGGAATAAAAAGACAACAATGACATTGTTAGAAACATATTTCTCTAAATTTTAGGAAATTGAATGATGTCTTTTAACTATAATAATTTTAATTATTTCTGTATTAAATAATGCACCATCTAATCAATCAGAAAATGAGATTTTATCATGGTAATATAATTTAGGAAAGTGTAATATAAAACCTTATATTAATTTTAAACATGCACATTTAAATGTGAATTTATTACCATGTCTTAGAAAAGCACACAAACAAATGTGCCTTATGTTTAAAAACAAATAAAAATGTTTAGGTGGCAAGAGTTCCAAATAGGGCATCAAAATATATTATTTAAATATATATTTAGTGGGTATTACTAAAGTGGAATAGTTTGCTTAAGATTTTCACCTATTGTACACTGTTTTAAGACAGATTTAAACGTGTAAAATTTTTGGCTCTTCATAAACCATTTAGATTGGTAAAATACATTTAAAAGCAAACATTTTTTTCTTTAGGTGTGTGTATATAACATTGTATGCATTAGGAGATATGGCATATATATTAACTCACATAATAAAAGACAGCCTACAAATAAAAAGATTAATGATATTTAATGTGTTTTCAAAAAATCATTAGGGCAGTAGTGTCAGCTATTTATCAATAAGAATAAACCAAATATCAATCCATGTTCCAACTTCATTCACACATAATGGAACCTCACACAGTGATTTATATTGGGATAGTATAACTCATTGTATAATTTTCTGAAGCTCACAAATATCAATATTACTCCTGTTACTTTCCAAATAAAACTGAGTGCCAGTATTTTTTTATGGTAGTAGGGATTGAAGCCAGGCTCTTGCATAAGCTAGACAAAAGCTATAACAATTAGTTTCATCCCAGCCCATGAACTTGTATATATAATTAATCTCACATTGAGTTCTATACTTTTTCTTGTACATTTTTATTTTTAACAAACATCTTTTTCATTCAGTTGGAGGATTTCCAGAATTCTCTATAGGACAGGACAGATTTGTTAGAGATACATTGCCTCAGGTTTTGTTTATCTGGGAATGTCTTTCTCTTTTTTATTTCTAAAATACTGGATATTTTTTGCTTTTAGTTTTTTTTTTTTCTTTTCTTTTCTTTTTTTTTTCTTTTTTTGGTGGTGGTACTGGGGTTCCTGGAAGCCCTTCTACCTCCGGGCTACACTCCCAGACCTATTTTATTTTTGGAAACAGGGTCTCCTAAACCAGCACCGCTGGCTTCAAACCTGCGCGATCCTCCTGTCTCCGTCTCCCAAGCGCGGGGATTACAAGCGTGCGCCACCACGCCCGCCCCCCCACCCCCATGGATCATATTGAAAATGGCATACATTCAGACTGTGTTTGGTGCCCCCTCCCCTTCCCACTTTTCCTTCCCCTCTCCCCACAATGAGTGTCCAAGTTAACCATGCTATATTCATACTTTTACACATATTTGAATGTAGCTCCTCCATTGATATTATATTTTAATACACAAAACTTTGGTTAAAAGGTTGTTGTTTTCATTGGTACTAAAAATACTTCTTGCCACTCTCTCCTCACCTGTAAAATTTCTGTGGAAATGTCTGTTGTCAGGTGAATTGGGACACCCTTATGTATTATTTCTTATGTTTTATCTTGCAACTGTGAGAGTCTTCTTAACATTCACCTTTGAGACCTTGATCATAATATATTTTGAGATAGATTTATTTCTGCTAAATTTTACTGGTGACTTTTGTTTTTATATTTGTATTCACTAGATTTAGTACATTTTCTTTTATTTTTGTTTTTGAGTAAACATTTTTCTTCTTTTGCATTCTGAAGTCCTTCTTTAACCCTAATAACCTTAGCCGGGTGTGGTGGCGCACGCTTGTAATCCCAGCATTTGGGAGGCTGAGACCTGGAGGATCGTGGTTCGCAGACAGCCTCAGCTACTTAGTGAGGCCCTCTGCAACTCAGTGAGACCCGGTTTCAAAATAAAGAATAAAAAAATAGGGCAGGGGGTGTAGCTTGGAGGTCAAATGCCCCTGGGTTCCATCCCCAGACCCACAAGAAAAAAAAAAAAACCCACAAAAAACAAACCCTAGTAACCTTAATATTTCTTTTTTGAATGCTGACCCAAAGTTCTCTTACTTTTTTTTCATTCCTATTAATTTTTTTTCTTTTTTTCTCTTACAACAGACTATTTTCTAGGATCCTGTGCTAATTAATAAATAATAATAATAATAATAATAATAATAATATAAATAAATAAATAAATAAAGTTTGTGATCTTATTAGAAGTAAAAACACCTACCATTAGACACCTCTAGTATCTTATGAAATAGCCCCAATAAATGTTCTTTTTCTATCCATTTCTATAAGTTTATAATTTTTTTTCTTTTTTTGGTAGTACTGGGGTTCCTGGAAGACCTTCTACCTCTGGGCTACACTCCCAGACCTATTTTATACTTTTTTATTTTTGGAAATAAGAGTCTCTTAAGCCAGCATGGCTGGCTTCGAACCTGTTAGATCCTCCTGTCTCTGCCTCCCAAGTGCAGGGATAACAAGCGTGCACCACCATGCCTGGCCTATAATTATTTCTTATATAACTCATCTCTATTTTTAAAAATTCACTCTGCTTGTATTGCTTACATTCATGTGTAAGCAAGGTTAAATTTAGCAGCAATTCAGTTTAATCACAATAAATTATTTTCTGTATTCTCCATGTTTATAAACTTTTAAAATGATATAGTCTAAATCTGCTTCTGTATTACTAAAAATATATATTTAATTTACATTGTTATGGTGTTTTATAGAGTTTATAACAGAAGTTATATTTTTAAGATATGATTACAAGACACTTTGAAATAAATACTCGTTCCACTTTTACCATTTCTTACAGCCTTTATATGATCCATTTTTATTTTCATAACAATATACTTTTGCCTCGGCTTTGCTTTCTAGAAAATTCTATTTGCATTCTGTACCTTTTTCATTGGACAAAAAAATTAACTTTTTTTGCACAAACAAAGGTATGTTTATATCTGGAGTAGGAATGATTAAGAAAATATGACTTCTCTTCCATAAAACATCCTAATACAAAGTCCTTTTTTACCTTTATTGGTACTTTATAATTATACATCATACTTCAATATAGAGTGATAGGAGTATACATGGGTAAAACTGTTGAAGCATTTTCTTCTAGGTCCTATTTTCCCTCCCTCTTTTTTTTCCTGTACGTATCTTTGAGGTGGACATCAGTAGTTTATGTGTACATATGAAACATACATAGCATTATTTAAATTGCTACCTTATTTACATCTATGTCTCTTCTCTCCCTTCCCTAAACCCCTCCATCACTCCATTGGAGTCTCTTCTTTTCTATCTGATTTTACCCTTGCTTGCCAATTTCTATCTAGCTCCCACCAAAAATATGAAAAAATGCAACTCTCACTTTTTGAGACTGGCTATACTTACTTAGCATAATACTATCAAGTTTCATCTATTTTTCTGAAAATGACATGGCTGCTTTTTATGGCTAAAATTCCATTGTGTGCATACCCCATAGTTTCATAATCCATTCATCTGTTGACAGATACCTAGGCTGGTTCCATACTTTGTTGTGAATCGTACTGCTACACATAGATAGGCATGTATCACTGTAATATTCAGTCTTCAATTTCTTTGAAAATATACCCAGGAGAGGTATTGCTGGGTCATATCGTGGTTCTATTCCCAAGTCCTCTTAACTCATTATAGCGATTCTCTAGTGAATCACACTCCTTTCTGCATTTTAAGTTGCATGCTAATCAAAAGAAAATCAGCTAATTCCTGTTTCCAATCTTGGTCAAACTAGTTTTACTATTTTTTCAATTCTATGAATTACAAAATTAAATAATCACATAAAATTATTAGAACATGTAATTTTATTAAGAGAATTGAATGTTTGGGAAAGTATAAAGGTGAGTCAGAATAATTACTGTCAAGGTAGTGTGAGTCAAGTATAAGATGTGATTGAGCTAAAATGCTATAAAACTCTTAAAGAATAATAAGTTAGAAGTAGTCTAAAATTCTCTCTCGATTTTGGGAAAATAAATTGATTACTACAGAGTGTTCTAAATATAAAAGAAAAAAAAATGCAACTCCACTGAGTAAGGGTGCCCATACTCAAAACAAAAGCTATGGCCAACATTAAGAGAATGGAATGTTTAAATAAACTTTAAAATGAAATCAACTATTTGGGGGGAGTTTTTTCAGCTTTGTCTATTAACCACGTAACTATACTTATCAAACAAAACTATAGTTTAATATAAACTATACTTTTAATATAAACTATACTTATAATATAAACTATACTTTTAATATACTTTTAATATAAACTATATTTTAAGTATAAACTATACTTTTAATATAAACTATACTTATTAAACTATACTTATTAAACTATACTTATTAAACTATATAAACTATACTTATTAAACAAAACTATAGTTCTGTGCGCATTTTAACTGAAAAGAATAAAAAATGAAGTGAATGAAGATAATAGGAAAATAAAAACTTACTGCAAAAAATTTGCATGGAAAAACAAGGCTTTTAAAGGTTTTCTCCCATAGGTGGTAAAGCCAACATTTTGTCTTAATTTTTTTTGTTTTTTATTAATTTTTAAAGTAAAATTAATATGTATAGAAAAAAATCGACCCCTTTCTCTTTTCATGAATCCATTCTCATGTGTGTGTATATTCTTACATAACACTGTATTATAACCACATACACAAATATACAGTTTCTCAATCTCACTTTTTCAGCTTCATTTTTAGTAGTACGTGCATGTGTATCCATGCTCGTGGTTGTGTATTTCTTTGTGATTGCATGTGTGTATAAAATACACGAACAGGTAGATAGATATAGATTATATGTATAAGCTATAAACCTATAAAATGCATTTTGTGTATTTTTATTTATATCATATCGTATATACACTGCTAAAAGATCCAGGGTTTGCACATTGCTTTATCACTGTATACATAAGCAAACGTGCGTAGTGTAATTTCATATTGGTATGCCCTTTCACTTCTTTCTGTTTTATGCTGCTTTGTTTTCTATTATCTTTATTTTCATATTACACATGTTATCATATGTATATATATATGTATATATAATATGAATTTTATATATTTACCCTCCACTCTTTTATCAATAAGTATATAAGTGCCATTGTTTTCCTTTACAAACAATTCTAAAATATTTATCTTTTGCAAAGGATGGGTTACTTTTGTTAAGATTTCTAGCATTGGGATTATCATGAATGTTCAGGTTGCCTGTTTCACTCTTTATAACTCCATTCTTGTCACATGTATGATCTTCCTTCTCTTTGCCTGTTCCCAGTTAGCATATAGAATAGGGATGGGAATACAGAGATATCACAGGAGGTGAAGGGGTCTACGAATGGGAACCAAGCATCAGGGAAAACTCCAAAGTCTCCTCGTTTCTTTCTGTTCTAATCTGTCACTTCCTAATTAACAGGGTACTGAACACACTATTACTAATGTCACCCTTACCTCCTCACCCCAAGTATGTCCTCTCAGCTGTAAAGGTCATATTCAGTTTCCATCTTCTATGTTCAGTTCCCTCTGAGGACTTCTATTTCATCAATATGACAAACAAATAAAAAGCCACACTCAGATCAAACAGCTCCCAGTGCTGTGATCCCACTCCATAGCCTTGCTATCTGGGAAGCGCACTGCCTTTGACTGATGCCTTGGACCACTTCCAAGAATCTTTTGATGTTTCTGTCTCCGGAGAATAAGCACCACTTGTAATGAAGAGGCATTGCTTCACCCTGCCCTGCTCATGTGTGCCTTTTAATTAGCCCAGGGTCACACACTCTGTTAGATAACACAGTGCATTTCTCACATTATGAGATGTAAAATCCCAAATTGTCGAATAAGGGAACTAATGATCTTTGAACTAAACAGGCTGGAATTTTTGTTTTGAGAGGATATACCAGTAGCCATCTGGGGTTATTTTAAAGCCTTCATCTGTCTTTCCAGCAGCTTCAATTTAACAATATTAATGCTAGCCGCTTCTTATTTTAGTTTCAATCCCATCAAACCAAGAGCAAAGGTTAATTTCTTTCCTGGCCTTTGTGCTTTGGCAAGTGAACACACTGAATATTAAATGAATAAAAATGACTAATCATTTGCCTTTCTTTATATATTTGGAGAGAGTTACCATGAGAACAAATATTATAACCTTTCTTTTCTGTTCTTTTAATAGAACCATTAATAATACTAGGTAAAATGAAAGTATACAACAGTGCAATGTTTTTCCTTCATGCTAATTATGTTGTCAGCTTCTTGTCTGAGTATATAATCGGCTCTGGCAGCAACCCATTTTGTAGTGTAAAAATGCCCTGGGTTGAGATTTTGTTTATTATGGCCCTGATAAGGACACAACTTTGGTAACTGAATTAGTCAGATAATTCAATGTAAGAATACACTGATGGAAAAATCTACTGATTATTGTTAGCTACAAACAGGACAAATATTAGTGAGTCAAGACTAGGGGTATAAAGTTTAGAGAAAATAACTTCTTCTTGACCTTGTTCTTTTTTATTTTCAAAATCAAGACTGAAAATCAATAACATGTATGTATCCTTAAATCTATGAAGCATTCCAAGAAGCATCCTGGGTGATTATAATGGGTGATTTATTGGAGTCATATAAATTCAAAGCTGAAATTTTCTGTCATTTAACATGGTCTTATGTATAATTCTACAAAATATGGATTTAATAGATTTTTATTCATTAGTTTTATTGTGCAATTATAAAACTGAAAGCAGAATACAATGTCTAATTCCTTAAAGTAGTGATAAGATGGCCTTAGGTTCCGTTCAGCTTGAATAAAGTTCAGATAGCTTCTTCCTTAGGTCCCTAGCCTTCTTTCTCATAGAGTTTTCAATTTAGGAACCATTCTTTCTCTAGTTCTTTGAGATATAAATCTTCTACAATCCAGATCTTACGATTTGGGAGCTGTAGCTTTTACATTTAATAATTAAGAAATAGGTGGTCATGCTCCTAAGTTTTTACTGAAAAACAGATACCTAGATTCTCTAAGGGACTATTAGCAAACACTGGTGGCCGAGACATATTGACCAGCCCCACCATTACCAAATCTTCCAGTATTTTTCCATTAGCTTACATACTGTTTAAAATATTTTTGACCCACATTACAATAGTGTTGAATAAATTCTTATTTAAAAATTTTAACAAGTACCAGATGCATTTTCTTTTACAAGTTTAATTTACTGATACTGGGTCTTTGGAACCAGGTATCAGTCAATTACCTACATTTTAGTAACTGATTTTAACAATAGATGTCTCTTAATTTTGATGATTCATCTAGAAATATACACTATTATCTGCTTGGTTGGACCTAAAAATAGAACATTTTTATTTCTGTTTATTGTGAGGAATATTTCTGCTTTGTAAATTAGAATTTTTTTCTCTACTGTCCATTCATTCAGTCATAAGAAATTTGATTCTCATTAATTCATTTAATTTTGATAATTAGAATAAGCATATGATAGGTTCCTTTTACTTTAAGATGTCTAAAGTTGAGCCAGGCTTGGTGATACATAGTTATAATGCTAGTACTTGGGAGGCTAAAAGAGGGAGATCCAAGATTTGATGACAGCCTCCACAGCATAGAGACTCTCAGCAACCTACCAAGACACTGTTTCAAAACAAAAGCTTAAAAATATTTTGGAGAAGGAATGCCTCTGTATTCAGTCCCTTCAAACCTCTGTATACATATACACATACAATATCTAATGTTAAAATTATAAAAAGGGCTAAGTAGAAAATTTGATATCATTCTAATATTTTACTTTTCATAACAAATATAGTTGAATATAAACATAATATAAAAATTTATGAACATTTGAGAAAAATCTAATTTCAATAAGTATATGCAAATTTAATAATTTATTACATAATCATAAGTAATAGGTAATATATAATTACATTTTTTCAGTATGATTCTATGGATTCTGAAAAGTGAAATCTAATACATTCAACTATAGATCCATCATATGATTGTGTGAGGCTTAATTTGAAAATCTGATGACAAAGAATCATGAGTTAGTTAATTCTGTGTATTATAAAATAAAATCTTTTTTTTTTATGCTGTACTGGGGATTGAACCCAGGGGAATTCTACCTCTGAGCTACACCTCCAGGCCTTATCTTAATTTTTTATTTTGAAACAGGGTCTCACTGAGTTGCAAAGGGCCTCACTCAGTAGCTGAGGCTGTCTGTGAACCGCGATCCTCCTGTCTCAGCCTCATAAATTCTGGGATTACAAGAGTGTGTTACCACGCCCAGCTTAATAAAATCTTTTAAGTGAACACTACATGAGCTGGTTCACTAGTATGTTGTCTTGTTATAATCTCTGTAATCCTTGTTATAAGGAACACCTTATAGAAGACCAATTTTGTACTCAGATACAAATAGCAGAAGATAGATAGGTATACATGAGAAATAGTGTGTATACTTTACAAAGCAATGTATTCATTCGTGGTTTTATATCTTTTCATTTTTATTCTTTTACACCTTCAAAAATAGTCAATTATAAATAAGTTGAGTATTTAAATATATTCAACACATTCTAATAAACATCTCCTATTTTGAAAATAAGGTTTAATTCTACTAAGACTGTAAATGAAATGACTATTATCTTTAAGTATTTCCAGGTGTTTCCTCTGAGCAGGACAGCTAGAATGGTAGAAACAGAACAAACACCTAATAAAGTTTTCTCATCCATTATGTACTGGAAAGTTTCTCTTTAGTTTTGGTTTATATCAGAGGCAGACTCTGAGGTAAGGAACTATGGTAATATCATTATTTTATTGGTGAGAGAAACTTGGCTCTAGGGATGAGAAAAAGAGACAAGAAAAATAAAGCAACTGAGAAAGGTTTTAGTCCATAATCACAAATACCACCTTGGATGACTGGAGTTTAATCCTGCTGCATAAATCCAGGAGAGCCACAATAAACACATATCTCATTGATTAGCCATGGAAGAAGAGAGAAGAGAGTGGTTTACTTTCTAGCATAATCACATCTGTATTTGATTTGGTTGATTGTTGTTGTTGCTGCTGCTGCTGCTGCTGCTGCTGCTGTGTGTGTGTGTGTGTGTGTGTGTGTGTGTGTGTGTGTGTGTGTGTTTGGGGAAGGGGTTATAAATTGCATTCCAGGTTAATGACAAGCAATAAAACTATTCAGGCAAAGAAGAGGAACTGGGGAAATTACAACGACCCTTTCTGCTTATGCCCAAATGTGGCTTAAGACTCATTCCTAACCCTGTCATTTTTCAAGCTACTCTAGGTAAATCAGATTTTAGGTTCTTAACTTAGAAAACATTGATTCATCTTCCTATATGCCTAAGAATTTTTATTTGAGGCAATCTAGGAAAAGTTACAGTAGCAATGTGAAATAAAAAGTCTCATATTGATTAGACTATCACAATATTAAAAAGTTAGTGAAAACTTAATACTCAATCACATTTTATATTAATCTTGGGAATTCAATTAATAACATCATAAGTATTTTAATATTTAGTCTATTCTTGCACAAAAGCATTTTTTGGCTTTTATAGTGTTCTTTTTTATTTGCCTTGGTGTTTGATTATGTGGAAACTTATGTTACCTTAAACTTATATAATGGCTTATCCTTTATATTAATTATCAGTTTATAATAATATTAAGTAAGAAGTCTACTCAAGATAAAACATTTGGAGAAAACTTATACATAAATGATTTAGAGAAGACAAGGAAGAAAATATCTTAAGGAATTCAGTATAGGTTCTATAAAATTGTATAGATGTTCATACAAGAGAAAGACTAGTGTCAGTTTCATTAAAAGCCCCTTTTATACAAGTCTCTGAGGGGAGGTCTCTGCTATTCACTTTTCAAGAAACAGCCCTTTCCCATCTGCCATCCTACTTCTTAACTCCAGTACAGTAATTATCATAAATTTGTCTGTTGGTAGATCTGCCCTTGCTTAAACCCACTTATGCAATTATTCAGTAGGTATTTATCGATTATTTAAAATATTCCTTGAATACCATTATTTGTAACAAAAACTGAGATAACCATCTCCTGTTCTTGTATATCTTTTTTGCTTTTGTTTTTGATTTGGGAACTGGGAAGTGAATCTAGGAGCATTCTAGCTCCAACTCTAAGTCACATCCCCAGCCCTTTTTATTTACTTTTTATTTTGAAACAAGGTCTTGCTAGGTTACTGAGCGTCTACCTATGTTGCTAAGCTGTTCTAGAACCTATGATCCTCCTATATCAGCCTTCCAAGTACTAGGGTAACAGACAGGTGCAATAATGCCTGGCTATTTTCTACTCTGAAAATGTTATAAGCTAGCTAGTCAGGTGTGTAGTCACCTGTAATCCCAGTACTTGGTAAGCTGAGACAGAAGGATTGCAGGTTCAAGGACAACATCAGCAACTTAGTGGAAACTAATTTCAGAAAACAACAACAGCAACATAAAAATATGTAAATAAGGCTGGGGTAGCTTGGAGTTTGAATGCCCCTGGGTTCAATCCCCAGTAAAAAAAAAAAAAAAAAAAAAAAAAAAAAAAAAAGTTAAAAGCAAAATAAACAAATGAAAACAAGAACACATACATTCAAGTATATCGTTATACCTTGTCAGGAGAGTCATGACCAAAATTTTAAAGTTTTTTTTTATAAACATAATAGTTAAAATGATATTCATTAGTTGTTCAAGGTAATTCTTGCTTCGATCATAATACTGAAAGATGAAAAATCAATAAGTATCAAATATAAGAGAAAAGCCAAGCAATGTGTTCATGAAATCAACAAAACCAAAAGATAAAGAAAGAGATAACAAGAAATTTTGAAAACCTTATTTTCAGTCATGTGCTTATCAATCTTATATAAAAATTAGACCTAACCTAATAAATAAATAAAAATAAAAGAACCAAACATTAAAATATATTAAATTAAAATTTAAGAAATTTACTTTTATTTAAGTAATGACATTCAAGGTATTAAATATTTGCAAATTATTTTTATATATTGGGAGATAAACGTTTTATCTATTAGCAGAGATAAGATAATAGTTATCATTATTGACAAAATTTTAAAGGTAAAATTTCCTGAGGTGTCTGAGTGAAATAGGAAAGTTGTATAGTCGCTGTATGTCTGACAATTTTCAAAAGTCATGAAAAATATGCATTTTCTTTACCTTTTTTACTGTTTATCTGTGGAATTAAGAATTTGAACCTAGGGGCAGTCTTCCTCCGAGCTACTCCCCCCGTACTATTTTATTTTTATTTTGAAAAAAGGGTCTTGCTAAGTTAATAAGAGTCTCTCTATATGCTGAGACTATCTTTGGACCCACAATCCCCCTGTGTCAGCCTCCCAAATACTGGGATTACAAGCATGCATCACCATGACCAGCTTTACCTTTTGATGGTATCCCTAGTGATAGAATGAGCAAAGATCTAGCTATAAGGTTACAATTGATATCTGATATATTATTTCTGCACTCCAGTACCTAAGACTGAATTGTTCTATCTTTGAGCTATACCCCAGCCCCATTTTATTTATTTATTTATTGTTTGTTTGTTTGTTGTTTGAAAAAGGGACTTGCCACATTGCTGAAAATTTCCTAAGTTGTTGAAGTTGGTATTGAACTGTGGTCTTCTGTCTCAAACTCCCAAGTACTGAGGTTACAGCTGTGTGGTACCACACCTGGCTCTGTAAATAATTTTAAGAGTTTAATCTGGCTTGCTGTATTACATAGCATCTTACTGGTGACTACTTTACTATCAATATACCATTTTAGTTAACTAATTACCCTGTACTATATACATGCGAAACTTGTTTTATACAGAAATACGAAAATATATTTATGACGTAGGTGTATAGGTCAAAAGACTAAGAGGTTTGTGTGTGTGTGTGTGTGTGTGTGTGTGTGTGTGTGTGTGTGTGTGCTGTTTAGTCAACTGCTATAAATGCTATAACATTGTTAAAGGGGCCAGAGAATATTAATTAAAATAAAAGAGATGAATAAAAATAAAAGTCAGTTTATTTTTTTGCTATATAGAAATTTGAGTTTATATAAAGGGACAAGCTAGAATAAAACATATTTCTGAATATGTTATTTCTTATTTCTGAGAGAAAAGGCACAAGGAAACAAAAATATATGCACAATAAATTCAAAAGAGAAAACTGATCCTGAGAGTATTAAAAGAGATCATACTTTTCACTTTCAAAGTATCCCAAATCTAATCATATTTTTTAAGATTTGTTTTGTGACTTTCCTTTTTATTGTTTACCTACTTTTGCTTAAGTCATTCAATTATTTTCCATCACTAATAGCCAAAATCAGACTATACATACTAAAATGTATGTCTTTCAATCACTTGGTTGCAAAACATATTTCTAGCTATAATTATACTAATAACTACTCAGACACTGTTATAGCAAGCGATATTAAAACACAGTGTTGTACTTCTACTGTTGAATCTTTCATCACATGTCAAATGGCTGGAATGAATTTTCCAAATTCTAGTAGTTTTGAACTTTATCATTATCTTAGTGATTGTTGAAAGTATAGCTTTTGGCCCAAATGTCTATTCTCAGGATGGGCCTTGTATCAAGACCCCCACCTGAAGTATAGACATAAATATGGATGATATTTTTTGTATGGCAAGGGCACTTTATACTCAGGTTACCTAGGTGACACAGAAAGATGAATGAGCCAAATGGAGAGGAAGTTACCCTTTTAGAGTTTTTTGGTTCTTTGATAAAACTGAGTATTGCAATTAGGTTCTTCCTAAGTGGGACAGTCTGATTTGTACATTAATATTTTGAAATGAATTATTTTCTAATAATAAATATTTTGGGAGAGGAAAGTCTGTATTGTCTTGGTTCTCATGTGTATGAATACATCAAAAGCTAAATGAAGGCATAAGAGAAGGTCAAACATTCTTCATTTTGTGTCCAGTTGATGCTAGGTTTTAATCACCCCATAACTAAGCACATTACTGAAGGCATTCGAATTTTATTTTACCAAACCATCAAATTTATCTTCAAATTTTCAGTATATATGTATATCTATTTGAGGCCTCCAAAGAGTAATGTTAATATGGGAATCTTAATAAAAAAATCAAAGAACAACAACTATGGAGATATATTTGATCTGATTTATCTGTTTTCGGTAATGCCATCATATGATTTTCTTAGATTTCTACATTCTCTACAGAAATTTCTCTCACTTATTGATAACTATACTTTCAATGTTTCCTTTCCTGAAAGTTACAAGCATATAAAAACCAATAAAAAACAGAACATTTTCAAATTACAGTCTTACCTCAAATGTATGACTGAAACATAGAAATTGAGTTTGCCATTAATCATTAAAATGGAAGGTTTTTATTTTTTCTGTTATTTGTTTGGCTTGTGAAAATATTATGTTTTGAGATATGAGTGTATATGTAAATTAATTTTTCTTTTGACATTAATTTTTTAAATAGAAATAGCATAATGGAAGGAAAACATCAAAATTCTACAGTGAGGTTATATTAAATAAGGTTCTCAATAACATGTTATATAGCTATACCCCTTTTAGAATCCCCACATGTGTATGATATACAGTATTTCATTAATTCATTTGCTCAAAATATTTTTTGATCTGATAGGCATATGTTCTTTTCAGATAATCAGCATTTTTAAATATGCAAAGGTCGACACCCGGCATGGTGGCGCACGCTTGTAATTCCATCGCTTGGGAGGCTGAGGCAGGTGGATCACACAGGTTCGAAGCCAGCCTCAGCTACTTAGTGAGGCTCTCAGCAACTTAGTGGCCTTGTTTTAAAACGAAGTATAAAAATTGGTCTGAGAGTATAGCCTGGAGGTAGAAAAGCCCCTGGGTTCCACCCCCAGTACCACAGAAAGAAAAATTTCTTTCTAAATATGGAAAGGTTTAAAATTCACACAATTAAAAATTGGATTAGCTCTTACTTCTTTAGATACTTAAAAAGCATTTTACTTCTAAGCAGCCAAATAACTGTTTATAAATATATAATGTTTCATTCTGTACCCTCACCATGGTAATCTAAAACAACTCACAATCACAACTTAGAGGAAGGTTCATAAGTTTACACTTCTGGAGAATTTGGTATATATATATATATATATATTCTATTTATGCCAGCTGTCAATTGTCCTTCACAATTTCTCTCCCCTGTGGTTTCAAAGCCTCTTTCCTAGCTAAGCTGCAGCGGTCACACTACATTGCAGGTGTACCCTTTGCTGTCATGATCCTCTTTTTGAGGCTAATGTATTCAGATGAACCATGCAGGTGGAGAGCCAGGAACTTGGAGCTGTAAGTCCTTCTAGCACGATGGCAGGAAACAGAGACAAGGAGAGAGTTTATTATCAGCTGCTCCTTGTGGCAGGTGAGAGAGAGGAACTGGAAGCTGCAGCAGCCTGCCCAGGAAGCACTGTCCCAAGCCACGTCCCAGGGACCCCTCACTAGCAACCAAGTCCTGCCTTCAATATGGCTACTCTTTTTACCACCTGAAATGTGGGGGACATTCTAAATCTAAGTCTTGATACATAATATTCACTCTTCAATACAATACAAAGGAATTTGCACAGAATTACTAAGTGTCTGGGTGAAAACACTGCATGTATATTGACTTTACCATTTAAGTTCATTCAGAAAGTAAGATTGTGCTGGGCATGGTGGGCATGCTTGTAATCCCAGCATTTAGGAGGCTGAGACAGGAAGACTACGGTTTGCAGACAGCCTCAGCTATTTAGTGAGGCCCTTTGCAACTCAGTCAGACACTGTTTCATAATAAAGAATGAAAAATAGGGCTGGTGGTGTAGCTAGGAGGTAGAATTTCCCCTGGGTTCCATCCCCAGTATCACAAAATAAATAAATAAATAAATAAATAAATAAATAAATAAATAGTAAGATTGTAATCACCAGTTGTAACTAGAGATGGGGGACGTGAAGATGAAAACCAATACAGCTCTTAAAACCAAGTTCATTGTATGAAAAAGAATGTTTTGCAAATACTAAGCTTTAAAACCGTTTTTATTTTTCCTTCACTGATTTTCATTTTTGACCTTTTTTTCAAGAGGGGAGAAAAGAATGGAATTTTATGGTGCAAGAAATGCACAGCCATATTATGTTAAATTTTTCAGAAGATATGTTATATGATACTATATTTTTAATGAAAAAAATAAAATTTTAAGAACAGAGAAACATTGAGCACAAAAGATGGTTAAAGAAAATAAAAAGAAGTGTTAGAATACCAGCTAAAAATGCAGGCCCCTCATAAGTGGATGAAGATCAGGCTGTGAGGGCACAGTCAGGATTCTGTTTCACAGACCTCAAGTTTAGTCTTGTCTAGGCTGGTAAGTTAGAGACACAGTAGGATTCAGGAAGGAAAGCCCAAGGGTTCCTATATGTGAAATTGTGTGTAACCTGCATTTACCAGTCAACTACCTCAGATCTCAGTCAATTAATAATACAATGTTTTTCTAACTGACCAAATCATATCCTTTCAGGCTGAATATTTTGTTCCAAGTAAGCTATGACAGCCTAGAGATTGCTGAATGGTCATTATAGACATGTAAATGGTGCTAGAATTCTACAGGCCTCATTCCAATCATCCCAAAGAGGACTCACAGTGGATAAAAGTAAAAAAACTCTTGTAACAAAAAACTTGAACATGAAGTTAACAAATATTTTAAATAAATAACATTAAAATAAATAATATGTAATCTCAAAATAGCATATTTTAAACATAATCTATTTTATATGATTAAATAACTGTATTTAAAAAGAGCTAAGATTCAAATTATTCAACGAACAGCACCATATAGTCACTAATAAATGACCATAGACATGCATCTCGGTATTGGCATACGAGTCAGGAGGACTTTACAGTGTGCAGTATTCACAGATTCGTTGTTGATCTCTGAAATGGTGCTGAAGATACTGGGAAAGAATGCAAAGCTTGTGTACTTACTGATGACAGACACAGGACACGAGGACTTGGGGACTTGAGGGAACAGCTACCAAAGGAAAGAAAGTGTTTCAATATTTTCAAACCCAGTATAGCTAAGCTCTTGCTTCCTGGCTGAATATCAGTACTGTACAAAGGACTTAAAAAATAATATATCACAGTGCTCCATGAAGATCTAAAATTGAATCTTAGCTCACTGAATGTATTTGGTTACCTCTTGCTGTCAGGGGCATTTTGAATTCCTAGAAAAGAGTTATTTTAGAATACCATTAAACAAACTCAGGAAATAGCTTGCTTCTCTGCTGAATGATGCAGCCAGAGAGAAAAGAATAACACATTTTAGAGCATACAAAGCCCCAGCAGCTAGTCATCGTGATTTTACTCTGCTCCATGACATTTTTTTCACCACATATTCTTCACAGATTTATTTTGCCCATAAAACTGTTAAATGCAAGACATATAACTTCAGTTTATCAGTGGCTATTCCTATGGTCTAATCAATGTTTTTCGGTAAATATTAAAAAGAAAAGGTAAGAGTATTCACTGCAGCCAAACTGAAAGTTTACAAAATACTTAGAAATATTGGAGTCCAGAAAATCAATACATATTTCTATTGTTACCAAAAATAAAGTATAAGGCTTTAATGTATTATTCTCCACAATTTTATGCATGACCACTGATTTTGTGTATATAAATATATTTGTATGTGTGTATGTATATACATACATATTTCTACATATACATTATTGTGGCTTATTTCAATTTTATATGTAACATGATATTAACACTATTGCAAAAAATATATGTTAATAACTATATAAAATTTTGAAAATATGTCTAAACTAGTTGTAGGATATATATTTTGCCAGATATATGGATTTTCAAAAATTTTAGCTAAATTATTTTTATATTTTTTATTTTCTTATGATTGCTATTATCCACAGTTTTGTTGAGTGTATGGGCATTTTTCTAACTTGTTGCATATTAGTAGCTCAGTAAGAGCAGTTAAAATGTACTCAATGGAGTAATTTGGAAAAGGGAAAATTTCATATCCTACCATTGGCCTATAAATTTAACCATAATTAAGCTCTTAGAATATAATAATATTTCATATTGCTCCTATTAAAATTATTTCCTTCTATATCTAGGTAGATATGTGGGCAGTTGATACATAAATATGTTATATATGGTATTTTGAAATTTACAGTTGTCATTTAATATACAACAGTGTTCATATATATTTCCAAATTATTTTCCTCAATGATGAACACACTTTGGGCTATACCTACATTCCTATTGATGTGTGTGTGTGTGTGTGTGTGTGTGTGTGTGTGTGTGTGTGTGTGTGATGGCATATCTATTAAGGGTACAGTGTCACTAGATAAAGAAAGAAAACTTTTGAAGAATAAGTGAGGAGGCCAATGAAGGTGAAAAATTACCTCAAGTCCAAATAAGTTATTTAGTAAACATATCATGTAGGAATATATGATTTAAAATTTAAGAATGTTATTCTGGTATGTCACAAATGGAGATGAACTAGTGTGTTTGTGCGACAGTGTTACAGGCAGTCAGAACTCCTATTTACATGGAATACTGAAAAGGTTGCTTCTCAATTAGTGTTTAATTAATGAAAGACTCTGTGTGTTACAAGCTGAAATATTTCTTCAAAAAATTCTCTAAGGCCATAAGTATATCTATAAGGTTTTGTAAGTACCTATATCTTCGTTAGAAAGAGTAGAAAATAGAGGAAAGAAAAGGTTTAGAGAAGCACTTCAGAAGAGAGAATGTGTGTAGAGGATATTAGTATATTTCATTAATCAGAAAAATGTCAGTTTATAAACTTAAATTACACTCTAAGTTTATAAGGACTGTTTAGATTGTGAGTGTTATTAGTGATGGTAAAAAATTCTGAAATTTGTAGTATAAATTGTTATAAAGTATTTGATAAACCATCTAAATTTGTCTACTAAATTTAAATACAACAAACATAAGAATAATAGCACATTTATAAGATACGATACTACACAGCAGATCAAAATATCTGCTTACACCAGTGTGATGAATATCACAATGTATTCAAAGATACCACGTAATTATTATATAAAATTAGGTAAAAATAATTATTCTGCTATGTCAGAAGTAGTTAAAAATAGAAGTAGTTAAAACTTTTAGCAGAAAAGAGAAATGTTGAGAGGAACACATATTGAGTAGTTTTAATATGCTATGTCTTAGCCTGAGTGTTGAAATGTAGCTTATGAATCTATTCTGGGTTAAATTAACAAAAAATGAAAATAGCTAAAATTGGAAATCAAAGTATATGTTTAAATGTTTACATAACCACAGTGAATAAGAAATTGCTACAAGTGTTTTTAGAACACATCATTATAGTTTATTCTTAGGTGAATATATTTTAGTCAAATAAACTTGCACATAAAACATAAAATCTATTGTTCAATTTTATTGTTCTAACAGTTATTATTACTTTAAATATATAAATATTCCAAGCCTGAATATAGTCCTCTAACAATACTCTGTTATTAGATACATGTATATTTTGACTTGAATGAATAGATTTTATATCACTTATTTTATTTATGTTAGATACATCCATATTTGTAATTAAAAAATATAGACAAAATACAAATTAGTAATTACGCTAATGTTAGATTTCAGTAAAGAGAATAAAGAACTCATGTTCAAATTCAAAGAAATTTTTAAGGATTCTATAATGCTAAATGCAAATTCTAATTATCAATATAAAATTATGTATTTTAGGTCCATTTATCTTATCTCCATACAATAAAGTGACACTATTAAGGCATGAACTATGTAGCCATGATTTCCAAGATAAATGTGAGCTTACAGTGAGAAGTCCCAAGAATCAAGGCTGGTATAGTCACAGTGCCTGTGCAAATCCGATCCATTGGGATAAATTGATGTTAAGTCCCTAATATTGCCTGCTCTACTGCTCAAGTACCAATGTTACACTGAAGCAGCGTATTTGTGGGTTGCCTTTCTGTTTTGCCCATAGGAAAGCTGCATTCTATGGAGCATCTTCATAAATCTTTGTTGGTTAAGTCTCTAATCATACCATTTAACCTTATCAGTCATAACAGCAATTGCAGCTTCCTGGCCATTAAATGCTGGCCCTGACCTCTTTTATTTGAGGACTCTATTATTCAGCTTTGTGGCTGCTCTGGTGTACAGAGGAGAACTTAGTGATACTGATGCTCCCTTACCTCATCATCTTGGTGAGTTCTGAGACATCTGGTCTCTCTCATTAAATGTAAAATTCAGAAGAATCTTCTAACCTTATATGTCTACTCCAGAATGCCCCATTTCCTCCAATGTCTTTCTTCTTTCATCTCTCATGAAAACACTGACATTTCCCTGTCACATTTTCTTGTTGTTGCTTTTTCTAGGCTTCCAAGGACCATTGTAGAAGCAAGTTTTTCCAAACTCTTAAGGTCTTTCTTAGGGAATTAAATTCATGTCCTGGGAAAAGCTTTCTAATTCAGTTTCTTTCATGTTCTTACGCTTTTGCTTCCTTGATTAAGAATGTTCAAGATTTAATTCTAGGAATAATATCCAGGTATCAACCAGAATATATGTAAGGAGTACTCTTTTAGTATAGTACAATTATGTTATATAATGTGTATTTCCTATTTTAAGTTCAATACACCTGCATCCATATTTTGAGGGATGTATGTATCATCCTGATAAGTGAAGAATGGATGTCTGGTTAACTTTTAGGAAAACTCTGGTCTACAAGGGGTGGGGGGGCAGCAGTCTCCACAATACCTTTTGCCATAGCATGGTACTAGATTTTAGTAAGGAAGGAGAGCAAACTCCACAAGCACAGAGGGTCCAATAGGGACTACTTCTTGATGCGCAAATCTTTGTGCCTCTGTCATGTTTCTGAATCACAAGTTTTCCTCCACGAGGGCCAAGACCTTTATCTAACAGACGCATCATACCTAAATACCTGTTTCTATAGGTCTCTAACTGTAACAAATTAGTTGGCATCCTGCTACTGACCTTCCATCTGTACTACTATATCAAAGTGTAAAGGTCTTATTTAACCATCAACAGAGATCTTCTATCATAGTTAACCTTTGACTGCTAAGTAGTGGTCTTTGGTCTCTTAATATCCCTGAAATGCATCAATACAATTTTGCAGTGATTAGGTAGCTCTGCTGTCTGTATGGGAACTGCCCTCCCCCACTGATTCTAATATATTTTGAATGTCTTATTTATTACATCTTAAACAGCAGATACCTCACTTAGGCTTTCCCAAGGTAATTTTCTAGCATCAACTGAACCCTAGATCAAATGCATGATGTGTGGGCCAATCTCAAATTCCCCATATTACCACATGCATTCTTGATATATTGCAGGCACAATTTGTGTTAATCATGATACTTTCTGAAACAATTATCTAGAATAAATTTGTCACATATGTCACTTATTAAGGGCAACACTTATGAAAAATCAGAAATAAACAGAAGAAATTAAAGAACTAGAAGACTCTAATGAAGGTCTGAATTAAAATGAAAAAGAAAGGAAAGAATAAATGTTGAGCAACAGCATCTTCAAGAAAAAATACAAATGGCCAAAAATATATATAAAAAAGTTTAGCATCATTAATAATCAGAGAGATGCAAATCAAAACTTCCCTGAGATTTTACCTAACCCCAGTTAGAATGACAATTAGATTTTACTTAACCCCATTCAGGATGAAAATTATTAAAAACACAAATAATAACAAGTGTTGGTGAGGATGTGGAGAAATAGGAACTCTGATATAGTGTTGGTGAGATTGCAAATTAGTGTAACTACTTTGTAAAATAGTGTGGAGGACACTGAGAAGAATGGAAATGAACCTACCATATGACCCAGCTATATCATGCCTCAGTATCCACCAAAAAGAATGGAAATCAAACTGCCGGCATAATACATGTATATCTACATTTATAGCTGCACAATTGCAATTGCCAAACTATGGAACCAGCCAAGATGTCCATCAACAGATGAATGGATTACAAAACTATGGGATGTGTACTCAATGAAATTTTACTCAGCCATAAAGAAAAACATAATTATTTCATTTGCAAGATAATGGATGGAACTGGTGGACATTATGCTAAGTGAGATTAGTCATTCACAAAAAGTGAAAAGTCAGATATTCTCCCTAATATATGGAAACTAGGAAGAAATTTGGACATAGATGGGAATCCTGACAAAGAAAGAGAAACCTTAGCTGAGTGAAGAAGGGGACCTTACTAAGGAAAACGAGAGAGAAAGAGAAAGAAAGAAACACCTTAATGGATATGATATACATACACAATCTTATCAAAGCCAATGGCTGTGCTGAGCATAGGAAGGAGTGGGAGAAGGAATATAGTGGAAACTGGAGCAGGGCTCAATAAGTGCTGTGTACATGTATGCCTTGATCACCTTGAAATTCATCAAGATGTATGATTACAATGCATCAATTAAAAAAATTTAAGAAAGCAAAGCAAGTGTAGAACTCAGCAAAACATTTTAAATCCAAAGTCACCTTTGGGCTCTTGGGTTAGTCCCATGTCTCAGAAACAGAATTTACTTAATATCCCTGCCATGTTCTCTGTCTTTGACTGAAGTCTTGTGGGAAACATGGCCTCTGTGTGAATACGGTGATAAATTATAGAGTAGAGCAGCTGGAATCATCAGTCAAATATGCTCCCAATATTCAGAGAGCTGACAGGCACAGATTTCTGACCCATATAAGCCTACATATTTTATTTCGTTGTGAACCTACAGATGTAGCTGCGAAGTATTTAACATATTTAAATGTAATTATCAGAAATTGAACAGTTTGGGTACATTATGTGTCCCGTTGAACATACATATATTTATGATGAACAGTATACATATTTAAGTATATATTATAATATCTTAGAAGACTTGATTGGGGTGTAATAAGCACTTACTGGAGGACAAAATTAAATATATTCAGTACTTTATAAAATTATTCAGAGAGAAAGCATGTGAGTAATGTAAATAAGTGTTTTAAGATTAATAATAGTAAGGCCAGCTATGGAGGAAAATTACAAGTTTTTAAGGATCTTTTTGGATAAGATCTTTGTAGTGTGAAAAATACATGTTAAACAATTATTAGTATTTTTGGCAATGCACCAGTATAAAGAATGCATCAAATGAATCTAGAAAAAGTAGACGATACGCCAAGGGAAGATTTCTAGAATACCATATAAAAGAGCTTAGAATGGAGTAGGACTGTGTTATGTACAGAAATCCATAAGGAGATTTCCAACATGGGAGTGGTATTATTATAAATATAGACTAATTTATTTCATATGCCTCTAGCAAGTATCTTGTGTGTTCTTATAGTTGTTATAGGTGGTTGTAAAAGTGAGCAACTAAAACAAATTATATTTTACTACAAATAGCTTATACTCTAGATTTTGAGAAATAAATCAAAATTAAAAATAAATAAGTCACACATCATATTTGTTTTCATATATATAGACTATAAAAGGAGAAGAGACAACCTAAAGGTGGAGAGACTCTTACAGATTCATGAGATGACCAAGGAAATAGAAAAATGTAGAAAACGGTGAGTAAACATGACTAATGCCCAATGTATAATTATAGAAATACCAAAGTGAATACCATTAATGCACACACTTATTAGTATTAATAGTTATACTAAATGCTTTGAAGGAGAAAAATTGTTAGACTTTTTATAACATATTTGTTTTGATTAAAAATCTCAGGAAAGGAAGGCGGAACCTCTAGAACACAAAGAAATGGAACAGATGAAAAATATTTAAGAGAGATTAGGTAAAGAAGGATTGAAGTCAAGGAGTACATTTGATTTCCTGGAATTTTTCTGTAAAGGAAATAAAAAAGATGGAGTGAACAATAAATTCAGAGAGAAAAATGTCATATAGGTGAGCTTTTTACTTAAGGTAATAGCGTGTTGGTGTACAGATGTAACTGAAGCATTACTAAAGAAAAAATAGAATGGAAAAGAATTGATCTATAAGACTAGAGAGAAATATTCAAATGATATTTTTGAGTAAGCAGAAGTGAATTACATTTGTCACTGAATTGAAAAGTTTGTTGTTATTTATAGTCGCAGAAAAAAGGTAGAGTATACGGATTTAAATACTGATAGATAGGTGTGCAATTCTGAAGCTATGTTCTAGCAAAGTGTTGAGAATTCGTTTGCATGCAAATTTTAGGCAAAGGGAAACTTGGAAATTCATTTCAATAATCTTCGTGAGAGAATGGAAATAGAAGTCAGAGATATGTGTTGAAAAATGTTACAAAAGTACAGTAATGTCAGAGTAGATATGAATGAAATACAAATGAGAAATGTATTGCACAACTCCCAGATGTTGATGTCTTAGCTGGTAAAGAAGATGTTTTATAAAATTTAAAGTGAAATAAAAATAAAATGCTGATATAGAAGCATGAGAATTGTGCTTAAGTGTTGATTAATTAGATTTTTGCTTAAATGTTGATTAAATATTTAAAGCTTACATATTGCTTAAATATTGATTAAAGACTGAACTGCTTCACTTATTCAACTATGAAAGGAAACATTTTCCTTCAAATATCAGTATGAGCTACTATTACATTACAGCCTCTTTTTATCTTTTTGTTACAAAAATTGAATCCAATTAATTAATACCTATTATCCAGAATTATGTATTTAGTTATAACTATGATCCTAGAGTAAACATATATATTCAAGTAAAAAAATCATTACTTATTATCTCAGAAGATATTTTTCAAAGAAGTAGTTTAAAAGGGAAATTTGCATATCAAATAATATTTCTTAATTGCAATAAAAAGGACATTTAAAAAGAGTTTGTTGCTTGTATATAGAAAACACATTAAATCTAAAATATGTAAATATAAGTATTCTGACCAGCATTGTATTCTTGAAAATAATAGATATTGTAGCAAAAATATTGGTAGTTAAACATTAGGTATTTTCTCAGACTAATATATCATAGTGTTTTCCTTCAGGGCTTGCATTTTGCTCCCATAACTAACCTATAACATGTATACAAGTACATTTGAATAATTATTATTTTTATAAATAAAATAAGAGTCATAAGCAATTGACAAAAATTAAACAGTGAACCAATAAATAAATCCATAAAATCGTTTGTTGTGTTTAAACTAATTTATAATTTCTAATTTTAAATATTTCATGATAAACACTATGTGTTTTAAGAATTTCCCCAATTAAAAGAACAACTTGTAATTTTATTTTATTTACTTATTTTAATGATTTATTTAATTAATAAGCAGGTGTGCATATTTGAAAGGTGCTAATGGAATGTTGTTATTTTCTAAGAAAAATCTAAAAACATACATGTTCATCCATAAAAATTAAAATAAACATGTTCAGCAAGTTACAAATTGGTATATATTTACTGAATATCTATTTGAATAGCAATTAATATAAAAACTTTTCTTTCAAGCTTCTGTAAGCCGTGTACTAGTGTCAATTTATAAAACTAGCATAATTGAAGAATACAGTTTCTTTCAAAAGTATAGAAATGTGTTATCTTTATGATCTTGCTTATCAGGTTACTTTGCCACAGAAGTTATAAATCTATTCATTCTTCCACATTTTAACTTAAATATAATAAAAAATATTCAATTTATCATGGTTTAAGCTAATTACTTATGTTAATCTTTCTATTTTAACAATGCTCACTCTAAGGTAGAACTTTAAATATATAGATTTAATATTTACTTAAGTAAGTTAATAACAGTTTTGTTAAAATAAACTTTTGCCGGGCGTGGTGGCACATGCTTGTAATCCCTGCTTTGGGAGGTGGAGACAGGATAATCGTGCTGGTTCAAAGCCAGTCTCTCTCTGGCTTAGAGACCCTGTTTCCAAATTTAAAAAATGTATAAAATAGGTCTTGGAGTGTAGCCCGGAGGTAGAAGGGTTTCCAGGAACTCCAGTACCACCAAAAAAAAAAAAAACCTTTCACAAATTTAGTTTTGATATATGTGTACTCTGCAATATGAATGGACATATATCTAAGCAGGAATCATGTTTTAAAATGGTGTCCTGTCATATCATGTGACATAAGTATGGATATAGGCTAAATAACTTTTATACTAATAAACTTTCCATTGATATTATCAGATGAGCCTCTTGCTTATGGATCAACTATGAAATATTTCTATACCCATGAAGGACAAAAAACAAGAATAAAGAAATCATATGTACAAACCCACAAATTGTTCCATTAAGTAAATGATCATATACAACTAGAAATGATCGTTTCTGCTATGACCCATTTTCTTCTTAGCTTCCACAAATTAGGGAGAACATCTGATTTTTTTACTTTATATGACTAACTAATCTAACTTATCATAATGTTTACCAGTTCCACCCATTTCCCTGTAAAAGACATAATTTTGTTCTATATAGCTGAGTAAAATTTCATTGTGTGCATATTCCATAGGTTTGTAATCCATTCATCTCTTGATGGACATCTTGTCTTATAGAGCCTAGGTCCTTGAGATATGTCTTTAGGTTCTTTACTTGGTGACTGTTCTTCTTAGGTGGGCACTCAATGTTATAAACTTTCCTCCTAACACTGCCTTCAAAGTGTCCCATAGATTTTGGTAAATTATGTCTCTAGTTTCATTTAATTCCCACTATTTCTTTATTTCTTCCCTTATTTCTGATCTTACCCACTCATCATTCCGTAGTGTGTCATTCAATCTCAATGTATTTAAATAGTTTCTTTTGGTTTTCCTGGTGTTGATTTCTACTTTCATTCCATTGTAGTCTTTGAATTTGCTGGTCCATGTTTTGTGGCCCAGGATGTGATCTATTTTGGAGAAGGTTCTATAGGCTGTTGAGAAGAGTTCTGCTCTATATTGAAATATTCTGTATATGTCTATTTGGTCCACTTGTTTTATAGTTTTCTTTAGATCTGAAGAGTTTTTACTCATCTTTTGCCTTGAAGATCAATCTAGTGATGTGAGAGGTCTGTTGAAGTCTCCCAATATTTTTGTATTTGGGTCTATTTGAGATCTGATGTCCAGAAGGGTTTGTTTTACAAATGCAGGTGAACCCACATTTGCGCATAAATGTTTAATATCATTGTATATTCTTAGTGAATTGTTTATTTTAATAAAAGGGAGTGCCCTGCTTTGTCTCTTCTGATGTGTTTTAGCTTAAAGTCTATTTTGTTGAATATCAGCCTCACTACCCCTGCCTGTTTTTCATCTCCATTAGCATGATATTTTTTTCCATCCTTTCACGTTCAGTCTATGAATGTCTTTGGCTATAAGATGAGTTTCTTGCAAGCAGTAATTATTTGAATTATGTTTTTTTTATTCCACATTGCCAGTTTGTCTTAATTGGTGAGTTAAGTTTTTTGACGTTCAGAGTTATTATTGAAATGTAATTTTTGTTTCCTATCATTTTGTGTTTTATCTTCTGTTTGGTATAATGTTATTTCATATTTACTTAGTTGCTGTGCTGATGAACTTCATCTCTTCTCTGGTTCTGAAATTTCTTTCATTCTTCTGAGAGGTCCTTCGTTGATCTTGTCTTAATGGAGTTTTGTATGTCTCATGTACATTTATGTCCAAGTCTCTCCATGTTTGAAAAATTATCTGAAATCATTTCTCTGTAGAGATCATAATACCCTTGGTCTGAACCTCTATCCCTTCTTCAATGCCTTTTATTCATAAGTTAGGACAGTCATGTTGTCCCATAGTTGTTGTAGGTTTAGATTTTGTTGCTGTAATGACTTCTGTATGCTTTTAACTGTGTTTACAGTTTTAAATGAACTGTCATCTAGCAGTGATATTCGATTTTCCATTTCTTCTAACCTTCCAGAACTTCTTTCTATTGTTGTCTTCATTTCATTTATTGAATCTTTTATTTCATTCCAGACCTCTGTCTGATTCTTTCTTAATGTCTCCATTTCCTCTTTCATTTCTAGTATACTTTCTGTGAAGTCTTTCATCATATTTAAGATCAGGATTTGAAATTTCCTTCTTGCATTTCATATAGGTCAGTATTTGGGTTTTCCTTTATTTTCTCACTATTCCTAGTTCTCATATGTTCAGGGTTCCCAAGCTTGTGTTTCTAATGTCTTGGCATCTTTTCTTTTGTGTGTGATTCTGTGGGTATTCTGTCTGATCCAATGTTAGTAGTAGGAATTTAGAGGTGTCAGCTGGTAAGCAGTGCTTTTTGAAATGGTGAACATTAGGTAAGGGGAAAGGACCTGGGGTAATGGGTAAAAGTAGAGAGTATGGTTAGGTTGAATAAGAATTTAAATATAATTAGGTAGAAGCTGGTTGAGAATGAGAGGTTAGGTAGAAGGACTTTTGTAGTTAGTAATATATTTAAGTATGGAGATATGAAATAACTTGAATATAATACAAGGAGATACAGTAATGAAAAAAGAAGTTTTGAGAGAAGAGAGCAGATAGGCTAGAGTGAGTACATTTGTAAAAGGAATATGGGGAAGGAGCAAATAAACATGACTAAAGTAACAAAACAAGTTACAAAAAGTAACAGTTATAAGCCAAAGAGGAAAAACAAACAACCAAGAGAAATAAAACAGAAATAAAAAAGAGAAAACAAAAAAGGACAAGAATAAAATAAAAAAGATTTAAAGCCGGGTGTGGTGGCGCACACTTGTAATCCCAGCATTCGGGAGGCTGAGACCTGGAGGATCATGGTTCGCGGACAGCCTCAGCTACTTAGTGAGGCCCTCTGCAACTCAGTGAGACCCCGTTTCAAAATAAAGAATAAAAAGTAGGGCAGGGGGTATAGCTTGGAGGTCAAATGCCCCTGGGTTCCATCCCCAAACCCGCTAAATAAATAAATAAATAAATAAATAAATAAATAAATATTTAGCAACAGTGTGAGAGAAAAACATAACAAAGCAAATTTAAAAAACCACCAAACAAACAAACAAACAAATACATCAGTCCTGCTAATTTATATATATAGGGCTGGGGCCTGTATATCTGCATGTCTGTTCACTGTGGTAGATTCTGGAGTATATTCCAATGTATTTCATTTGTTCTGTAACCTATTATCAGTTTTTGAACCCACTTTATTATTATTGTTTGCACCTCTCTCTTGCCTCTAACAGCTTTGTGTTTATGTGCCAGGGCTTTGCACCAGCAGAGGCATTCAGTGTTTTTTTTGGAGTGACCCCTGTGACCTTGTGCAGGTACCATGTCTTGAGTACCTTTTTTGTGTCTCTGGAGGGTCTAACTAGACTACCACCAGGATGAGCTGCCTGGTCTTAGCCTGCCAGGGTCCCACAGCTGCTCTGGCCAGTCATCTGCCAAGTCTCTGGAGGGCATGATGCACTGCTGTGGGTGTCAACTCTGATGAGAACAGAGGCTTTGGATGTTTTTCTGCGTCCCTGAAGCATGGTGCTGGTCATTTAAGATGTTGAAGATCTGGTGCCACTTTGTGCCCTTTAAGTTCTTGGGTTATTTGGGGAAAATTTCTTAGGGCTGCAGCACTGGAGTCAGTAGTGCCAGATCTTGCACTCTCATTTGGACCAGCAACCCAAAATATCAATGATGGCCATCCCTGAAGCTGCACCAGGTCAGTCGTAAACTCAGTCTTTTTGCAGTGGATTTCACAGTTCAGAGTACTGGAATCTTTTTGCTGTGGTTCCTGTTTTTGTTTTGGTTTGTGAGCTTTGTTTATTTCATTTGTTCACTGCCTTCTTGAGAGTAAAATTGTATTTGTTCCAGCTACTGAGATGTGCTGCGTCCCACAGTCATCATTTTGAATTCCCACAACTATTTTTTTTTCAACAGGGCTAACTGAATTGTGAGGGGTCTCACTAAGTACCTGAGACTGTCTGCCAGCTGTTATCCTCCAGTCTCAACCTCCCTAATGCTGGGCTTCCAAGCATGTGCCACCATGTCCAGCTGTTGTGTTTTAATAATTTTCCATGAACACCATTTGCATATGATCATGTGTATCAGGCCATGCTCTTTACATGATAACAAATTTTATATAATTCCATGTTTGTCCTTTATCAAAAAACTTGAATATTTCAGAACTTGAATAATAAAAAGTAGCTTAAATGGGAAAATTAATAATTACATGTGTTTGAAATTAAAATTTATTGAGTTGTAATTGTTGATTAAATTTATATCACCTAAATCAAGTTGAATGAAACTAAAAAATACAGTATCTGAAAAAAATCATTAGGTTAAAAATGAATTGGGCTGATTGGACATCTTACTGTAGTTATGTGGACACTGAAGAATGATTATTTGGCTACAAAATGATAAAGCATAAGTCATACAACCAGTGATCACATGGGAGAAAAATGAGTGTCTGCAGTATGTGCACATATAGGAATTGGAAGTGCTGATAGGAAAGACTGGAGGTCAAGCAGATTTTGATATAATACAACATTCACCATATGTGAGTTGGAAAAGACCTGCTTTACGTCTCATGAGCCACTGTGACTTGAGTTTTTGAGTAGATTTTTTTACTTAATCTTCTGCCCCACAAGTCAGAGACTGATGATAATTGAAATCAAACTTCAACTGCAATGTTTTAAGAAGGTATTTATTTAAATATCACATGCCAAAGTCATATAGCCATTTTATGAGTTAAAAAAATCAACAAATTGATTCCTGAATACATCAGCAAGCATCAGGCAGGTTAAAAAAATCATGTAGTGCTGTTAAAGTCTATTTTATTTTCTATTTGCAACATATAAGTGGAAACCTGTACAAATAATTTTGAGAGATTTTTAAAAAATAAATTCAGAAAAATTTGAATTTTCAGTAAAATATACAATTTTAGCATAACAAGTAAAGTCACAAAACTTTTTACTCCAAATTTGGGAAACTTTATTTTTTTATTTTTTTATCTTTTATTTTTTCTTTCTTTATTTATTTATTTTAACAATTTTTTATTGAACATAGATAGTATACATTTACACTATATTTGGTGCCCTCTCCCCCCCGCCCCCGTTTTCTCTTCCCCCCTCCCAGCAATGGTTGTCCACGTTAACCATGTAATATTCATAATTTTCAGGTATAGACCTGTTCAGGTATAGACCCTCATTAATCAAGATTGGCCTTTCTCCTCTCCTATCTTTCCATTAAAACTTAGCTAGTATTTCCCTTCTAATATCTGGAGTCCCACTGGTATCCTTTGTGTTTTCTAGTTTGGGCATATTAGAGGAAACATGTGTATCTTCTCCTTCTGTGCTTGGCTGATCTCACTTAACATGATGCTCTCCAGGGCTTTCCATCTTCTTGCAAATGATATAATTTTGTTCTTCTTTATGGCTGAATAGAATTCCATTGTGTGTATTTCCCACAGTTTTGCTATCCATTCATCTGTTGATGGTGATCTGGGTTGGTTCCATATTTTGGCTATTACAAATTGTGCTGCTATGAACATAGGTATGCATATGTTGCTGTATTTCTCTGAATTCAACCCCTTTGGAAAGATACCCAGGAGTGGTATAGCTGGATCATATGGTGGATCTATTCCCACCTTTCTTAGGAATCTCCACACAGATCTCCATAGTGGCTGAACTAGTTTGCACTCCCACCAACAGTGTCAAATTTGGGAAACTTTAAATCATAAATGTTAAAGATTCATTTAAAATATACTGAATATAAACTGTGTAGACAACATTGAAATGGTATTAGATTACACTAAAAATATAAAATTTTAAATTTTTAAGAAAAAGTAATTAATAAGAATAAGAGAAAACTTGATTTGATGTGAATTTACTTTCCACAATTTTTCAATAGCAAATGCTTTTTAAGAACTATTATTAACATATCCAATTTGGTGTTCCAAATAAAGCCGACAACAACACGTAATTATTTCCACCATAAGTTCCCACTATACTATTATTTTTAGAATAAATTTAACAATGCATATTAAAAAGTCTTGAAAATGATTGTAGGATGAAAATTTAGAGATTGCTCTTAAGGTAATAAATAAATGAAAAGAAATTTATCTCTTTATCCCAGATATTTCCCTAAAGTACTGCATTAGTTGTATCATAGAGTCAGATATTATATAAATATTAAATTCTATTTGATATAAAAACCTTTTATTATGCACTATACACAATAAAGCATATTATAAAACAAGAAAGATGACATTATCACATTAAACACATACACATGAAAAATCATAGAAATAATTATTTTAATTACTTTCCTTTAACTATCTAGAATAGATAGCATATTAGGCCATAAAACAAGTCTTAATAAAACCTAGGACTGTATGGTCTTGCTGCTGGATTTTATCAATGAATAAAAAAGGAATGATCACACGTTATAAACATTTCCATTTATTTTATTTATTTATTTATTTATTTATTTATTTATTTATTTATTGGTGGTATTGGGTTCCTGGAAACCCTTCTACCTCCAGCCCACACTCCCAGACCTATTTTATACTTTCTATTTGGAAACAGGGTCTCTTAAGCCAGCGCTGCTGGCTTTGAACCTGCGTGATCCTCCTGTCTCTGCCTCCCAATTGTGGGGATTACAAAGGTGCACCACCACGCCTGGCTAAAAATTGCCATATATTTAAAAGGGAGTAAAAACCTTCTAGATTCATCAAACGAGGCTAGCATTGCTATGTTAACAAAATCTAACTAGGATACAGCAACAACAAAAAAAGTTACTGCTCAGTATTAATAATGAGGTTGGATACAGAAATTGTTAAATGAATACTAGCAAATTTAGTTCACTAGTACATCAAAAGATTCTATACCATGATCAAACTTGTTTCATTCCAGGGATGCAAGTGTTTTTTAATATAAAAAATTCAATAAACCTTAAGAGCCACATGTCTCAGTTAACATTTTCATTGCTGTGATTCAAAAACCTGATTACACAACTTGAGAAAGGAAGATTTATTTGGTCATAGTTTTAGAAGATGTAGAGGTTCAATTCTTGTCAGGTCAGGTCTGCAGAGCTCAGGGAAAGGTGGTGGGAAATTGAGAAAGGAAAAGTGCTAGGCTCTGCTTACACATAATGGAAGCTTTAAGTAAATATCAAGTAGGCAGGAGAAGGAGAGATCTTATATAATCCCCAAGGCCACATCCCAGGCACCCCTCCTTAGCAATAAAGCCCCACTTTGTGTGTGTGTGTGTGAGGTTAAGGGGCATACACTAAATTCAAGCAATTACATAATATATACATGAAAGAAGATAAAAATCAAATAACCATATCAATGGATACCAAAAAATTGATAAAATTTAACATCACTTTATGATAAAAAAAACCTACTGATGAATATAAATACACAAGGATTATATTTCAATGTAATAAGGGCTATACATAAATAAAACTCACAGTAAACATTTCATTCAAAGGAGAAAAATAACTGAAATTATTTGATATAAGAACAGGTATAAGGCTATCAATTTTACTGCTCTTATTTAATATAGAGCTAGAAATTTTAACCAGCATAATTAGGCAAGAAAAATAAATAGGCATATAAATAGGGAAAAAAATTCCTGTTTACATAGAAAAGTCTAAGGATTTCACCAAAAGAAAATTATAATTAATAAGTAAGATTAATAAAGTGTCAGGTTATACAAATCAACATAAAAAGACAATAGGTTTTCTAAATGCCAGTAAAAAATTTACTGAGAAAGTAATAAAAAAGAAATTTTATTTACAATATAAACACACACACACACACACACCTAGGAATAAACATAAACATGAAAGTAAAAAAAGATGAAAGAAAGTAAAGTCAAAAAGGAAGAAAGACTTTCATATTCATTATGTTCATAAAGTGGAAAAATATATTATTTAAGTGATAATAATACTCAAAAGTGATCTCTAGAGTCAAGTAATACCTATCAAAATAAATGATATTTTTCAGAAAACTAAAATATATTTTAAATTGATATAAAACAACAAAATACTCTTAGCAGTCAAAGTAATCTTTGGCAAATTTTTAAAAGCCAAAGGCCTCTTTAATTCCTGATTTTAGGATACTCTGTAAATATTGAGTAATAAAAATAGCATGGTATTTGCATAAAAATAAACATAAACTAATGGAAACAAATAGAGAGCCCACAACAAATATATACCTCTATAGTCAACTAATTCTTGACAAATTTAACCAGTTGAATTGCATTGATTCAAAAATTGCATCCAAGATAGCACAGTCTCTTAAAAAAATGGTGCCAGAAAAATTAAAAACTATATGCAAATGATTAAAACTTTACTCATATTTTTGATCCTGTACAAATGTCAGTTGAAAATTGATCAAATACTTAACAAAAGAAATTAAAGATTCCAAAACTTACTTGCTTACTGTTCCCTATTCAGAAAATAATTGTACTTGGCATTCCTTGGATGCATCTATTATTCATTTTATTTTTTTTCAAGTTGTATTTATTTTTATATTTTATTTAATATACATTCAATTTCACTTCAGCATACTAATGTTCCCCTTGATAGTTATGGTATATCCTTCCCAGGAACAGTATTGCCAACTTTGGGAGTCTGTACTCTAAAAATATCAGAAAAATATAAGTGAAAAGACTTCGAGATATTGGTACAGGAATATTTTTCTGGGTATGATTAGAAAACACGGGAAAAAAAGTAAAGTTTAACAAATAGAATTATATCAAAATAGGAAGCTTCTGCATAGCAAAGTAAACAAAATGTAAAGAAAATTTATAGAATGAGAGAAAAATTTTTCTAGCTGTTTGTATGACAGAGCCAATGCCCAGAATATATAAATAACTCAAAACACTTTATAATAAAGCCCAAGTTGTCTAAATGAAAAATGAGTAAGTGATCTGAGAAGACAGTCCTCAAAAGAATTGAAAATATATATGTGTATATATATATACTCAAAAATATATAATACTCAATATCATTTTAATTAGTGAAATTAAATTAAAATCACAAAGAAATGATCTCATTCAGCCAAAAAGTCTATTAGTAAGAAAGAGAGAAAGAAAGAAGGAAAGAAAGAAAGAAAGAAAGAAAGAAAGAAAGAAAGAAAGAAAGAAATATAGGCAAGAATGTGGAATGAAAAGAAATCCTACACTGCTGGTAATAATGTAAATCAGTATAGCCACTGTAGAAAAGAGTGTGGGTATTACTCACGAAGATAAAAGAGAAATATCATGTGATCCAGCTATCTTATTTATCAGTATATATTCAAATTTAAAAAGCCAGTATACCAAAGAGATATTTGCATTCTCATATTTATTTTGGCACTGTTTGCAGTAGCTAAGCTATTGAATCAGCTTATATGCCCATTGATAGACACATATTAAAAGTAAGTGTGAAATAAATACACAGTAGAGTATTATTCACCTATAAAGATGAATGAAATATTGTCATTTGCAGCTAAAGGGGTGAAAGTGGAGGACATTATTTTTAGAAAAAATAACCAAATTCAAGTGGATACGCATGGCATGTTCCTTTGCATATTTAGAATGTAATCAACCTGAAAGGAGAAAAGTCAATAGTAGTTGCCTATAAGAATGCCCAGGCAATGAGGGAGGCAAAATGAAGGAAGGGCAGATGGAGGTATGCAAGGCTTGCTGTATGTATGAATGAAAATATCATTATGAATCCAAATAATTTGTACAATCTCTATGTCTTAATAAGAAAACATAAAATTCCATGTAGAACAGAAATAGGTAAATTCATTACAATTCCTGAAGAAAAATATTACCCAATATTCATCTGACATGTTGGAAGTGTAATTTCCAGTGAAGAAACATCTTTTGTGTCAGTGGTAGAAACAAATTGGTACAGTCATTTTGGGGGGGAAAACTTAAAATTCTATTGTTAATAAAAAATACAAAAATAATAAAAACATAGTTTATCTTCAAAGTTTTCTCCCGGGACAATTCCACAAGAATGAAAACAACAAATAACAAACTCATGTTTAATTTATATCTAAGGTGGGCACACTTTTTCCTGAAGCACACAGTGTCAAATTTAATTTAAAAAATGGTAGTGGAGGATAAGATATTGGTAATCAGTACAACAACTTTTTTTTAGATTTACTGTAGTATTATAATTTGACAATCAATACTCCTGTGAGGTATTTTTTAACTGAGAGTAGTAAATTTCAGATATAATTAAGATATAATCACATTTAAATACATCCTACATTATCTTATACACATTTTATTGTAGAGCAAAATTTAGCATAGGAGAGAGAGAGGAGATATAGCAATCATACAGAAGGGTAAAGCCAGGTAGAAGTTAGAATATAAAAAGAACTTCAGATAAAGGAGGGAAATGATGGAGTGTTTAGGGCAGGGGAAGAAGGGAGGAAGTTTTTATAAAGGAAACGACACTTCAACTGACGCTGTGTATATATACAGAATTACAATGCCAATCTCAATATCATATAGAGGGAAAAGGAGTGGAGTTGGACTGGATATGTGAGGGGGAGTTCACTAAGAGCTCTGTGAATATGTCTCTATCATGGTGAATTTTATTATGATATGTGATTACAATGTAACAATAAAAGTATATTTAAAAAAGAAGGAAGGAAGGGGAGAGGGGCAAAAAGGGGAGGGATTGAAGAAGGGAAATAAAAAAATAAAAAAATATTTTTGCAGTGTTAAAAATGACCTATATCTGTCCTGTTCAACACAGTCAGTACTAGCTGCATGGGAATTTTTAAGTCACTTTTAATGTGGCTAAAGTAACTAATGAATAATTTTAATTTAATTTAATGTTAATTAAGTTTCTAATAGCCTCATGTGGTCATAGCCGTATTATACTGTGGGGAAAGTATGAAATCATTCATATTTTCTAAAATAACATGGCTTTTTTATAATAGGTATTAGTCTCAGGCTAAGAAAGCTAACCCCTTCAGATTTGTATGACTCACATATGCAGGCTAAGGGAACATGTCTTTTCTGGTTAGTGGTGTTATGTGATTGGGTAATAAAAGTTTGAACAACTTCTCAAATTGTGGACTGTTACAAGGTTTTACCAGGTAGTGGCACATGTAAGTTGCTATAATATTCCATTTGTCAAAGCAGAGAAAGACGGACAATATTGTCATGTGCTTAGAACCAAGTTTCTCCAACTCAGCACTGTTAATAACTTGGGCTACACAATTACTTGTTAGAGATAGTGTCCTGCACATTACTGCCTAATCAATAGCATCCTAGATCACTACCCACTATGTTTCTACACCACTCTCCTACAAATGGCAACTAAAAATTTTTGATGGTATTTATCAAAATGTCTCTGTGCTTCTATAATTTTATTAATCGGGAACGTTTTGTTCTTGGCTAATCTAAGTGAAATTTGTTGCTTTGTTTATCTTTTTCAAAAAAAAAAACAAAACTTCATTGCATTGATTTTGTGTGACTTTTTTATGTATTTCTGTACTTTTTTTCTTTTACTAATTTTTGGGAAGATTTGCCTTTGCCTTTCTCTAGGTCTTTGAGATGCATCAATATCATGTGTATTTAATTGTTTTTGTTTTAGTATGGGAACTTTTTTTCTACAAACTTCTTTATAAGTACTGCATTTTGTTTCCCAGAAGTTTGATATATTTTATTTCTCTTTTCAATTGTTTCAATTTTTTTTCATTGACTAACTTTTTTAGACCAGAGTGGGTGGTTAACTCTACATATATTTGCCTAATATTTAAAGTTTTATTTATTTTTCTGATGATACAGTTCTATATATATGAAACTAAAAATTCAAACCAGATTACAAGAGCTTATAAGCATTCAGTAAATTTGAACTGCACAAAATTAATATTAAATATAATATTTTTGAGAAGAAATTAAGGTTCCAGAAAATAAATCATGAAAAAACTTATTCATAATAGTTCAAAATATAAAACAGAAATAAATTTAACCAATAAACTGGGAGGCTTGTATGTTAAAAGTAATAAAATATTAATGAAGGTAGGGGAAGAAAATGCAATAAAAGGTCTTTTATGTGAATGAATTTAAAAAAGTAATATTACTATATATGCATACTACCCAAAGTAATCCCATAAAGTGCAATTTAATAAAAAAGTCTTAAAAATTCATATAGAAGCACAAAAAACCACAAATAACCAAACTGATTTTGAAAACAGACCAAACCTAAGACTTTACAAAATCTGATTCCAAGGCATACTGGAGAGCCATGCTACCAAAACAGAATGATACTGGCCTACAATACAAACACAAATACCAAGAGAACAGGATATATATTCACAAGAAAAGCCTACTCCTCTTCAGCCAAATAATTTCTAACAAATGTGCCAGAAGTGTACACTGAAGAAAGATGACCTCTGCAGTAAATGGTGCTGCAAAAACTGGGTATCCATATGTGGAAGACTGGAAAATTATCACTATTCTTTAACATGTACACAAAATCAACTCACACTGTATCAGTGCCCTAAATATAAGACCTGGAATGGTGAAAATACTAAACAATTGGAAAATATTTCATAATATTGATAAATAAATTTGGGGAATGACCCCCAAATCATAGAGAACAAAATAGAAAAACTGACAAAGTGGATGATATCAAGCCAAAATTCTTATTTGTAGTATAGAAAACCTACCAACAGAGTTAAGAGACAAGCTAATAAGAGAAAAATATTTGCCAATTATTTATCTGACAAGTAATTTATATCCAGAATACATTAGAAACTAAACAAATTTAATGTACTACAGACAATCTAATTATAAAACAAGCAAATGGTCTAAATGAATACTTTTGAAAAGAGGAAATAAAAAAGCAAACAAATTTATGAAAAATGCTCACATCATTAGCCATCTGGGAAATAATAAAATTAAAACTGCAATGAAATATCAAGTTATACCAGTTAGAATGTCTAGGATTAAAAAATAAAAATTAAAAAAATATTCATGATGATGTGGAGACAATAACACTTCACATACTGTTGTGGAGAATGTGAATTAGCACAGCCATTGTGAAAAATAGGAAATTATTATCAAAATATAGAAGTATTATGAAAAGTAAGGAAATGCCTCAAAAAAGGAGATCTTCCATGTTATCAGTTTCTGCCTTTTCTTTGTGAACATTTAAAGTAAATGAAATCACCACACCAATGACACACCTATATATTCACAATATTTGAGATATTGAATTAGCATAGGGTATCCTTCAACAGAGGATAAATAAAGTGTGTATATATATATTGAATATTATTTGCTATAAAGAAAAATAAAATCAAGTCAATTTCAATAAAACAGATGAACTAGAGAATATTATGCTATACAAGGTAGAGTTCACAGAGAAAGTCAACAACTACATATTCTTTCACATAAGTATGATCTAACACAAGTTGATTTTATGAAGAATAGTGATAGTTACAACTTGGGAAGAACACGGTGGGAAATATAGGTAAAGACAGGTTCTGTTTATTCACTGTGCAATGTACGCATTTGTTAAAATGCTACACTGAACTTTGAAAATGTATAGAATTAATACATCATAATAAAAACCAAATCAATTAAAATATCGTACGCCTCCCCTGGGATCAAATACTGTTCTTGATTAAGAACTACTGTCTCAGCAATATTTGGAGAAAACCCAAAAAGACACCATAGAGTGGAAAAAATGGCAATAACGTAATAAAATATGACTCCAGTTATACTAGATTTTGTATATTTGTGACTGATAAAATATAGATAAAGTAATACAGATATGTCCAGTAAAATTTGTGCTAATTTCTGAATATAGAAAGAAATACACCAAGTTCTACATGTACATATAAATATTACTTAGAATATCACTATGATATAATCTCAGTCCGTAGGAGCCTGAGACAGGAAAATCAAAGGTTCAAAGGCAGCCCAGCAACTTAGTGAGACCCTGTTTTCAAATAAAAAATAAAATAGGGCTGGGTTTATATTCAACCCCCCTCAGATAAAAAATCAATGAAAGTATAAATTTTGAAAAAAATAATCTTATAAAATGAATATATTGAAATAATGAGAAAAAATAGAAAAAACTTGTGTAAGGAATATAGTTATATAGGTTTGGTGACTTAAAATATGTAACAAGTAGCTGGGCATTGGTGGCTTAGGCTTGTAAACCCGGCGCTTGGGAGGCAGAGACAGGAGGATCACACAGGTTCGAAGCCAGCCTCGCTGGGTTGAGACCTGTTTCCAGATTTTAAAAAATATTAAAAAATATTAAAAAAAATAGTTATGGGAGTGTATCCCAGAAGTAGAAGGGCTTCCAGGAACCCCAGTACCACCAAAATAAAAAATAATAATAATAAATAAATAAATAAATAAATAAATAACAAATATAGCATGGAAAAGAAGAATCCCATTTTATATCATCTTTAGTTGTTCATGATTTCTAGTTTTTTATAAAAGGATATGAAAGTTTCATCAGAAGAAAAGGCAGTTTAATCTCATTAGCTTATGATTAGCAGAGAATATAAACCATGAGTTATGAACTCATAATATGTATAAACGTAACATGAAAAATAATTGCAATAAATATATGTCAGAATAAAATGAAAAAAATTCGCTGTTTAGAAAATGTAGATAATTAATATTGTAAAGTAAAAATAAAGATAAAATAACATATCAAAAACAGCAAAGTTAATATTGGAAAGAACTAAAGATCATTACTAAAAATAGAAAATGTATCTATTAGATAAAATGCAATCATCATGGATAAGTTTATCATAAAATTACACACAGCCATGCGTGGTGGCGCACGCTTGTAATCCCTGCGATTGGGAGGCGGAGAAAGGAGGATCGCGCAGGTTCGAAGCCAGCCGCGCTGGATGAAGAGACCCTGTTTCCAAATTTAAAAAAATATAAAAATAGGTCTGGGAGTGTAACCCGGAGGTAGAAGGGTTTTCAGGAACCCCAGTACCACCAAAAAAAAAAAAAAAGTATATATATATATATATATATATATATATATATATATGTACACACACACACACACACACATACATACATACATATATATATATATATATATATATATACACACACACACACAGAGATGGATATAGATTAATTAAATAGAGGATGGGATATAAATCTGAGGAACGAGTATTCTGTAACACAGAGACTAAATATCATTAGTAGGTACTTTGTTAATTTAATGGTAAATCAAGATTTAATTAAATGTTAAATATATATTTTGAGATATGCTGTTATGGCTAAAAACAGAATCTTATCAAGAAAAGCTCATATATTGAAAATAAAATTGTGTTCATAGGTGAAATAAGTCATGAGAGCTCTAATCTCATCAGTGGATTAATTCATTGATTTACTGTGTGGTAAACAGGTTGGTAGGGTGTGTCTGTTGAGGTGGGTCACCTGGGATGTAGCCTTGGGAGCTAAGTACACATTTTTCCTCCCCTCCACTTGCTCTCTGCTTTATGACCCCATGCTCTGAGCCCCACAGACATGACTCAGATTAACATAGACTGAAACCTCTGAAATCCCAAAAATGTGCTTAAATACATTGTGTTTAAGTTGTTGTTTTCAGGCATTTTTCTACTTCTATAAAAGTAAGAATGCTGACTAAACTGTGCTCTTTGTCAACTCCTTCCTTTTCAGAAATAGAATCCAACTTCGCTCTAGAATGATATGCTCAAATGAAAATTACAGACACGTTTTTGCTTATTTGTAGTTGTGTGATCTTCTATTGAACTTTTGGTCAGCAGGTACAATAAGAGTTATAGAGATTTTCACAAAAATATTTAAGTATATATTTAATAAATATATATTTAATTTATATATGCACATATATTTACATATTTATGTATAATTGACTTTCTTTATCCAACTTTTTTAGAACTTCAATGAATCACTAGAACTCTAGGAGACACATGTTAGGCACTGAAGAAGCATATATTGCAAATAAAACTTTTTATAAGAAACTAAAAGAATACTGCTCTCTGATCACGTTGGAGTAACTATACCACTACCAAACGGATTATTTCTGGACCTAATTATTTTAGGTTTAAAACAAATTTCTGACAGCCAGGTGTGGTGGTGAACACCTGTAATCCCAGTATTTGGAAGGCGGAGACAAAAGAATCACAGATTTAAGGATAATCTCAGAAACTTAGCAAGTTCTTCCACAATTTAGGGAGATCACTTTCAAAATAAAAGTATAATATATGGGAGTGTAATCCTGAGGTAGCAGGCCCTGTTCATTTTTTTCCAGTACCCAAAAAATAAATAAATAAATAAATAAAAACAAAAGAACACTTCTATTTCATATGAGTGATATTTTTTGGGGGAATTCTACTTTATTTTTTTCTTCTTGCACGTCGACCGATGAAACCCAGGGGCATTTGGCCCTGTTTTATTTTTTGTGTTTTTGGCTTTTTTCTATAATTTATTTTGAAACAGGGTCTCACTAAGTTGCAAAGGGCCTCACTAAGTAGCTGAGTCTGTCCGGGAACTGTGATCCTCCGGTCTCAGCCTTCCAAATGCTGGGATTACAAGCATGAGCCATCACACCCCGCACATTCTACTTTTAAGTTAAACCAAACATAATCTTCACTGACATTGAAATTAGTAAACAAAAATGGATTTTTACAAGTGATAAAATGTTATAACATAAAAATTAGCTTGCTGGAGGCAGATAGGAAAAATAAGGTAAAACTGAAGCAAAGGTGTTTTGTGTGTATCTGGTTGTGTATGTATGTGTGTGGTATTGAGGATCAAACTCAGAGGCATTCCATTTCTTAGCTACACCCCCAACAGTATTTCTCTGTGCCAGTGTGTTTGAAAAAGAGTCCACCACCAAATGTTCGTGGAAACCTTGTCAAAAATAACTTGACAATATAGGGAAGAATTTAGCTCTAGGCTTGTATTTAACTCCAATGGTCTATATATCTGCCTTTAGAACAGTACTACACTGTTTCAATTATTGTAGCTTTATATGGTTTGAAATCAGAAAATATATATCTGCTAGCTTTGTTCTTTTTCAAGATCGTTTTGGGTATCTAGAATTCATATTCCATATTAGGATAGATTTTTTTCTGAAAAATAAATATATAAATATATGATAGTTTCACCTAAAAAAACAGAAAAAAAATATGCTCTAGTAAGAAAGAAAGCAAAAAGAAATATTGAAATGCTATCTTTAAATCATCAAACGCTTGATATCAGACAAATGAAACTGTTATGTGAGATTATCATTTTTAATTTTGGATAAATTGCTATAATACTAGATGTCAACCACTAAGCCAAGCATGGGAAGGAGGGATGGGGAGAGAATGGGGTGGGGATCGGGTGGGGGCTGACTGGGCGATGTGTGCATGTATGTCTACAAAAGTTTGTATCCCACTATGATGTATGAATACAGTGCACCAATAAAATAAAATTAAAAAAAAAAAAAAGAAAAAGAGTCTCACTATGTTTCGGAGGGCCTTGCTAGGTTGCTGAGGCTGTCCACAAAACTATGATCCTCCATGCTTCAGCCTCCCAACTACTGGATGACTAGCATGCGCCACTGCGTGAAGATTTAAAAACAATGACTTTTGCCGGACGTGGTTGTGCACGCTTGTAATCCCCGCGCTTGGGAGGCTGAGACAGGAGGATCGCACAGGTTCGAAGTCAGCCTCAGCTACTTAGTGAGGCTTTCAATAACTTAGTGAGACCCTGTTTTCAAATAAAATATACAAAAAGGTCTGGGAGTATAGCCCGGAGGTAGAAAGCCTCTGGGTTTCACCCCCAGTACCACCAAAAAATTAAAAAAAAATAAAATAAAAAATAAATAAATAAATAAAACAATGACTTTTTACTAAGGAGAAAATTGTCTCTTAAATAGAATATTTCATGAAGAAATAACATTTTGTTTTCCTGATATCTGAGCCCCTTCATCAAGTACCCTGAACTTTTAGCAGACTACACTATTGATGCATCTCTTCACTCCTTTGACAATAATTACATCCTAAATCCATATGCCATGCTGGAGAGGCTTACTTCACCAGTCTTTAGCTTGCATTTTCCCTTGTGATTTGCTGTGGCAACTGGGGGATTTATACAGATGAAGTAACTAGAGCTTTAAGAAGTGTTCCTAGAATTGTGCTTTTTCCTGTACTTTTCTTGGCATAAGATAAATCTTCCCAGAGAAGCCTGCATGCTTTCCAAGAACAAAAACAGTGTGGAGTAGAGCATCCTCAGCCAAGCTCTCTCTGCGTTAATTCCAGCCTAGATCATCCAGTGGTAAAAACTGTAGTTAAAGCACACCCAACCAATTTGAGCTGAGCCACTCAACCAGCAATTAGGGAAAAATATGTAATTCCTATGTCAAACCCAACCTCAGATTTATGGGGAAAAAATTAAGTGCTAGTTTTAAGTCATCACATATTAAGCAGATGTGTTATATCATGATTAAAATATCAAATGTTTGTGCTCACACAAGCCCAAATATCTCTGGTAGAATTCTCATCTATTTTGTCCTAAGACCATTGTGATAAATTAGGCACCATAATGATCTCTGTAGGTTACACTGTAAAGATTACTCTGACCCATTATGGTAGCCACACTTAACCTTACTGCTTGAAGGTAAGTTTTAGCATTTAGTTTTTGACTTCATGGAATCTCGCCACCTCCACTGAAAGCATCTCCCTGGTCATTTATGATTTGCAAATAAGAAATGGTGACAAAGCTGCAGACAGTCGCTAGTTCTTGCCTTCAATGCATTTCTCAAAGCCTGTATAAGGAAAATATTATATAGACTCACTGGAATTTAATTAGTAATATGTGAAGAGATGTAACAGAATAAATCTGCTTCAGCATTCTGAATTCTTTAAGATTTAGAATACTTCTTTCTATAGAATACAAATCAGCTCTAATATCTGATCTTTAATATAGGCTACTAGTGAGCCCATATTTCAGTCAACCAACCAAGTTAATTATTTGAACTCTTCTCTGCTCCTTAGCCAATGCATTGAATACACACCTTTTGTTTCGTTTTGATTAGTGTTCTCATATCAATAATTTCAGCCTGATCCAAAATTTTACCTCATTCATCCTAAACTTGACAAGTATGTGATTGTATCCCATGATAATTTCTCAGGGTTCAATTTTGCAGAAAATAGCAGGATACAATTTTGCAATCATTTGCAGATATGCTACTGTCTCAGGAGTTACAATTTCTAACTTCCAGGTTGGGTTGTCTGAGATCTCATAAGCAGCAGTAAGAGTGAAGGGTGATGATGAGAATCAGCATTGCCTTACAAATCAGCAAACTCTCCGGGCGTGGCGGTGCACACTTGTAATCCCCGTGCTTGGGAGGTGTAGACAGGAGGATCGAGCAGGTTCAAAGCCAGCCTCGCTGGCTTAGGAGACCTTGTTTCCAAATAAAAATTAAAAAATAATAAAAAATGGATCTGGGAGTATAGCCCAGAGGTAGAAGGGTTTCCAGGAACCCCAGTATCACACACACACACACACACACACACACACACACACACACACACCCTCTCTCTCTCTCTCTCTCTCTCTCTCTCTCTCTATATATATATATATATATATATATATATATATATAAATATATGCAAACTCAAAAAAGGCTCTTAAATTTTTATTAGGCAAAGGACACATAAATATATATATATATATATAGTTTAGAAAACATTTTTAGAAACTGTATAATATTACATGACTTACAGAAAAAATAAAATATTCCAACCACATTTAGATCACTTGGCAATACCAATATATAATAAATATGTAGGAATGGTATGGGATTCAACAACCATTTATAATCTATATGCTCGGGAACCAGGCATGGTAGCACATATCTATAATCCTGGTACTTGGGAGGCTGAGACAAGAGGATTGCATGTTCAAGGCAAGTCTCAGTAGTTTAGGAAGCCCTTAAAAATTTAGACTTTGTTTCAAAATAAAAAACTAGGGCTGTAAGAGATGAGAGGTAGACTGTCCCTGGGTTCAGTTTCTAGTACTACACACACACATATATACACACATACACACACATATATACACACAGAAATGTATACTTGGGATAGTATGGATGAGACCAAAGTAGTAGTGTTTTTTCTTTAAAATACAATTATTAACTAATTTGTAACTTTACTTACAGTATTTTACATTTTTGGAGAGATAATTAGTAGATCAATCACTATTTGCTTAAAATAAACTTTATAGCATATATTTTTAAGTCTATTTTATTTAAAATATCTATTTATTTAAAATATTTTGTTTAAAAAAACATATATATATATATATATATATATATATATATATATATATATATATATATATATATATGGTGGTACCTGGAAACCCTTCTACCTCCAGGCTACACTCCCAGACCTATTTTATACTTTTTATTTGGAAACAGGATCTCCTAAGGCAGTGCACTGGCTTTGAACCTGTGTGTTCCTTCTGCCACTGCCTCCCAAGCGCACTGGCTTTGAACCTGTGTGTTCCTTCTGTCACTGCCTCCCAAGCGTGGGGATTACAAGCGTGCGCCACCATGCCCGGCTACTGATTAATATTTAGCTCTCTAAAACTTAAAAGCAAAACCATTACCATACTATTATATTTCATAAAGTTTACCAAATCTATTTTAAACTATATAGGTTATATCAAAGTAAAATTAAATAAAAGTTTCAGAAGGTATAAAAAACATTTGCTCATAAAATAATCACTCTTCTTTGGAGCCATACATTTTAGATATTAAAGTGCTACTGAATATATATCAATTACACACCACACACACACACACACACACACACACACAAACACACACATTATTCTATGATATCTATGAGGATTGATTCCAAGATCACCTGTGGAAAACAAAATTCATGGTTACTCAGTGTCTTATATAAAATGACTGTGATAATGCACAGTAGAGTGGCTATACATGAGTACAATTACTATTTAAAAAAAACTAGAAGAAATAATTTTTATTGTTTTTTTTTTTTTTTGGTGGTACTAGGGGTGGAACCCAGAGGCTTTCTACCCCTGGGCTATGCTCCCAGACCTTTTTTTATATTTTATTTGGAAACAGGGTCTCACTAAGTTGCTGGAAGCCTCACTGAGTAGCTGAGGCTGGCTTTGAACCCGTGTGATCCTACTTTCTCAGCCTCCCAAGCACGGGGATTACAAGCATGTGCCACCACGCCCGGCTAATTTTTATGGTTTTTAACCATAAAAATTAATGTTTGAGCACATATGTTCACTCTGATTTAATCATTATATAACATGTGCATATATCCAAACATTCTATTTATTTTATATAAATGTACATAATTTGTATGTTATGTATCAGTCAAAATAAATATAAAACAAAAAGTGATGCCAAAAATGTGGTATTTGCACATAACATAAAAATATTTTTCTGTTTCTTTTGTCATATCTATATTGCTTGTAATTCTTAATATGATATAAATGATATATAAATATTCTAATTATGTATTGCTTAGGATATAATATCAGAAGAAACCTATACATATTAAGTACAAACACTTATTGTTTTCAAATATTTTCAGTTTGGGTTTGATTGAATCTTTGGAACCTGCAGATAGGAGACTCAACTCTGCTTACATACTCTCTCACACATACATATATTCAAGAAAACAGAAAGGTCCCAGAGCATACGAGTGTTACTAAAATAGGCATTCTAGTCTTTGAAGAATCAAATGGACAAGTAAATACTCATCCATACATTTTGAAAAATATATTATTAATGATCTGGTTTTATTGAGTTCTTATGTGTAAATAAGTATATATTTAATATATACTGTGCTTCAATAATATAGAAACTGGATGTGGTGGCACATGTCTGTAATACCAGAACTTGGGAGTTTGAGACTAGAGGATTGCAGCTTCAAGGCTAGCTTGGACAACTTAACAAGACCCTGTTTCAAAATATAAAGTAAAATAGGATTGTAGCTTGGAGAAAAAAAAATGCCTCTGGGTTTAATTCCCAGTAACAGAGAGATATAAAAAGAAAAAATAAATAAAATTCATGTTACATAGTACTATCGGCATCAAAACATTTCCAAATATTCATATGCCACTAAAATGATAGCCTAAGATAATAATAAACATAAATATCACAGCAATATAATATACTTATTCTTTTAGTACAACATGAGAAATATATATAATAGCAAAAGTATTTCTTCTAAAGTTCTTTTCTTTTTTTTTGGTGGTACTGGGGATGGAACCCTTCTAACTCCAGGCTACATTTCCAGACCTATTTTTATATTTTTTATTTGGAAACAGGGTCTCTTAAAACAGCAAGGCTGGCTTCGAACCTGTGTGAACCTCCTGTCTCTGCCTCCCAAGCACGGGGATTACAAGCCTGTGCCACCATGCCCAAATAAAGTTCTTCTTAACAAAGAAAGTTAAACTAATAATTATAATTCATTATCATGTAATAAATACAAGGTAATAATGATATTTAAATGTAGTTAGATTTGCATTTAATGTTAAATTTGTTCTTCCATTACTTCTGTATGAAGCTACTCACTAATTTAAAAAAATATATTTTATAAAATTTATATACTATAATTAATCAGTAAAAAACTAAATTTAAACAAATATTTAACTTTGTGCATAAATTACACTTTCTTAAATTACATAAATTAAATGACAATGAATAGACTATTTTCCTAAGGAAGTGTATGTGTATTCAAGTTTTAATCACTTGGATAACCTGGCTTAGAGACTGAATAGTTTCAAAGGTAATACTTGAATGACGTTTTAGTTATATATTTCAAATAATTTCATTTTTAGAATCATTTCCAACTTACAGAAGATATTACAAATATATTCCATATAAAAAACTATAAGACAGTTAAAACATTGAATCTCTGTGTGTTCCTTAATAAATAACAAATACAATATTAGAAACTCAGAATTTTTAAATGGCAAGGATAGAACAAAGGTTATAAAAATTTAGAGATTAAGCCGGGCGTGGAGGCAGAGACAGGAGGATCGCGCAGATTCGAAGCTAGCCGCGTGCGCTGGCTTAGGAGACCCTGTTTCCAAATAAAAATGTAAAAATAGGTCTGGGAGAGTAGCCCAGAGGTAGAAGAGCTTCCAGGAACACCAGTACCACGAAAAAAAAAAAAATTAGAGATTACTTCATACAAATATATTTTAATGCATTTGAAATTAATTTTATTTTGATATTATATAAATACATATAACAACCACATAAAAAGCTAGGGAATTGATTTAGTAGGAAATCTCAAAAATGTCAAAAGTTATAGCTAAGTGTGGTGGTGCACGCTTGTAATCCCAGCATTCAGGAGGCTGAGACCTGTGGATAGTGGTTCACAGCCTCAGCTACTTAGTGAGGCCCTTTGCAGCTTATTGAGACTCTATTCCAAACATAAAAAGACTAAAAAAAAAAAGGGCTCGGGTCTAGCTTGGAGGTATAATGCTCCTAAGTTCCATCCCCAGTAACACAAACAAAAGTTATTTTAAAATGCCATCCTTTATTTTCTATAACTCTTGAATATTAGTTAATTATGTCTTTCCTCCTAGTTTTAGATAATATAAATCCTCTGCTATGATCAACTCATCTTTCTAGACTGTGCATATACTCGGTCACCTTGTGCTATTTTCTTGAGCCCTGAATCCCCAGGTCACCTACCTTCAAGATCTTCATGAAGGTAGATCTTCTTATTCTTCAATAAGAAGAGCCAGGTATGTCAGAGAGACATCGGAGTACACTGGAAGAGCTTGGAATGCCCTAAATTTGAAAAATGTAAAATGCAAATCATGGAATCTATAGTGTGAAGGAGAAAGAAAGAGAAAATATGGGGAAGGAAATGAACCAAATAATGATATTTAGGTGTATTATTTTTCACTTTTAATCTCACTGCCATGTACAATTACAATGCCTCAATGAAAATTATACAAAATAAAATAAAATAATTAAAAATAAAAGCTGGGCATGGTGATGTATGCCTCTAATTCCAGTGACTTTCAAGGCTGAGGCAAAAGTATTGCAAATTTGAGGAAACCTGGGCCAGTAAGATCCTATTTTAAAACACACACACACACACACACACACACACAATCAAATGGGTGGCTGGAGATGTAGCTTAGAGGTGGATTCTCTGATGTCACATTAAAATGTCAGTATTGGTTTATAACTTAGAGTATTTAAAATATAACCTCCTTTTCTTAAAATATTGGTTATGTAAATGGGAAAATATAAAGAAGTTATTCATGCAGAAGAATTTTAAATAATTCGTGAACTTTGTCCTCAAGAAGTGGAAACTTAACTGCTCTCTACTTTGATGTGGTTAAATGTAGTAACCCTTTTCCAAAGAGTAAGAAAGAAAGAATACCTTCACCGTGAAGAGACCTGAGAACTACCTTAATGAGACAAAAAGATCAACATAAACAGTGAAATGCCCTGTTGATAGTATGTGAATTCTATGCTGTGGTGAGAATAAATGTCTTAATTTTGTTAGATCCCTTCCCCAAAAAATGCATAACTTCATTCTAATCCTAAGAATGCCAGACCAATCTCAACTGAGGAACATTCAACAAAGTGCCAGGCAGTATTTCTCAAAACTGCCAATGTCAATAAAATAAACACAAAAATTGTGAGAAGCTTTCAGAGTAAAAAATCTTAAGAAGATATGGCAAATGTAGTCATGTCCTGGATGGACCCTGATGGACTTTAACTGAAAAGGGCATTAGGTAAAAATTAAAGATATCTGAATAAAATGTCCTATAAAATGCATCATCCTTTGTTTATTAATTAAAATAAATGTACTATGCTAATGTAAGATGATAATGATATAGGCGATAACAAAGAGATGAATGAAAATTTTCTGTATAACCTTCAGGGTTTTTGGTAAATTAAAAATAGCTTAAAAGAAAACTATTTAAAATTTGTGATTAAAGAGAAACTGAAGTATCATCTTGGAACCCATTTAGTTAGTATGCCCTATGAACCTACTGATTAAAATTTAAATATATGTATATACATTTTTATTGAGAAAACATTCTCTCTTTTGGTATTGAATATTAAACTCACGGGCATTTATTCTGAGCTATACCCAATAGAATTTTTTATATTTTTATTTTTTGAAGCAGGTTCTCAAAAACTTGAGAGCCCATAAAATAATACTATAAATTATTGAAAAATTTGTGGTTCTCCTGTCTTAGCCTCCCTAATACTGAAATTACCAGTATACACCACTATGCCAAGCTTTTTAGAAAAAGTCTTAAACATTCTAATATTTTATGTTTCATATACAGAAGCATATATGTTTATAGCCTTTATTTGGTTCATTGTAATTCCACATCATATCTAAGAATAGAGTGATAGGAGCATAGGTACACATATCTTGGAGCACTGCCTCTGGGTCTCACCCCCTCCTTGTACTTGTCATTGAGATTGGAATGGTATTTTTATATACAAACATATATAGCTTCATTACAGTTTTTATATTCTTTATGTCTCCGTCTATCTTCTGCCTTTCCTTAAATCCCCTCCATCATTCTGCTAGAGTCTCTGCTCTTCTGTCTATGTTACCCTTTTTTCTCAATTTCTATCTAATTGCCACTTATAAAAGAAAATGTACAACTATTATTTTTGAAACTGGCTAAACATTTAGCATAGCATTCTTAAATTTTATCCATTTCTTGCAAATAACATAATTTTGTTCTTTATGGCTGAGTAAAATTTCATTAACTACAGTATTGTGATCCATTCATCTGGACACCTAGACTGGTTCTATAATTTAGCTATTAACATTTTTAATTAGGAAACATTTAATTAGCAAAATATTTAGCAGGATAAATAAAGCATTTGTAAAATTAATGAGTATTCAGTCTTGATTGTTTTTCTAAGTGTACATGGCTTTAAAAAGCAATGTAATAACAATACCCATCTAATGAAATGAGATCATGGGATTTGTTTTTTCCATGTTTTATTTTATTTATATGTGGAACATACTGAAAATGGTGTACATTTAGATTGTGTTTCATGCCCTCTCCCCCCCATTCCCCTTCCCTCCTTTCAATAATGATTGTTCAGGTTAACCATGCTATATGTATACTATTACACATATTCAGATGTAGCTCCTCCATTTAACAACCTCAGCTTTCTTTCTTTCATATCTTTCCATTCTAGCTTTGCTGAGATTTCCCCTCCATTATCTGGAGTTCCTCTGGTATTACCACTACTCCCTAGCTGAGGTATATTAGAAAAAAAACATATGTCCCTTCTCTTTCTGTGCTTGACTAATCTCACTTAACATAATGTTAATTTTTGCTTTAATTTCCTGCACTTTGGAAGTCTTGTTGAGAAAATTACTGCCTGTGCCTATATGTTGGAGTGTTAATCCTATGCCTTTCTCTAATAACTTCACAATCTCTGGTCTAATTTTTAAGTCTGATCCATCTCAAATTGATTCCTGTGCATGGTGTGAAGTAAGGATGCAGATCCAACTTTCTACAAATGGAGAGCTGATGGGGTGTGTCCATACAGCGCCTAAGGAGATACAGCCTCCTTCGGCCTGAGCAGCCTGCAGCCTAAGGCAAAACTTTAAGTAAAGTGATTCAGCAGAAAAGGGGCGAAGATGGCGCCTGGAGGAAGCTATGAAGGCGTGGTTTCCCCATTCATTATGGGTGGGGATACTGAGCAGTTTTCCCTTTAAAGGAGGTTCCACACACACGAATGGCTCATGTACTGGCCTGGGATTGGCTGTGAGCTACGTGCTAGTGATCTTTATCCCGGAGAGGCTAGGCTATTTCCCATGGGAATTCCCCTCGTGGTTTAGTGCTATATATATGATTGCTTGGAGAGAGATAAATGAGATCTTGCTTGACTTGACTCCCAGCTCGTGGGTTTGTGTTCGAGTCGTCTGTACTCATCATCTCGTCAAGCCCCGCCAGCTGTCGGGCTGGATCCCGACAGTCTCATCATCTCGTCAAGCCCCTCCAGCTGTCGGGCTGGATCCTGACAGAGAGACACTTTGCCCAGCACCATTTGTTGAAAAGACAGTCTTTTCTCCAGCATTTTACTTTGGCCCCTTTGTCAAAGATCAATTGACTATAGATGTGTGGGTTTGTTTCTGTATCTTCTATTCTGTTCCACTGGTCAGTCTGCCTATTGTTGTGCCAGTACCATGCTGCTTTTACTACTATTGCTCTATAGTATAATTTGAAGTCAGGGATTGTGATACCTCCTGCCTGGTTCTTGTTGCTGAGAATTGTTTTGGCTATTCTGGGTCTTTTCTTTCTCCACACAAAATTTATAACTGATTTTTCCAGGTCTATGAGAAATGTTTTTGGTATATTAATGAGAATTACATTGAATTTATAGATCACTTTTGGCAGAATGGCCATTTTGATGATATTTATTCTGCCTATCCATGAGCAAGAGAGATCTTTCCATCTCCCAAGGTCATCTTCAATTTTTTTTTTTTCTTTAATGTTTTGTAGTTTTCTCTCTTGAGGTCTTTTACATCTTTGGATAGCTTTATTCCTAGGTATTTTTATTGGTATAGAGGTTATAGTAAATGGAATAGTTTTCTTTATTTCTTTCATTGTGGATTCATTGTTGGAATAAAGAAAAGCAACTGATTTCTTTAGGTTCATTTTGTATTCTGCAACTTTGCTGAATTGGTTAATCAGCTCCAGAAGTCTTTTGGTTAAGTTCATTGGATCTTATAGATAAAGAATCATATCATCTTCAAATAAGGATAGTCTTAATTCCTCTCTTCCTATTTGAATTCCTTTTCTTGTCTTATTGCTGTTGCAAGAGTCTCAAGGACTATATTGAAAAGGAGTGGTGATAATGGGCATTCTTGTCTTGTTCCTGACTTTAAAGAAAATTCTTACAATTTTTCCCCATTCAATATGATGTTGGCTTTGGGTTTATTGTATATTGCCTTAATGATGTTGAAGTATGCTCCTTCTATTCCAATTTTCTGCAGTGTTTTTAAAATAAATGGGTGTTGATTTTTGTAGATCGCTGTATCACAACCATTGATATGATCATGTGATTTTTCTTCTTAGTGCTATTTATGTGGTGAATAACATGTATTGATTTGTGTATGTTGAACCAGCCTTGGTTTTTTGGAACAAACCAACTTGGTTATGGTGTACAATTATCTTGATATCATTTTGAATGTGTATAGCTAGTATTTTGTTTAGAATTTTTGCATCTATGTTCATTAAGAATATTGGTCTGTAATTTTCCTTTCTTGAGGTATCTTAATTTGGTTTGGGGATTAATGTGATACTGGCCTCATAGAAGAAATTAGGGAGAATTCCATCTCTTTCAATTTTTCTGGAACAAGTTGTGAAATATTGGTTTTAGTTCCTCACTGAAAGTTTGCAGAATTCCTCTGGAAACCCATCAGGGCCTCTGATTTTCTTTTATAACAGAATTTTGATTGCTATTTCTATTTCTTTGTTTGCTATTGGTTGGTTTAGGCTTGCTACATCTTCTCGGTTCCGTTTAGGTAAATTATATGTGCTTAGAGCCAGGCGTAGTGGTGCACGCTTGTAATCCCCACGCTTGGGAGGCAGAGACAGAAGGATGGCGCGGGTTTGAAGCCATGTGCTGGCTTAGGAGACCCTGTTTCCAAATAAAAATGTAAAAATAGGTCTGGGAGTGTGGCCCAGATGTAGAAGGGTTTCCAGGAACCCCAGTACCACCAAAAAAAAAAAAAAATGTGCTTAGAAATCTATCGATTTCTTCCATGTTTTCCAGACTGTTGGAATATAAATTCTCAAAGGAGTTTATGATAATTCTTTGAATTTTCCACTGTCAGTGGTGATGTTTTATTTTTCATTTCTGATTTTAATAATTTGAGTTGATTCTCTGTTTTTTGTTTAGGTTGGCCAGGGGTTTGTCAATTCTATTAATCTTCTCAAAGAATCAGCTTTTTGTTTTGTTGATTATTTGGATTGTTCTTTTGTTCTCTATTTCATTTTTTTCTGCTCTGATTTTAATAATTTCTTGCCTTCTGCTGGATTTGGGATTAGACTCTTGCAGTTTTTCTAGGTCCTTGAGTTGTGTAATTAGATTGTTTGCTTGGCGACTTTCTATTCTTCTTATATGGGCACTCAATGCTATGAACATTCCACTCACACTGAGTTCATAAGTGTCCCATAGATTTTGGTAAATTGTTTCTCTATTTTTATTTAATACCAGAATTTTTTTTTAATTTTTCCCCTAATTTCTGATCTTACCCACTCATCATTCAATAGTGTATCATTCAATCTCCCTGTATTTAAATAGTTTCTTTTGGGTTTTCTGTTGTTGATTTCTACTTTCATTCCATTATGGTCTTAAAAGATACAGGTAACTATAATACATCTTTTGAATTTGCTGGTACTTGCTTTGAGTCAGAGGATGTTATCTATTTTGGAGAAGGTGCCATGGGCTGCTGAGAAGAATATGTATTCTGTTGTTCCACGTTAAAATATTCTGTATATGTCTATTATGTTCACTTGGTTTATAGTTTTCATTAGTTCTGAAGAGTCTTTACTCATCTTTGCCTTGAAGGTATATCCAGTGGTGTGAGAGATGTATTGAAGTCTCTCACTATTATTGTATTTGGGTCTATTTTAGATCTGATGTCCAGGAGGGTATGTGATACAAATGTGGTTGCAACCACATTTGGGGCATAAACATTAAGTATCATTATATCTTCTTGCTGGATTGTTCCTTTAAATAAAAGAAAGGGCCCTTCTTTGTCTCTTCTGATGTATTTTAGCTTAAAGTCTGTTTTGTTGGATATCAGTATTGCTACTCCTGTCTGTTTTTGGTCTTAATTGGCATGATATATCTTTTTTTTCCATCCTTTCATTTTCAGCCTGTGAATGTCTTTTGCTGTAAAGTGAGTTTCTTGCAAACAGCATAGATTTGGATTATGTTTTTTAATCCACATTGCCAGTCTGTGTCGTTTGACTGGGAAGTTAAGTGCTTTGAGGTTCAGTGATATTATTGAAATATGGTGTTTGCCAGGCATAGTGGCTCATGCTTGTAGAACCCGCGCTTGGGAGGTGGAGACAGGAAGATCTCACAGTTTCAAAGCCAGCCTTGCTGGCTTAAGAGACCCTGTTTCCAAATAAAAATATAAAATTGGTCTGGGAGTGTAGCCTGTAGGTAGAAAGTTTTCCAGGAACCCCAGGACCACCAAAAGAAAAGAAATATGGTGTTTTTTTCCCTGTCATTTTGTGTTCTATCTTTTGTTGGATATAATATTATTTCTTCTTTACTCAGATGCCTTGATGATCAAGTTCATCTTTTCTCTGGTTCTGGAGTCTGCTTCCTTTATATTCCTTATGGTTTATTTCTTTAAGTATTTTCTCAGGTGTTGGTTTAGAATTCATGAATTTTTTGAAGTTCTGCTTATCTTGAAACACTTTTTTTCTCCTTCAATTTTGAATAAGAATTTTGCTGGATATAGCAGTTTTGGTTGGAAGATGTTTTTTTTTCCAGGTTTTAGATCACATCTTACCAGTCTATCCTGGCATTCATGACTTGGGATGCATAGTCTGGGTTGATTTTTATTGTTTTGCCTCTATATGTCACCTGTCCTTTTGTTCTCACTGCTTTTAAGATTCTTTCCTTGACATCTATGTTGGTCATTTTGATTATTATATGTTGTGGGGATACTCTTCTATGATCTTGTCTCAACGGTGTTCTGTATGTCTCCTGAACATGAAGATCCAAATCTCTTTTCATATTTGGAAAATTCTCTGAATTTATTTCTTTGAAGAGATTATGGATGCCCTTGGTCTGTACCTCTATTTCTTCTTCAATGCCTTTTATCTGTAAGTTAGGATGCTTCATATTTTCCCATAGTTGTTGAATATTTAGGATTTGTTGCTTTGATAACTTCTGTATACTGTTGACTTTGTTTTCAGTTTTGAATGAATTGTCTTCTAACAGTGATATTCTACTTTTAATTTCATCTAATCTTCCAGAATTTCTTTCTATTACTGTCTTTATTTCATTTATTGACTCTTTCATTTTATTCCAGAGCTCTTTCTGATTCTTTCTTAGTGTTTCTATTTACTCTTTCATTTTCTGTAGACTTGTTTTAAAGCCTTTTATCATATTGTAGATCAAGATTCTGAACTCACTTTCTTGCATCTCTGGTAGGTCAGTATTCATGATTTCTGTTGTCTCTTCATTAATCCTGGTTCTCATATTTTCAAGGTTCTCAGGCCTGTTTTTCTGATGTCTTCCCATTGTTTGTGAGTATTATGTCTAATTCAATTTTAGTATTAGGAATTTAGAGGTGTCAGCAGGTTAGCAATACTTTATCCAATGGTGAGAGTTGGGGAAGAGCCAGGGTGAAGGGTACAAGAGTCGGGTTAGATAAAGGATATGTTTAGGTTGAGTAATAATTTAAGTATAATAAGATAATATCTTGTTGAGAATGAGAGAGAGTTAGATAGTAGGATTCTTGTAGTTAGTGGAGTATTTAAGTATTGAGATATGAAATACCTTGAATACTAAACAAGGAGATACAGTATGGAAAAAAGTTTTGAGAGAATAGAGTAGATAGAAGGGGAAGTTTGTAAGAGGGATGGGAGAAAGAGCACACAAACACAAATAAAGTATCAACACAAGATACAAAAGCTATTACATAGTTAAAGACAAAATAAAACACCAAAAGAGGAAAAAGAAAAAAAGAAAAAGAAGAGGAAAAAAGAGGAAAAAAGGACAAAATGAAATAGAATAAAAAGAACTAGTGACTGTGTGAAACCAGAAAACAAAGCAAACTATCAAATATATATAAAAAAAACAAATAAAAGGAAACAAAAGAAGGGAAAAGGAAAAAAAAACTAAAAAAAAACCAGTCCTACTAATTTATGAATATGGAGTCAGGTCCATATAATATCTGAATGTCTCATTGCTGTGGTAGCTTTTGGAATATAATCCAATGTCTCTTAATTTACTCTGTACCCTACTGTCAGCTTCTTAACCCACTCTCTGGGTGTTGGACCTCTCTCTTGCCTTAGACAGCTTTGAGTTTAGGTGTCAAGGTGTTGGATCACTGTTAACAAATTCTGTACAAATCCCAGGTTCTGTGTATTTCCATCCTGTAGTCGGCCCCTCTGCACTCTCAACCCTAGACTCAGGCCTGTGCTTCCCTACCGCAGGGGTGGAGGGTGTCCAAAGTAGTCTTGGAACCTTCCCCTGAGGCTCTGTTCAGGTATTGTGCTTGAAGATCTTTCCTGTGTCTAACTGGAATAGCCCGTGGGGTCCCAATATGCGCACTGGGTGGAAAGGGTTGTTGTAGAATACCGGGGTGCACACAATTACCATCAAAGCGCTGCCATTCCCGGAGCAGACTGGGTGCAAGGCTTTCACTGGTCCCGGGTCTTGGATGGGCACAGTTGCCTAGCGCCTGGTAGAGGGCTGGGAAGGGTTCACAGGGTTAGCGCTAGACCCAGGGCACAGGCTGGGCACTCTAGGCTAGTGCCAAGTCTCTGGGTATGGGGAGGGTACAAAGAGCTAATGCTGGGTCTCTGGGCACAGGGTGGTACAGACAGCTATCACTGGGTCTGGGGGTGCAGGCAGGGTGCACAAGGCTAGCGCTGGGCCTCAGTGCATGGCCCGAACATACATTGCTAGTGCTGGACCCAGGTGTGGGCTGGGTACCCCAGGCTAGCACCTGGTCTTGAGGCGCAGGCGGGGCACACACAGATAGCGCTGTCCTGGGGAGCGGGCAGGATCCGCAAGGCTAGAGCCAGGGCTCCAGCCGGGAACACAAGGCTAGCGCATTCCTGAGGAGTGAGCAGGATCTGCGAGGCTAGAGCCAGGGCTCGGGCAGGGCACACAAGGTTAGCGCTCAGCTAGTGTAGGTCTTCGGGTGCAAGCAGGGCACACAAGGATAGTGCTGTGTCCTGGGGCGTGGGACAGGCGCCCAGGGCTAGCGCCAGAACTGCGGTGCACACTAAGTCATGCAGTTTCTCTAAATGCACTCAGATACCTGGATTTCTTGATCCAGGTCTCTGGAGGACTTGCCATAACACTGCAGTCCTGCCTTTGGTGAGCACATGGGCTTCTGGCTCAGGTACAGCTTGCTGCTGAAGATGTTGGAGCTCTAGTTCTGTTTTCAAACTCTTGACTTTATTTTGCCACATTGGTGTCAGTCAGGTCAAGGGATCACGGTTTGGGCCAGCAGCCTGTGTTGGTGCCAGCGGCCCAGCTGTGTCTACAGCAGATCCTATGCTCGAACTTTTTTTTTTTTTTTTTTTTTTTTTTTTTTTTTTTTTTTTTTTGCAGTGGATCTTGCAGTTCAGGGGTTTCTGGATTCCTTCTGCTGAGGTTCCTGGATCTGTTTTGGTTCATGAGATATATTTATTTTGTTGGTTAAGACACTGCCTTCTCAGTAGTTGAACTTTATTTATTTCAGCCACCAAGAAGTGCTGTCTCCCACAGTTGCCATTTTGTATCCCCTCTAAGACCAGATCATGGGATTTTTATCTGAATATAAAATGTGACTAGTATCCATGTAATTTACATATAGTAATATGATAGAAAGAAGAAATAGATGAAATTTGACTCATACTGTATCTTCTATTTTTGACATACATTTATTTATCTTGATATAGTTATTATTTTCTGGACACATGTTATTTGCCTTCTGAGAAGAGCCTTAACAGATTCCCATTCAGTATTTTAATAGGAAGCATTCTTTTTGTGTGTATGTGGGGGGTGTGAGGGATGACACAGAGCCACAAAAAGACAGGCTGTTGCACATGCTAATCATATGCATATGGATCAATTTAATAGCCATCTTTGGTAAACTTACATTTGTTTATTTTTCATATGACATATATATATATATATATATATATATATATATATCACTGAGTTATATTATCAGCTTTCCTAGAAAAATTAAGTTCATGTTTTCTAAGTGTTGGCTAAAATAAATTTATAGCACAATAAATAGGTTTGCTACATCTTTAGCATTTTCGTAGATGAATAAGTTAAAATTTAGGATGATTAATTTTCATAGAAAATGCCATTAGATTGTATGTACTTTTCTTTTTGAGAACACACATAAGATTCTGGGATATAGTAGAGAAAATTGCTGTAGATGTCATTTGTATTATTGCCTACTGAACCCAACAAAAATTTTTAATTATCTTTAATTCAGTGATTCAACAAAGCAACTTAAGAATAGAGATCATTTTTGCAATTAGTCATCTCTCGTACAGATTATAATGTTTATAGTAAAATTAGCACTATATTAAAAATGAGCCTATTAGTAATAGTACAAACGTACTTTCAGCCCATAAAGTCATTATTTTAATCTTTGTAATAATTAGTAACTTGTTTAATGTGCTAAATTATTTCTTCACTATCTCCCGGCGAAAAAACGATGTATTTTGTGGTGGGTAGTCAAAGCATTAATCCTTGGATAGAATATTAATGTTAGAAGAGAGATAATACATCTATTGATTTTTATAAAAATGAAATCATTGCTGTTCTATTTCACATAATGCAGCGATAATGAATACCAAGATATTACAATTCAATTTTCTCATTACCTCTCTACTATCCTATTTTAACAGCATTTTTTAAAAAATCAAAGTTCTTATTATATTTATTCTAAAATTTTTAGACTTTTTTGGTCCACTTAGAAAACTCTTCTAACATGCTCAGAACAAACATCACCCCAAGTCCCTGAAGCAATAAGCATGCTGCTGCTGCATCCTGATAGCTATGGTTTGGGATTGTATTGAGGCAATGATATGTAAATGATGTGAGATTTCAAAGTGTCTGCTAAGCATTTTGGACAAAGATAAGCTTTAAGTCAAAGGTTAAATATGAGATTGAACTGAATAATCTCAGTTAAAACGGAAATGCTGACAATAGCAATACAGAACTTTATTTTGGTTGACCTCAGTAACCTAGGTAGGCTGCAGGCTTGCCTATAATGATCTAAATGAGTAACCAGTTAAAATGAGAAAAAATGTGCTAACTTTTTGAAATAAGATCTTAATAAAAATCATGTGAATTATTGTATATCACAAAATATCTTGAAATATAATATATGAGTTAAATTGTAGGGTGTATTTCTTACATTTGCTTATAGATTAAGTTGCAAGTATTTTATGTTATTGATGGAACAATAATTGTGTACATGCAATTGTATATGTTGTTTTATAAAGGTCTTTATATAGGCTTTAGGTAAATATTATATAATATACTCAGATATATAATTTATTTGATACTAAAGAAAATCTCTAGAGAAGCAAATACTTATATAATCTGCGATTATTCTCCTGAAATAAAATCAATGAAACCGAAAGGTCATAGCAGAAATCCTAAAACTGGATATCAAATTGTAAACAATATGTAGCCCTAGCTCTTAAGCAATTTACATTTACTATCATGGAAGACATGGACAACTATAATATAAATTTTGATGCATTGAACATAGTATGTCATTGACTACCGTACATAGATAACTCAAATGGTGGAAGTAGTGTGGAACCTGAATGCTTTTCTGGTTCATTTACATCATGATAAGAAAACTTAAGGAAAAAGACTCAATGTCATATTAAATTGTCTCTAGTCTAGCACATAGAGACATTCTAGAACCTTTGTAAACAAACATCATAATATATAAATGGGAAGATATATTGCATCATGAATCAATTATTTACGGTGAATTTCTCCCCATAACCTATAAATTTAATGAATATGAAACAGTCTTATTTTAAAAGGTAGAAAAAAAACAAGTATAATGACTAAAGAAATACATTGTAATAATAAAAGAATTTGAAAGAATTAAATAAGGAGAAGCGGGAGAGGAAAAAAGAAGTAGAAGAGAAAGAAGGAGAAGAAGAAAAGGAGGAAGAGAATGAGGAGAAAAATGGAAACAAAACAGAAGTTGTAAAAAGAACTTGGGAATTTTGTGAAAAAAGCTTAAAATATAAAAAAATAGGGGTAAGGCTAAATTTTATTTATAACATTCTAAGCTGGTGCTCACAGTAAAAGTGAACACAATTTAATCATGTGCGTTCCCTGGTTGAGTAGTGTTTGGGGAATGGTATTAGCTTAGGTCCATTGATACGCTTCAGAATTGTAACATTTCTTTCCAAAGATTATACTAATTTCAAAATTAAAGTTTTATTTATTTGATTATAGGCTATATATTTTAATGACACTTATATTTTTCTTCTTTCAACTTAAATTGATAAACATCTGGTACTCTTTTTGGAACTTTTCTTTGTCTCTATTATGTTGAAATTCCTAACTGGAGCATGTCAAGTCTCCATTCTTCTCTACAACTGTTGACAGTGCTAATCTTCAATGAGGAACTCACTTCAAAGGCCCTACAAGTAGATAAAATATATTAAAATTTAACATTACTAATAATTAGAAAAGTAGGAATTAAATCCTCAGTTAACTATCACCTCATAGTTTTTATAATGTCTATTTTCAAAAAGTGCTAGTGGGGATATGATGAAAATTAAATTCTTGCAGTGTTCATTGGAGTGCAGATTTATATAAAAACATTATGGAAGTTTTAAAAAAGTTAAAATATAGAACTACTATATAATCTAGCAATGTCATTACTGGGTATTTTTCATTAAAAATGAAAAATAGTATATAAAAGTGATATTTGCACTGCCATGTTTATTGAATCATTCATAATATCCAAGAAGTATAACTAATTGTCTGTCTACAGAGGAATGAATGAAAAATATGGTATGTACATAATGAATTACTATCTATCCTTAAAAAGAGAAGAAAATCCTATCATGTATCACATAGATGAACCTAAAAAAGGGTATATTACATGAAATAATTCAGGCACGAAATTACAAATACTACATATTTTCATTTATGTATTTAATCTAAAAATTAAAGTTCCTAAAACTAGAGTAAATGGTGGTTACCGGGGTGTGCAGAAGGTAAGAAAATGTTGATCAAGACAACAAATATTGATTGGCGTTATGATCAGATATATTGTGCCCTCTAAAGATCTCATATATTAATGGAGATTGATTGGTTCTATATGAGAGTTGTAATCTTGTCAATAGATTTGTATGGGCTGGTAGGTGTGCCTGGAGAAAGTGAATCCCTAGGGGTTTGGCTTTGAGAATTGTGTGCCTGTCTCAAATAAGTTGTTCTTCCTCTAAATTATGAGCTTAGGTTTACTTGGATATAGCAGCGAGATGCTGACTGAGAAAGATAAATGAGTTCAAGAGGTCTGTTGTACAACATAATGGTTATAGTTAATAATAATGCATTATATTATAAAAATCATTAATATATAGGTTTTAAGTATTGTCACCAAACACAGTATCAACTATTTAAGATATTTGACCATTCACAGTGTATATAAATTTTAATAAATTATATTGTGCACAAATATGTGCAAATTCATTTGTTAATTAAAATGACAAATAATGATTCAAAATACCCTACAAAACTTCTTTTAGACCATTTTAAAAATCTATGCTTCTCCAGCTTTCATAATTCTGATATCTCATAACCTTATTATTAAGATTTTCAGTGTTGAGTTTCTTAAGCTCTTTGTATATTCTAGATTTTAGTCCTCTATCTGAGGCATAGGTGGCAAAGATCTTCTCCCATTCTTTTGGCTCTCAGTTGAAGATCCCGAGACTTTTCTTTCCTGAACAGAAGCTCATTAATTTCATGCAATTCCACATATTGACATACCTTTTGGTATGTTGTGCCTTTGGGGACTTGCTGAAAAAGTTTTTATCTGTGCCTATGTGTTGCAGGGTTGGACCTATGCCCTCTTCAAGGAGCCTCAAGGTCTCTGGTCTAATTTACAACTCTTTGATCCATCTTGAATTGACTCTTGTGTAGGGTAAGAAAGTGGTATTAATTTCCATTTTTCTGCATTTGGTCAACCAGTTTTGCCAATACCATTTGTTGAACAGACTATCTTTCTTCCAGTGTAAGTTTTTGGCCCCTTTGTCAAATATCAAATGACTGAAAATGTGTAGATTTGTTTCTGAATCTTCTATCCTGCTCCAATGGTCTATATGTCTGTTTTTGTGCCAATACCATGCTGTTTTTATTACAGTGGCTTTGTAGTATAATTTAAAGTCAGATATTGTGATTCCTCCTGCTTGGTTTAAAGAGCTTAAGAAACTCAACACTAAGAAAACAAAACATCCAATAATAAAATGGGCTCGTGAACTAAATAGACCCTTTACAAAAGAAGAAATTCAAATGGCCAATAAATGCATGAAAAAATGATCAACATCATTGGCAATCAGAGAGATGCAAATCAAAACTACCCTGAGTTTTTACCTAACTCCAAATGGAATGGAAATCATCTAAAACACAAACAACAACAAATGCTGGTGAGGATGTGGAGAATTGGGAAACCTAAAACATTGTTGGTGAGATTGGAAATTGATGCGATCACTTTGGAAAACAGTATGGAGGATTCTCAGAAGAATGGGAACAAATTTACCATTTGACTCAGCAATACCACTTCTGGGTATCTACCCAAAAGAAAGCAAACCAAACTACCAAACTAATTCATGTGTATCTATGCTCATAGCTGCACAAATCACCATTGCCAAACTATGGAACCAGCCAATGTCCATCAACAGATGAATAGGTTACAAAACTATGGGATATGTACACAATGGAATTTTACTCAGCCATAAAAAATAAAATTATATAATTTTCAGCAAAATGGTTGGAACTGAAGGACATTATGCTAAGAGAGGTTAGTCAGTTGTAAAAAAGTAAGAAAATGGATGGTTTCACTAATATATGAAAGCTAAGGTGAAATGGGTCATAAGAGGACCTCAAGGTGAAAAAGGAGATCCTATGGAGGAGCAAATAAGGCAACCTAACTGAAGGGATGGAAGGGGGGAAGAGGAAAACTCTCTAAAGCACAGTATGTACATTAAAAAAAAATTATCAATGTCAACCACTAAGCCAAACATGGGACAGAGGGAAGGGGAGGGAAGGGGATGGAGAAGGTGTAGGTTTTAAACAGGTGATGTGTGCATGTGTACCTACACAAGCTTTTAATCCCATTAAGTTGTATGAATGCAATGCACCAATAAAAAAAATAAAATAAAATAATTAAATCAAATGAATATATTCATCACCTCAAACACTCATTTTTTGTGGTGACATCTATTTTTTTATAATTTTGAAATAAACAATGCATATCATTTACTATAGCCACCATTCTGTGTACTTCATCACTGAGGCTTATTGCTCCTATTTAACTGAACCTTGTACTCTGTGTCCAATGTTCTTTTTTCCACCCATCTTTCTCCCCTACCTCTGGTAACCACCATTATCCTCTCTATTTTTTGAGTTTTAAAAGACCCTACTTATGTAAAAAAAACATAATGTGATTTATAGCTTTTTCCAAAGCTATTTAAATATTATTACTAATTGTCATAGTTATGTCAGCACCAGCAAATCAAGTAAATAAGAGTCTCTAAACCTCACATTAAATTGATTCATCTCTTAGAAAAAAACCAAAGATTGTCATACCCCAGAGTGTATCTGTGGTCATTATATTCCCTTACACAAAAAACAAAAAGCAGGTATGTCCTATTTGAACGGTATTTCCATCATATTTTATATTTATATACTATTATATAAAGTGTTAGTTAATTTAGAGTTTCTGGATAGTTCTCTTTTAGTTGATTTGTAAAATTATTTTTTAATGTTTTTTCTAATTGCAAAGTTTTTTTAGGCATAGTGTACAAACTAATGTTGCTGATACAGTATTTTTTCAGTTGTTAACTGGTACTTTTATTGGTATCTGGGAGAAAACAATTAAAAGTTGAACAAGCTTTGCTGACAACAATTTTTAAATTTCCTTCTTTTAGATGTAACACATTAATTTACTTTTAAGTGGTAAATATGTTTTATAGAAAGTGTTATCAATTAGAATGGAGAAAACTGTGTCCAAATGGACATACAAAGTCATTAGTATTTTTCATATTAAAATAATATATAGTTCACATTCTTTCATTTTAGATTTTTATTGGGGAATTTTTGAAAATAAAGGCTTGTCAAGAAAAGCATAGAAACTTAATATTGTATGCTTTAATGATGATTTAATCTAGGTGAGAAATAAAGGGAAATGTGAATACTGCATGTGTATATACTGCATGGTGTAATGTAATTTCAACTGTTGTATCAGTTTAAATTCAAAGTGTAAGATACTTTCTAAACTGTAAGATATGAAATTTATAGGGTATTTTGATGATATATTACATGAGCACAGGTGAATGAAATAATAATCACAAAAGTATAGCACTTAAAAGCAGGAGTGTGTTTAGGAATAAACTTTATGTATATACTCTAGAAAAAAGGGAAGTTTGAATTCAGATAGAGGAAGTAAGAATAAACTTGAAATTTACATACAAATAATGAAAAAATAGGTATCTCAGAATTATAGAGATAAACATAACATGGCAAGAAGTGTGATTTTTTTTTTAAATATAATGACCAATTTTTACTAAATAATGCTAGTGGTAGGGAAAAGAATTAAAAATACAGTCATATGGGGAAGAGTCAGTAATTTTAGTAGTGGCATGATGGGAAAATAGATGGCAGTTTATGTTTTAGAAAAGAGCAAAAGACTTCAAATTGTGTTTAGATAATTCTATCAAAGAAAGAAGATACAAATGTACTTGAACCTCCTTGATAGGGAAAGTAATGATGTTATTTATGAAATATTAAGTAGAACTGCACTTGTTTCTCAGTATTTGTGAACAAAATATAAAGGCTAAGTCTAAATTGTTCTATGTAGCTACATCTAAAGATAGAAGAGTTATAAAATCTATCTCTATAGAAATTACTAAGAGCCATAAGAGTTGACACCATGGAATGAGAGATCATCTTCTCTCTCATTCTCTTTCATAGTACTATATTCAAAAACACATCTCACACATATACATAGAATTTCATGTGTAGAAAAGTAATATGGAAGTCTCATATATATGAATTTTGCCTATGGATTTCAATGTTATATAGAGATATAGATAATACATACAGATATTAATTCACATATGGAAATAAGTATAAAGAGATAACTATACAGTTATAAATAATACATAAATATATAATAAATATGTATATAATTATTATATATATATATATATGACCAATAGAAGATAATGATAGGTAGGTAGATAGATGATACATAGATAATATATATTTGTGAAAAATAGACTATGGGAATTGGATCACATGATTATGGAGGATAAAATTTTCACAAGTCATTTACAAGCTGAAAACCTTGATATATTAGTAGCATGGTTCAATCCAAGTCAGAACATCACAAAATTAGGAAAGCCAATGGTGTCATTCTTGGTTTGATACCAAGGGCTTGATGACCCAGGGGTCTGTTGGTGGCAGTTCTAAAGAACCAACAGTTGATAGCCTGGAGTTTTTGCATCTAAGGGCAGGGAGAGGTGAGACTGTTCCACCTCAAGGGTCTTCTCGATAAATAATCATGTCATCTGCAAATAAGGATAGTTTTAATTCCTCTCTTCCTATTTGAATTTCTTTGATTTCCTTCTCTTGTTTTATTGCTGTGGCAAGAGTCTCAAGGACTATATTTAAAAGGAGTGGTGATAGCGGGCATCCTTGTCTTGTTCCTGATTTTAAAGGAAATTATTACCATTGTTCCCCATTTAATATGACGTTGGCTTTGGGTTTATTGTATATCACCTTAATAATTTTGAAATGTGCTTCTTCTATTCCAATTTTCTGCAATGTTTTTAACATTACAGGGTTTTGGATTTTGTCAAATAATTTTTTAGGAACTCTGAATATGATCATGTGTTTTTTTTCTCAGTTCTATATATGTGGTGAATAACATGTATTAATTTGTATATGTTAAACATTCTTGCTTTTCTGGTATGAAACCAACTTATTCATGATATACAATTTGCTTGATATGGTTCTGAATATGTATAGCTAGTATTTTGTTTAGAATTTTTGCATGTATGTTTATCAAGGATACTGGTCTGTAATTTTCTTTTCTTAACATATCTGTTTCTGGTTAAATATTTTGTATATTTCTATTAGTACATTTGGTTTATAGTTTTCTTTAGTTTTGATGAATCTTTTGCATTGAAGATCAATCTAGTGGCATGAGAGGTGCGTTGAAGTCTCCCAATATTATTGTATTCAGGTCTATTTGAGATCTGATGTCCTGAATAATTCATTTTACAAATGTAGGTGCACCCATATTTGGGACAGAAACATTTACTATCTTCTTGGTGAATTGTTCCTTTTAATAAAAGAAAGTGTCCTGCTTTGTCTCTTCTGATGTGTTTTAGCTTAAAGTCTATTTTGTTGGATATTGCATTGCTACCCCTGACTGTTTTTGGTCTCCATTAGCATGATATATCTTTTTTCATCCTTTCACTTTGGGCCTATGAATATCTTTGACTGTAAGATGAGTTTTTTTTTTTTTTTTTTTTTTTTTTTTGCAAGCAGAATATACTTGGATTATGGTGTTTTTTTGTTTGTTTGTTTCTTTTTTTTTTTTTTTTTTTTTTTTTTTTTTTTTTTTGGTGGTACTGCAGTTCCTGGAAGCCCTTCTTCCTCCAAGCTACACTCCCAGACCTATTTTATATTGTTATTGGGAAACAGGGTCTCTTAAGCCAGTGCAGCTGGCTTTGAACCTGCGTGATCCTCCTGTCTCTGCCTCCCAAGCATGGGGATTACAAATGTGAGCCACCACGCCCTGCAAGGATTATGTTTTTTTTAATTCACATTGCTAGTCTATGTCTTTAATTGGTGTGTTAAGTTCTTTCATGTTCAGAGTTATTAAATATGATTTTTTGTTTCTTGCTATTTTGTGTTCTATCTTCTGTTTGATATAATGTTATTTCTTTTTTGCTTAGTTGCCCCACTGAACAACTTCATCTCCTTTCTGGTTCTGAAATTTTCTTCTTGTTTCTTCTCTATGGTTCATTTCTTGAAGTATGTTTTCTAGTTTTGGCTTTGAATTCATGAATTTTTTGAGATGCTGCTTATCTCAAAACACTTTTGTTTCTCCTTCCATTTTGAATAATAAGTTTGCTGAATATAGAGGTTTGGGTTGAAAGTTATGTTCTTCCAGGGTCTGGATTACATTAAAACAATCTCTCCTGGAACTTATGACTTGAGTTGTAAAATGTAGGGTAATTTTTATTGTTTTGCCCCTGTAAGTCTCCATTTTTTTGTTCTCACTGCTTTTAAGACTCTTTCTGTAGCCTAAATGTTGCTCATTTTTATTATTACATGGTGTGGGGAGGTCTTTCTTTGATCTTGTCTTAATGGTGTTTTGTATCTCATGTACTCTATGTCCGAGTCTCATGTTTGGAAAATTCTCTGAAATTATTTCTCTAAAGAGATTACAAATATCCTTGGTCTGTACCTCTATTCCTTCTTCAGTGCCTTTTATCTATAAGTTAGGGAATTTCATGTTGTCTTATAGTTGGTGGAGGTTTAGGTTTTGTTGCTATAATGATTTCTATATGTTGTTGACTGTGCTTTCACTTTTGAATGAACGATCTTCTAACAGTGATTTCATCTAATCTTCTAGAATTTCTTTCTATGGCTGTCTTCATTTCATTACTGAGTTTCATTTCATTTCTGACTTATTTCTGATTCTTTCTTAATGTGTCCATTTCTTGTCTTATCTCCTGTACACTTCCTATAAGGCCTTTCATCATATTGAAGATTAGAATTCAGAATTGTTTTTCTGATGTCTTAGCATCTTCTCTTTTGTGTGTGACTCTGGGAAATTCTATCTGATCCAAACTTAGTAGTAGAAATTTAGAGGTGTCAGGAGGTAAATAGTGCTTTTTGCAATGGTGCGGGTTGGGTAAGTGGGGAGAAACTGAGGTGATGGGTACAGGAGTCAGGTAAAGCAGAAGATGTGCTTAAGTTGAGTAAGAATTTAGGTATAATAAGGTAGTATCTGGTTGAAAATGAGCGAAGGTTAGATAGTAGGATGCTTGTAGTTAGTAGAATATTTAGGTATAAAGATATTAAAGAGCTTGCATATAAAACAAGAAGATACAGTAAGAAAAAATTGTGAGAGAAGAAAGTAGATAGGCTAGAGTGAGGAAGTTTGTAAGAGGAATGGGGGGAAGGATAAAAAATGCATAGTGTAACCAAACATGTTATAAAAACGCACAATTATAAATCAAAGATAAAAAAGAAACAGCCAAAAGAAAAATGGGAATAAGAAAAAATAAAAAGAACAAAAACAAAAAAGAACAAAAAGAACTAGTGACAGTATGTGAGAGAGAAACAAACAAACAAAAAATCACAGCATTCCTCTTAATTAACATATATAGGGTTCGGGCCGATATAATATCTGTATGTCTGTTAACTGTGGTTGATTGTTCCATAACTTATTGTCAGCTTATGAACTGACTTTATGAGTGTTTACACTCCTCTCTTGCCTTTGACAGCTTTGTGTTTAGGTGTCAGGGCATCAGGTGCCACTCTTGATGAGTTCCATGTAAGCTTAGGGTTCTGTGTCTCCCCAACTTAGGCTCTGTGCTTTCTAGCCCTGTGTTTCACTTCTTCTGGCCCTAGGCTCAGTGCCCTCTGGCCCTGGACTTGGCACTCTCCATCCCTGGCTCAGCACTCACCACCCTGAGCTCTAAAATCTCAGGCTTTGTGCTCTGCACTTTCCTGCCCTGGGCCTGCACCTCCCTAACCATACAAGCAGAAGTAATCCAGTGTAGTCTTGGAGTGACTGTAAGGAACTTTAGTAAATTAAGAAGAGGGCCCAGCAGAAGAGAGAAAGGTCCCTGGGGAAAGAGCAAGTGAGAAGGAGAAAGGGAAGAAATGATGGGAAAAAAAAACAGCTTCATTTATGCTTATACCCATGTGTTAGGATATTACTATCAATCTCACTATTATGCAGGTTGGGTGGTTAATTGGTTGTGTCTGAAGGGAAACACACCAAGACTTGGGTGCATGAATATTTGAATGACTTTGAAACTCACTGAGCTGCATAACTACAATGCAAAAATAAACTTATATAAAAGGAAGAGGGTGGGAATAGCAGGATCAAATATCTTTCAAGAGTTACAGTGGAAAATTTTTAGTTCTTAAGGATATTTTATGGTAAATAGTTTTCATGGGCTGCAAGGTCAAGATATAACTACTGCTATTAGGGCCTTTTCCTGGAAATTCTCAAGCAAGTCTCTGCTATTATTTAGCTTTCTCTTACTTTATTTTCTTTTTCTTTTTCTTTCTTTTTTTTTTTTTGCTTTGAGATAATGATTTTCTAAGAATAACTGAGAAATGGATGAGCATAGTTGTAAAGCTATCCCATAAACCATCCCTTGTCTGTGACCACAGTAGATAGTCATTCTTTGTGATTATTTCATTGACATAGGGATCCAACCATCTTCCATCTCATTAAGCTTCTCATGCTGTTAACATTAGTACTGACCAAAGGCCTTCAATGTTCCATTTTTAAAGTTAGGGTAGCACAGAAACCAGATATTGATGCTTTTTTTTCAGAGTTTGTCTCCAAAAGATAATTTTTTAGTAAATATTTATTAAAATTTTATTCTCTGTTTCTGCTTTCATTCATTTTTATATCTATTTATAAAATTACAGAAACTTTTAAAGAAGAGATATTCATATATTCCCAAGAGTTCAAGAGCTTGGGTTTTAATTCCCATTTGTTTTTTCATAATATTGAGAGGAATTTATAAATTTCTTTAGCTACTGCTATGAAGAAAATAAAAGATGATTTATATATTTCATAGCATTTTACTAAATTATTTACAGGACCAAAATTTTCTGGTTTCTCAATCTATACCTTTTAATTAGATATGTACTCACATAAAGTATGATTTTACTTTATTCTGATTATGTTACTTAATTCTTGATTTAGGCCACAGATTTTCAAATGCTATATCTTTTGCATACACACAAACACACACCACAACACATATGCTATATAAGTAAAAAATCTTTCAGTGGGTTATTTAATGCTAGAATAAATATTAAATAATATATATTCAATGTTTGCAAAATATATGCACACATACATACAGACACATAGCAATGTGCCTAGTGCTGCAGAAATAAAAGTAAAAATCAGAAGTGATTAGAATACTCACCTTGTACATTTCACCATAATCAAGTAATTTTTTTCTCATTTTTCAGACATGCACAGTATATACAATAACATTTTAAAAATATTATTATAAATTTGAACTTCAACATAGTCCATGTTTTTATATTATAAAACTCAGTATTTTAAGTAGTCAAAGGTGATGTGTGTGTGTGTGTGTGTGTGTGTGTGTGTGTGTGTGTGTGTTACTAGGGATTGAACACAGAGCTGCAACACCAGCCCTATTTTTTATTCTTTATTTGAAACAGGGTCTTACTAAGTTACAGAGGGCCTCACAAAATGGCTAAGGCTGACCTTGAACATGAAATCCTCTTGTTTTCGCCTCCCAAGTACTGAGATTACAAGTATACTTCAAAATTTCCAGCTTGTCAAACAAAGGTGATTTATAGAGCAAAATATATTATTTGCCTCTGCCTCTTAAATATTTTGTTGATGTAATATGACTCATTTCTACTTTTTATTCTCTATTATCAATTTTTCCTTTTTTGATTATTTTTCATTTGTAATGTGTAAGTGTATTAATTTGTAATGTGTAAGTGTAATGTATTAGTTTTCATTTAAAAACTGACTTTGAGGGCATAATCATTCATTTGTTTTTACTCACAGCATCAAAATCATTTGGAAATTTCTACATAATAAGTTGCATTAAAAATATAAGTAAAAGCCAGGCATGGTGGCACAAGCTTGGAATCCCAGCACTTGGGAGGCTGAGACTGGAGGATGGCAGGTTCCTGGCCAGCCTTATCTACTTAGTGAGGGCTTCCACAACTTAGTGAAACCCTGTTTCCAAATAAAGGATGATAGAGGCATACATGACATGCAGTACTCATTGAACCCTCCCCTATTTACTACTCCATTCCCTCCCCTCCTTCATGTGCTCAGCATAGTGATTGGCTTTGATAAATTTGCATACACACACACACACACACACACACACACACACACACACACACACATACATCTATGGAGGTGTATCCCTCTTCAAGTCTTCCTCCCCACTCCCATCTTCCTCTCACATCCAGTTTTCCTCAGTTAAGTCCCCTCCTTTACTGCTTTAAGATTTCTCCTTCTTTTCTGGAGTCCCTCCTATGTCCCAATTTCTCCCTAGTTTCTGCATATGAGTGAGAACCTCTGACCTTTCACTTTTTGTGCCTGACTAATGCCACTTAGCATAATACTCTCCAATGTCACCCATTGTCCTGCAAATGACAATTTTGTTCTTGTTTATGGCTGAATAGAATTCACTTACACACACACACACACACACACACACACACACACACACACATATTCCATAATTTTGTAATCCATTTATCTGTTAACACACATCTTGGCTGGTTCCATAGTGTGATAATTCTGGATTGTGCAGACATAAACATAGATATGCATGCATTACTATGGTAGTTTAGTTTCAGCTCTTTTGAGTAGATACCCAGGAGTGGTATAACTGGATCATATTCTAGTTTTTGAATATATAATTTTTCTTCTGATAATAAACTTTAGGTGAAGCTTTAATTTTCTTTTCTTTCATTCAGGTGACATTTTCCCTAGATCACAGTAGAGCACAAAATGTGTCCAAATATTACAATTAAATAAAATCATTTCAAAAGTATTGATTTCCCAGACCATAAAACCTATGAAGACCAGAAGCAACTGATTTAACTCTCCAGTGGTCAATTTATAGATCTAGTTATACATGTTTGACATTAAAGCCAATTTTGAATAAATGTTATAAAGCAATTTTTCTAGGAACTGTGTCATAGTAATTTAATAAAGTATCAGTCTTCTACAAATAAATGGGTTATTACTTTAGTCACCACATATTAATAACTAGATGTTGGACTTAATAAGTCTGCATTTAGATTTTTTATCTCATTTGTTATAACATGCACATCAAATGTCCTAAATATTGATTTAAACATAAAAAAAAATTTTCACGACTCTTTCTTCTGTAATATGTTCCTAAAAAGATATTTTAATTTGATATATTTAGAAATTATTTTATTGAAAAAATTATGTAAGTTCCAGACAATAAAACATTTTCTCTTTAGGTTGTAATGGTAATAGCAGATAGCAATTATTAAGAGTTATTCTTGCATGCATTACCATTTGACAACCCTACTTTCATCAAATTAAGTAATCATCATTCTGGGTTGAGAATTTCATGCTTCAAATATGGGTTGATTAAAGATCAGTGTTTCTGGCAGTTGGTGACCTGCTTCATCATTAGACTTCAAGAGTGCTGGCTGTGCATGTGCATGAACACTGCAAAGAATCCTGAATATTTTAAATGCATGGTTTGTTTTTTAATTCTCCACATGTGTGAATTTGCCCAGTATGATATGAATTTTTTTCTTTGGATTATTCTTATGTATACTTAAAAATATAATAAAAATTATTTTACTAAATTTTAATTTAAAATTAGCCCATAGCTACAGGGTGTGCTGACACATACTTGTAATCCCCACGCTTGGGAGGCTGAGACAGGAGGATAGCACAGGTTTGAAGCCAGCCTCAGTTACTTAGTGAGGCTCTCAGCAACTTAATGAGACTCTGTTTTCAAATAAAATGTAAAATAGGTATGGCAGTATAGCCCAGAAGTAGGAAAGCCCCTGGGTTCCACCCCAGTACCAAAAAATAAAAAAATAAAAAAAATCTCATAGTCCAGAAGATTATTTGACTTATATTTTCTTAATTAAAAATATTTTTTAGGTGGTCGTGATGGCGCACGCTTGTAATCCCTGCGCTTGGGAGGCAGAGACAGGAGGATCACGCAGATTCGAAGTCAGCCGTGCTGCCTCAAGAGACCCTGTTCCAAATAAAAATATAAAATAGGCCTGAGAGTGTAGCCCGGAGGTAGAAGGGCTTCCAGGAGTCCCAGTACCACACACACACAAAAAAAATTTAAATACATTTAGAAGTTAATCAAAATATATCATATTTATTAATACATTTTTTCATGTTAGCCAGATAAATTATCTACTTTTCTTGTTTCTTCACTAATAACTAAAAACAAAAAAAAACTTTAGAAATCATTTTAGAATAAAATACCTACTTTTACTAAGATTTATTGAAAATGGTATAATTTCTCCAATTTGTATTTTTTGTGATTTTGACAAAAATTAATTGACTATTATATATGAGTTTATATATATACATATATACACATATATACACATATATACATATATACACATATATACATATATATACATATATATACATATATACATATATACATATATATATATATATATATATATATATATATATATATATTTTTTTTTTTTTTTTTTTTTTTTTGGTGGTACTGGGGTTCCTGGAAGCCCTTCTACCTCCGGGATACACTCCCACGGGCTACACTCCCAGACCTATTTTTTACTTTTTTTATGTGGAAACAGGGTCTCTTAAGCCAGCGCGGTTGGCTCCAAACCAGCGCGATCCTCCTGTCTCCGCCTCCCAAGCGCGGGGATTACAAGCGTGCGCCACCACGCCCAGCAGTGAGTTTATATCTTAACACTTCATATTCTATCTATTGGTGTATGTAGACTTTACAGTAAACACATGCTGATATTACAAAAGAATAAATATTTCAAATAAATTATTTGAGATCTCAGATTATACCTCAAGCAACTAGAAAAGAAAGCACAAACTAAACCCATAGTTCCCAGGAGTCAGAAAAATTAATGTTAAGGTAGAAATAAAGAATAGAAAAATACATGAAGAAAGGAGTAGATAATAAATTGAAGGTGGAGAAATATGAACAGACCAAAGTATCCAGAAGATATTTGTAATAGATAAGCCTTACAAATGCTTAGCTTAAGTAACTAGGAAAGAAAAGAGATGTAGCTGCAATATAATTATAAATGAAAGAAAGGATACTAAAAAGTGGTTAACAAAGATACAAAAGATTCTAAGAGATTGCTATAAGTGATTATACCCTCTCAAATTAGATAACCTTCAAGAAATGAATAAATTCCTAGAAATATTCCAATTATCAAGCCTGGATTACAAATAAATTGAAAATATTAGCATATCAATGTGTAAAAAGATTCAATTGCTAATAAAATATCTTATTAAAATAATTCCCAAGACATAATGAATTCACAGCTGAATTCCACAAAAAATTTAAATTAATACTAAGAAAAATCCTTTTAAAATCTCTGCCAAAAAATTTTGAAGCAGAGAAAATCCTCCCAAACTCAATTTAAGTGGTCTGCATTTTCCTGGTGTCGAAGCCAGTCAAGCTTACTGTAAGAAAAGAAAGATAAAGATAAGTGAAAAAACTTAAACATTTCACTAAATACAACAATTGTACACCATGCTGAAGTGGAATTTGTTCCTTGTATTCAAGGAAGCTTAAATGTATATAAGTTAATAGAAGTGATACATCTCACTTACCATTTACAGAAACTATATGGTCATCTCAGAAGCAGAAAAGCATAACAAAATTTGGCATCATGTCAGGACGAGAACTCTCAAATTAGTATCATTTTATGCAACAGTGTAAGTTGAAAGATTTAATTGCATATCAGGAAACAGATACCCATACTCACCATTTTCATTAACAAAGTGCTAGATGTACTAGTAAATTAAAAAATAAAATTAAATAAAAAGTATCCAAATGGGAACAGAAATCAAGTTGCCTGTGTTCCCAGATGAGGTGATCACATATATAAAAAAGTTTTATTATAGCTGATGGTATCTTATAAATTTCTCTCAAAATGCAGTTTTTCATAATAATCCAGATTTAAATATGTCATTTTCACTGCAAATATTATATATCGAGTTTAACATTTTTTGTGTGTATTCACTGCTTTTTAGGATGAAGATAAAAATCACAAGATCTGAACTAGAACAGCTATTTATCTAGTATTTTGTTTCCTCCCAATTTATAAAATTTATTGAATGACACTATTTTTGTTTTCTTGGTTTTAGTATTTATATTATTTTTGACTCTGTGTATTTGAACATTTATTTTAAAATTTGATGTCTTAAATTTTGCCCATTTCCAACATATTTTCTATAATTTTTATTTCAATCTTTGTTTTTTTCTTTAACATGATTGTAATGATATTTTCTTTTTATTTTACAATAAATATTTCATTTCATTAAGTACCTTTAAATATACTGATTGAAATTCTTTAAATACATGAACAGGTATCTCATGCTTCTAGACAAAGAACCTGAGCATCCAAATATGTTCCATCTAACTTAGTTTATGATTTTATTTAATTTTAGTAAGTATAATTTACTAATGTTTTTACACTTACAAAAAGATAATTTATTTAATTTTTAATGGATACAGATGATTATAAATTTATTTGAAAGAGTTGCTCACAAAAGAAATTAGAAAACAAACAAAAATAATGTTTGAAAGCCAACTTTATCAAGCTATTAAGCAATAAATAGAAAACCCAGAATCAGAAAAAGAATATGTGAAAATCTAGTATACATAAAGATGTCATCTCTAAATAATAAGGAAAATGATATAAAATATTTGGAATTGGGATAACTACTCATAACACACCCCCAAATAACTATATCAATAAAATTAATCTAATAAATACTTTAATGACATTAATGAAAAGTATACATTTGACTTTATAACTCTCATGACAAAATGTTCAGTTTCAGTAATAAGAAAACTACAGATGAAACTTTATTTTTATTTCATTTATTATATCAAGGTTGATACAAATATGAAGGTTAGATTTGTTTACTTCCTTGAAATTTGTGGTTTATAGAGTCAAATAAGCAGCTTATACTGCTTATGAAATAAAACTGGTACCACTCTTTGGAAGATTAGGCAATATTTTTCTAAATTGAGATTCCATCTAACCCCAATGAGAATGGCGATCAAAAAATCAAACAACAATAAATACTGGAGAAGATATAGAAATTAGGAACTCTTATGCACTATTCATTGGGTTGCAAATTGCTGTAGCTGCTATGGAGACCAGTGTAGAGATTTCTTAGAAAATTAGGAATCAATGCACCATATGATCCAGCTATGGCAATCCTGGGTATCATTCCAAAAGTTCTGACATCAGAATATTTTGGTAACACATGCATATTCACATTTATAGCAGCTTAATTCACAATAGCCAAATTATGGAACCAACCTACATATCCATTAACAGATAAATGGTTTACAAAATTAAGGGATGTTCACACAATGGCATTTTACTCAGCAACAAAAAAGAGAAAAATATGTCATTTGCAGGAAAATGAATGAACATGGAGATTATTATGTTAATAATATTAGCCAGTCACAAAAAGCGAAAGGTCATATGTTTTTTCTCATACACAGAAGTTAGGAAATAATCTGGACACAAAAGGTATTTACAATAATGAAAGAAAAAACCCAGGGTGTCTAGGGGAGGGCAGCATTGTGGGGTAGAATTAATGAAGGGAACACTTTGATATTACATACTTATGTGGAATTACCAATGCCAATCAATCTCATCTTGTTGGGGAAGGGCAGATAATGAGTAGAGCTGCGTAGAAGCTCACCAAGAGCCATGTGCATGTATGTCACTAATACTCAGAACTACATTAGAATGTGAGACCACAGTGCACCAGTAAAGGTATATAAAATAAAATAGATTGTATTCATTCCTATCTGAATACTATTATGTCGTTCTTATGAGAATTAAGTGGTTTTTTGTTTTCTTTTTGCATTGTCTATGATGTCAAACACAGTGTCAAAATAGAAGCAGTGAAAGCCGATATTCATTTCCTATTTTGGGGAATCTCAGATGCACCAAGTGTAATTAGAACATATTTTTAAAGAAGAATGTTGGGAAGTTAAGAGAAAAGGAGACTTGTGGAAAGAAAAAGACTGCAGAATTTTTTTTTATTATACGAATGTATAACTGTCATTCCTACTCGCATGATTGGGGAGGGATTTGGAAGTAAACACACCAGGAGATATTGTGTACATATATGAATGAATCATTTTGAATCTCACCATAATGAATAGTTACTGTGTGCTAATAAAAAAAGAATATGGTTCATTTTAAAAAAGTGCATTTGTCATTTGAAGCATAATCTTACTTCAAGGAATATGTTCAAAGATAAAATATCATAAAAAAGAAATGACTTATAAATCAAGCCATTCCTTTTGTCATTTGAAAGAGCAAAATACCACAAACAACCTTAATTATTTAGGATAATTTTTACACTGACTAGTTGCATACATTTTATTTCTTAGGAAATAATTTGAACAAACTATGAGAAGTCATCCATACATATGCTGTGATGTTTGTAAGTGAAATAAACTACATAATTTTAAGTAGTTAACTCCAAATGATATTAAATATAAAATACAATCGTTTTGTATAATTTTATATATACTATATTGTGTGCATCAATGAGAAAAAGACAAAAACATATAAATAGTATTTATTCACATTTTAAAATAAAGCAGCATTGACATAACCAATACCTCCAATATAATTGGTTACTTCAAGGAACAGGAAGAAAATGGTATAAAAGAAAACATCATTAATATTTCCAACTAAAAGTTAGTAAAAATTTCTCTGCCCCATTGAAACAACAGAAAAAAAAACTACATTCCAAATAAATAAGAAGAGCACCAAAGTGCAGCAAACGCATAGCAAAAACCCTCTAGAACTTAGGAACACCAGATGGCTTCAGAGTAAAAAGAATGAATCATTTTATTCCTCTACCCAATCTTCAGTCAGAATCATCTTGGGTCTAGGAGGGCTGTCCCTGTGTGAAAAAAAGCTAAGTGGCAGGACCTAAGCAACCCTCATCACAAACTCTAATGCTTGCAACATTTGCCAGTGGGGACTCTTTTGGTCCCTACAGGCACTGAACCTAGCTGGAATAATTGTGAAGTCCATATACTTGTGTTCTCTGAAAATATAGAGTAAATCTTCTTTCTTGCCTCTATAGACTGAGCAACTGTGATACTGCACCATCTTAAACTTGGTGCCACAGACACTTTACACTCTGTTCCCAGGGATAAAGGACTTGGTGCATATTTCTTTATTTGTAGTCTTAATGCCACTGTCTTCTATCTGTCCAGCTTTCTTTTGAGCCCTGTCTGTCACCTGGGGCAAAACTTCCATAGAGCAACTCCATTGCCTCATCCTGGAATTTGCTGTGCCATAACCCTTGGATACTGAGCTGACTCCACATTCTGCCTCCATGGGAATCAGAGCTGTGGCTACATCTCACAGCCTCAACTCTTGGGAGCTGAAAAAAAAAATAAATGAAAATCTACTCCCTGGGAACCAGAGCTACCGCTGACTTCTCCAGCCCCTCCTGTGGAGCTGAATTGATGCCCATCTCCCAGGCAACCAGAACCTTGGCTGATTCATGAAGTTGTGCCTAATGGAGCTGAGCTAACATGAGGCCCTGCTTTCCTGGGAACAAGAATCATATCTGAGCTGTGCAATACCACCCTTACTGTAAAACAGCCACATCGCTTTACTTCTACAGAATCAAGCTCACCCTGAGCTAGTAAAGCACCTCAACTTCCCAGGCAATTGTTTTTATGCTACACATTGTTCACTAGAGCTTAAGCCAACAGATGTGTCCTGAATTCCAAGGCTTTTGCTCCTGCTTTATCTCGATCCCCAGACTTGGCCTACTGTGAATTTATACAGTCTCGAAGTCCAGAATAAGCATTGCTTAAGTGCTGCAACCCCTGGGGCCAGAATAGTCACTGAACCCCTATATTCTTGCGATAGGATATTTACGTCTTGCAACACTGAGCCTTAACTTCAAAGAAGCACTCTTTATTTCTACATCTGTGGCAGTGCTACACACTGTCTCAGAAGTTAGTAGTCATAGTAACACCTCTCCTCCCTGGGCCCGGCTGATAGAGTGTATCTCAGACTCAGATCTTTGTTTCAATTGCAATCCACATGTACTACTCCATATCAGTGAGTAAATTCATGCTCAAGTTCCAGTATTTGCAGTAGTTTCACCAGTGCCTGACCCTAGGACTTGAGATATAGGGCTCCTTTGAGCACCTGCATCCTGGAAGTAGTACCGCTGTGGTTGCTTATGGGATAAATCATACAACTCCAAGAAAGATTCTTCCAGTTGAGACTCTCTTGCTGGGAAAAAAATAAATAAATAACAGGATTAACCCAACTAATCTTTTCTCTAAGGACTCTAACATTCTTACTGCCATACCTACCTCTACTACTTTCTGCTGTTTAATGAGGCATATGCATTCTTTAATAACATTTATTGGTGCTGAATAAATCTAAATTATAGCATCCACCCAGAAAATAAACCTCCGCACCTACTTTATTAAAACTTTGGATCAATCTGTAGGTGAAAATCTTTCCACATGGACACCAGTTAGCTCTTCCATAAAGGTTTTCTAAAATTCACTTGGGAAACCATTTGATTCTGGGCTTTTGTTTAGTGGTAGGCTTTTTATTGCTGCCTCAATATCTTTTATTGTTATTGGTCAGTTTAATTTTTGATATCTTGACTCAGTTTAAGAAGGTTGTATATATCTAAAAGTTTGTTGATTTCAATTAACTTTCATTTTGTTGGGGGACAGTTTTTCAAAGTAGTTTCTGATACTGTACTGCCTTCAGGGTTTCCAGAGGTTTTAATATATTGTGTTTCTATTTTTAATTGTTTCTAGAAATTTTTTAATTTCACCCTTTACCTCTTCTATGACGCATTCTTCATTCAACTGTATGGTGCTCACTCTCCACATGTTGATGTGGTTACTCTATGTCTTCTTGTAGTTGATTTCTAGTTTTATTTCATTGTGGTCTGAAAAGACATATGGGAGTATGTCACATTTTTTGAATTTGCTAATGTTCACTTTTTGGCTCAGGATGTGGTCTAATAGCTGCATATCCATCATATGTGAAATATAAGAGAATTTGAAGTAGAAAGTAGACTAATGGTGACCACAATATGGGAAGAGTAGAGAGAAGGAAGAGAGGAATTTGATCCATGGATAAAAAGTTATAACTAGGTAGGAAGAATTAATTGATATTCTAGTAATTTTATAGTTATAGCTAGTAATTGTGAATTGTACCTTTTACAATAGTGTAACTCTTATGGATTTAGTATACTAAAATATTTAATTATTCATAAGTTTATTATAACACTTTAGAAAATGTTACTTTGGGAAAATTATCAAGTCACCAAATATTTGATGAAGATTTATTTTTACTGGGAATTATAAAAAATCAAAATTAGAATAATAACATTGGCAAAATTAATGAAATAATGGATCCAGACAATAGCTATTAAAGTTTGTTTAAAACCATTCATTCAATTCATTGAAAAGTTGCCACATTTACACAAGAAATCACCAATCAATCTTTATATTGAAGAAGAAATTTTAAAAAATGTCTCTTTATGTTCTCTAATCACCTACAAAGTTCTGTTGTGGAAAAAATGAGGATGATTTAAAAGTATATTTAAATTAAAATCTTAAACTTGAAAAATCACTTACTTTTATAAATATAATTATTTAACAGATAAATTACATTTGAGAAAAATTAGACAGAAATGATGAACTGTTAAAAATAAATGAGATGTAAAAATTATATCAACTAATCATAGCAAACATGGAACACCCTGTTTTGGACAAACAATAGTTATATGATTTTAAAGAGTTGATTGAGGTAAAATATAAAAGATGTTTCTCTGAAATGACAATGCTACACTAAAACCACTATACTTTCCAAAGCAGTTTGTTGCAATTCTTCTGGGAAGGTTTCTCTGACTTTAACCTAAAGATAACCCTCATTTTTAATTGTTCAATCAATCCAGCACTTTGATTTTCATCCTCTCCTCCTTCTGTGTTTTTCCCAATGCTCAAAGTTTGTGAGTTTAGTTATAAAATAGAACTGTTTTGTACTGTAAACATGTCTTATCTTGAATATCCTGCAATACTTTATCAATATGATTCAACTTTTCCAGGAAATTCATCAGCATCTTTGCTCTGATGATGTCTTCTATTTCTGTCAAATATTTTAGAAAGTAAATTCCTCTATAGCATTTTATATGTGTCATTTCAATTGCAAGGTAAATGGTGTGGAAGAATTGTTCTTAATTTATCATGCTTAATCCAAAAACTGATTTAATATCTCCTTCTAGTTTTATTTTTATCAAATGTATCCACAGTTATAATATGTGATTTTCTTATCCAGCCTACATATAAAATATCTTATTTTTCTCATTTTTTATTTTAAATTTTCATGTTTCAAACTGTTTTCCCTAAAGTAATGTTAAAATATCTTTCTTCAAAAAATTATTGTGGATATTGTTCAAAGGTGGCTGCTATCTGTTCTTTTATTATCTATATATCAATATTCTTCCTGACATCAATAAATGTGTTCTTTTTAAGTTCTTGTCAGGAGCTGCTCTCTAAGAGCTATAGCCACCCTTGAAAACTCCATGCTATGAGCTGGGCCAATATAGTTTTTATATTGGAAAGTTCTTTTAGTTATACTGATAACCAATTTTACATTTTTCATAAAAAATTATATTTTTGTTCATTTCTTTTGTTCCAGTCTTTTAGATTCACCCAAATATATTATCCCCAGTGAATAAAAATAAAAAATTTTATTTTTTTTCAACTTACATTCTTTATCTAGATATCTGGACTTAAGAATTAGTATATTTTTAGTCTGAAAGTGTCTAATTGCTTTATTTGGATGCTTGGTAAGAAAGAGCTCTACCTCCTCTGTCATTGAAGGTTTGGGACTACGTGTATGGTATAGAGTGCAGACTCTTATTCACTTCCATAGGAAAATAGCACAAATTAATATATGATTAAGAGATATAAATAAGCTTACGATTCTGGAGGATGAGAGGTCTCAGATCAAGTCATCAGCATCTGTGAAGGGTCTTTTTATTGTTTGAACTCCTAACAGATGGCCAAGAAGTAGACAAAACTGATGAAATTTGGGATCAAATTCATCATTTTATAAGAAATGCACTTTTGATAGTGGCATAAATTTATTAGCAAGTGCAGATCCTTTGTGGTCTTATTACCTTTTAAAGTTCTCACCTCTTTGTGCTAATAAAATAGCAATTAAACTTCATTAAGAGCCGGGCGTGGTGGCGCACACTTGTAATCCCCGCGCTTGGGAGGATGAGACAGGAGGATCACACAGGTTCAAAGCCAGCCTCAGCTACTTAGTGACACCCTGTTTCCAAATAAAATATAAAATAGGTCTGGGAGTATAGCCCAGAGGTAGAAAGCCTCTGGGTTCCATCCCTAGTACCACCAATAAAATAAAATAGAATAAAATAAACTTCATTAAGATTTTAAGAGGGAGAAAACACTATATCAAAATGCAGAAAAAATTGTTTTGCTCTAAACTTTTGGTTTCTTCTCTTTGACCTCTAAATATTTTGTACAACATGATACTCTGAATATGGAGGAAAAGAAATACTTATACACTGTTGGTGGGATTATAAAATAGTAAGAAAGGCCGGGAATGATGGCACACGCTTTTAATCCCAAAATTTGGGAGGCTGAGACAGGAGGATCATAGTTCGTAGTCAGCCTCAGCCACTTAGTGAGACTCACAGCAATTTAGTGAGATCCTATTTCTAAATAAAATATAAAGTAGGTCAGAGGTGTATCCTGGAGGAGGAGGGCCGCTGGATTTCATCCTCACTACCACAAAAATAAACAGATAATCACTAAGTCACTAAGTGACTTTATTTAAAATAAATAAAATCACTAAGGTCAGTATAGAGGTAACTCAAAAGAGTAGAAAAGAAACTCCAAAGCGGGGCGTGGTGGCGCACGCTTGTAATCCCCGCGCATGGGAGGTGGAGACAGGAGGATCACGCTGGTTCGGAGCCAGCCTCGCTGGTTTAAGAGACCCTGTTTCCACATAAAATGTTAAAAAAATAGGTCTGGGAGTGTAGCCTGGAGGTAGAAGGGTTTCCAGGAACCACAGTACCATCAAAAAAGAAAAATGAAAAAAAAGGAACTCCAAGATTAGTCACTATATCACTCCTTGCTGTATTTAAAAAAGAATTTAAGTTAGAATTCTATAGTGATATACACATATTCATGTTTATAGCAGCACAATACTCAATACCCACTTCATAGATCCAATCTGGTTGCCTTTGAACAGCTGAATGGATAGAGAGTGGTGTATATACACAATGGAGTTTTGCTCAGTCAGAAAGAAAAACAATATTATGTCATTTGCAGGAAAATGAATGAAGCTATAAACATTATGCTATGTGAGATCAGCCAGTCTCCAAAAGCAAAGGTCATATGTTTTCTTTCAATGTTAAGCTAGAAAGAAAATAGAAAAGAGACTTCATAAGAATGAGGAGAGAGACCAATAAATTAGTGGAAGGATAGCAGAGAGGGAAAAGGAAGTGGAAATAGAAGGCTTGAGGAAAGAAACAGATTGAATAAAGTAAGTTATATTCACAAGTAAAGGTATTAATACTGATTTCACCAGTATGCACAAAATGAGTGAAGATTAGTGTGGTGAGGTACAGGGGAAAACACACCAAGAGATGTCATGTGCATACATGAAAGGAATAATTTGCATCTCTTAATGGTATATAAAATTATTTTTAAAAGTACTATGGGCAAAGAGTGCCAAATAACAATAAAAGCATAAAAATAAAAACATATTCCTCAATTCTATTTTCAAAAAACTTAAAAGCAAAGGATACACAGAATTCAAATGAATTAATATGGCTCACCCCTTTTATTATAGGTTGCATATATAACATATTTTGAAAATTTGGGGTCATTTGAATCTTAATCACATTTTACACACTTTAAAAAATGTAGAACGTAAGTGTGCTCATTGTGGTATTGTGTTAAGATCAAACACAATGGTTATTGAAATTTCGCAGTTATATACTTGTCTTAAACAGATATTAAATGCTAAATTCATAAATTGTATTCTGCAGAAAATTTTTATACTCATCATTTGGGAATATTGTAAAAGTTATAGTAATAAAATTTAAAATATTCTATTCACAATTGGGAATGAATGCTAAATGGATAAATTGGTATTGAAGCAGGATAGGGAATAAAATGTAGTTGCTGTCCTAGAAGAATTGTCCTGGATTTATGTCTCCCACATGGTAATATTTAATAAGATTTTCTCCTAAAATATTCTTATGGCCCTAATTCCTTAACTCTCGTTTATACAACAGGGGAAAAATGGATGAATAAGAATGAGGGTAAGTGACAGCTATTCTGATACTCAGTTGGGAAAAGAAAAAACTGAATTTAATTTTCTAATGATGTATAATTGCAAATATATTTCCTGTAAAAGGTGCTTAACTGTATAAATATATTATAATTAGACTGAGCAATGAGGGGGAAGGGAGAGAATTAATCACAGCAAAAGATGTAGAGGATCTGGTTCTTAGTCTTGAGCATGTGTTGAAATCACCTGTGGATATTGTATGTCTTAAGTTTTAGCAAAAGAAAAGTAAAATGACTTAGAATCCAAGAATTATGTTATTTTTATGTAAATAGGTCCACTTTTAATCTCTAAAAAATAAACTTGAATTCTCATTACACAAGCACATGTAAGAGAGTTATTATGATATTTTTTTCTCTAAATTGTAAGTTGATCCCAACTGAGAAAATAAGGTTTTCCTATTCATGGAAGTAGTTTTGTGTTTGATATTTCAGCTCAATCAATTGTAATTAAATTGAGACTAATTAAAATGGGAAATAAAAAACAAATGAATTGACAAGGTGAATCATTCCCATAAGATTAAGAAGAAACTTAACAGTAATTTTCTCAGGCAAAAAGAAAATTATCATCATTATAGGTCAATTACCTAAGGCATTTTGAAGTAGCATTATTGGAAGAAATAATGAACATGGGGATGCACATTTCTAAACTTACAAAAAAAACCTAGTTGGCCAAGAAATTAATTTTAACTTTCATTTATATAAATATATATAAATGTATATATTACTTATTAAACAATAACTTCACCTTAGAGATGTGCCTAAGTCTCTGAAAAATGTGGCAGAAGAGCTGATATAATCAGATTTTTAATTATAAAACATGACTTAAGCTTACAAATTTTTAGATATGTCTGCATCAGTCATTTTAAATCATGTGAAAGCATCTTTGCTTTATTTTCCACTGGCCTTCAAAGTAGATACATGGTTTTATGGTTTGGGTGTGTGGACCGTCTCCTGGAGGAGCTCATGTATTGGCAGTGTAAAATGTTCAGATGTGAAATAATTGGCTCATGATGTTTTACTATAATCACCAGATAAATCCACTAGTGGGTTCATGGGATTATTGGGTGCTAAGGTAGACAGGGAAAGTATGACTGAAGCAGGTAGGTCACTGGGTATGTGGCCTTGAGGACAGTATACATATGTCCCTGTCCCTCTCCTGTACTCTGCTCTCTGCCACCGTGCCCTGATCTCCACAGACATGACTTGGCCTAACCTGGACAGACACCTCTGAAGCCTCTAGAACTGTGAGCAAATAAATCTTCCTTTCTCTGCCTTATAGTCTTCTGGTGTTTTGTGTCACTGTGGTGAAAATGCTGAGTGTCCTCTTTCTTGTTGTCTAACATGTTGAATAATAACATACATGATTTTGGAATAAACACAATTTAGTAGAAGCCTTCAAATTCTCTACCTTAATAAGCTGAAATGGTTATATATTTATAATTTTATTTAACTTTTAATGCTAAGACTAATTTGTTTAATCGCCGAATGAAGATAAGAAGGTCCAATAGAGGATTTAAATTTTCTTCCCATATAGTTGACAATAAATAAGAATGAGAATATAAGCAAAACCTTTTTTATTTCCATTACAATGATATTTTGTGTATATCACAAAATATCAAGTAAAACCATATTTATAGACAATAGACTGTAAATAATATATATGTGTTTCTGCACATTAAACATATTATGGAAATTTTCAGACAGGTAGTTCTATTTCTATGCTAGAATGAAACTTTCTTAAAACTAAAGAGACCAATTCAGGTGGGGCCACCAGCCCACTGCTAGTCAAGATGATTACAGAAAAGGGAACTACATGAGATTTCAGGTCTCTTGTCTGGATCCTACTTATCACAATGCCAGACAGACTGTGATTATGTCTTCTCCCCCAGTTAGTGCAAGGCCTTCTAATGCTTCTAAAGACTGCTCCGCTTTATCTTCCTTGAGCAGCCTCAGTATTATTCCTAAAATACAAATTTGATCACCATGCTCCTTCCCTGAACACACATTCCCTTTGAAGACATTTAATAATTGCTCTGTTCTGTTAGCAATAATTTCAAGTTTGATGGCATGGCTTCTAAATCCCCATTAGTATTTGGATAAATGGATCCCAAGAGTTATGATTTAACTTATACAATTTTTTCCTGCTGCCACCCAGTTCTCCAAATACACCACACAGACCACATTTGGATATAGGCACACCATACTTTCAGTTTTGTAAAATGTGTGATTTTTTCCCTTTCTTATTCCTTTATTTATTTTGTTCCTATTTGCTTACTTACTCAGTTTTTTTTTTTTCTGGAAACTTACAGCATTCAAGTGCATGCTAAAATGACACTTTATTTCCAGAAAGCTACTGAGACTCCCCAGTAGACTCTGGGGACTATGTCTTCTATATCTACTGTAACAAATGCATAGTCATCAGATTAAAACAGGATAAATATATTCTCCAGAATTCTGTGGGTCAAGAGCATGACTCTGTTCTGGCTTAATTAAATTCAGTGTGTCAAATGGGTATGGACATTGTATAGAATAACTGGTTTCCTTTTTTTTTTTTTTTTCAGCTGTGAGATGCTACCCTTAGTCCCTGGTTTCTTAGCCTGTACAACTGTCAAAAGTAGCAATGGATGAATGGATGATGGCATCTTCTCTCATTTTGTATTTCTCAATACTAATCCCCCTGCCTCACACTTTCATTTATAAAAACCAGTTTTGTCCCAGCTGAAGAACCAAGAATACTATTCTAAGTTTACGTCTGTTGATGAGAAAAAATAATTTTATCTTATCATCATGTCACCTTTTCACCAAGTAGGTGAACATAATAACAGATATCACAAATGAGGCCATGGGTACCTTTGGGAGAGAATTACCCTGCCCACTATTGGCTGTTGACTGCACTGTACTACTGAAACCACAGGTATAGAACGCTTCTGGGTCCAACTTCTTGTATCAAAAAATACATAGGTTTTCAAGTAAAACTTGCATTCCTCTGAAATATTTTCTCTTCCTCTTTGTATACATATCCTTTATTTCCCTCCATTTTTTTATTCATAATTTACCTTCATTTTCAGTTCATTTTGGCTCATTACATTCAAGAGAAAGTCAACTAAGAGTGAAGTAACCCTGCATTTGAGAACAGGGAAAGCACAAAGACAATGGACAAGAAAGATACCTTAGGGACATTCTTCTGTTTAGTGTTCTGTATTCTAAAATGGTCTACTTGAAATTTAATTTCTTTCAACTTTGTAATGTAGATCAATTATCTAGAGTTTTTTAAATCAATGTGTGTTAACATTTTCTGTCATTTAAGTTTTTATACTTTACCCAGTAATTCATTTTTCTCATATATATTCTATTTATTATCCTATTATATTATTAGGGATTGAACCAGAGGCATTCTACCTCTGAACAATACCCCTAATTCTATGATTTTTTTAAATTTTTGTATTGAAACAGACTTGAGGTTGCTGAGTCTCAGTTGCTGAAGCTGGTCTTGAACCTGTGATCCTCTTGTCTCAGCCTCAAAGTACTGTGATTGCAGGCATGTATAATCAAGCCCAATTTATTGGTTTAATTGAAAGTCATACCTATAACTATCATATCTATTACAAAAGAAAGCAATATTTCTGAAAATTAACAAGAATTATATTTATACAGTTCACATATAATTTGGACAGAGATTTGCCCACAAATTATCAAAACAAGGGCAGTTGTATTAATGCCTTATGTATTACTTTACCATTTATTTTAAGCCATTATATTTGTCATCCACAGGGAATTTAGTCATAACTTCACTAAAAATATAGTATTGGTGGAACAGATATGGTACAATGCGTTCTAAGCTCTCCATACCATAGAGATTGCCTATTTAACTAACTAGCATACTAACATCTTTTAATTTTGTTTGATTTGTACAAATGCCCTTGTGGGTAGAGAACGGATAAGAAAGACATGTGCTTTTTTGTACCTATCTACATTTACTGCTATTCAACTATATTTTATTGTTAATTTTAATATATACATCGATCTTATGTAGCTCTAATTAATGGATTATTACTTAATTTTAGCAATATTCAAGATAAAATGTAAGCCAGTCATGTGGTGCAAGCTTGTAATCCCAACATTTAGGAAGCTGAGACTAGAGGCTTGCAGTTCGAGGACAGCCTCAGATACTTAGCAAGGCCCTTTGCAACTCAGTGAGACCCTGTTTCAAAAAATAAAAAAGACTAAAAAATAGGACTCGGGGTATAGCTTGGAGGTAGAATGCCCCTGGCTTCCTTCCCCAGTACTGCAAATAAAAATAAATAAACAAATAAATAAATAATAAAAAATAAAAAGACTAAAGAATAGGACTGGGAGAGTAGCTTAGAAGTAGAATTCTACTGGGTTCCATCCCCAGTACTGTAATAAATAAATAAATAAATAAATAAATAAATAAATAAATAAAATATAAAAATAGGACTGAGGATATAGCTCAGAGTTACAATGAGTTTCATCCCCAGGATTGAAATAAAAAAAATAATAAAATATGTTAGCATCTTGCAGCTATAATCGAAAGACCTGACTATACAATCTAGAAGGAGGATTTATTTGTTCCTGTCCATGGGGGACTGGAGAGGGTGAGTCTCAGGGCATGGTGGTGGGAAGCATAAAGAGGGAGGAAGACTTCACTCTCACATCATGAAGGCCAGGAGAAACAAGAAGCAAGGAGAGAAGGAAAGAAATATAACCCCCAAGGCCACAGCCTCAGAGACCCACCCTCTCCAGCCACATTGTACCATCCAGGCCACTACACAGATAAGTCAAGTACAATGGATTCATCCATTGCTGGCATTACAAGCTTCACTTTGAACATGACCGTCCTGATTCCATGAGGGTTAAGAGGGCATTCTAGTTTCAAACCACTACATAAAACATAAGAAAATAGACATCTTTTGGGGGACACTAATTCTGTGAAAATTATTCTTTGAGGATTTTACCCTTTATATTCACAATTAAAGCATCATTTCCCCCCTCAACCATAGATAATAATGAGTCTTATAAAATATGCTACTTATTAGGTAATTAATTTGTTCTAAACATTTTACCTTACAGATTTTCTGCAACAGCTCAATATTAGCACTGTCATTAAGATTTTGTAAGTAAATAAACCAAAGTTTATTGAGTTTAGACTATTTGTATGCATGTATTAATGTTCTAGATTAAAGGTTTAAACTTAGAAATGTTTGGTTTCATGAACTACAATTTTCACATGTCATGTCCTTTCTGAATATTATAACTCTGAATTACAGCTTTTTAAAATCATTCCAGGCAAAACCATAGACCTAAGTTCTCGGCACGTGGTAATATAGTAAAACTCTGTTTCAAAGTAAAAAATAAAAAGAGATGAAGTACAACTAAAAAGTAGAACACACGGAAGTTCAATCTCAATGCTACACATACACACAAAAACACAAACTTCAGTACACACACACACACAAACTTCAAAAAACTCACAAATTTCAAGAAAACAAACTTCAATACACACACACACACACACACACATCAAAAAAAAAGAGCCAACTGAGTGGGGTGTTGTGGCACATGCTTGTAATCCCAGCATTCTAGAGGGTGAGACAGGAGGACTTGGGTTCTAGGCCAGCCTCAACTACTTAGTGAGGTCCTCTGCAACTTAGTGAGACCCTGTTTGAAATTAAAGAATGAAAAAATCATGTTGGGGGTTTAGCTCTGACATAGAATGAACCTGGGTTTAATTCCTAGCACCACAAAAAATAAATAAATACATAAACAACCAACTAGCCTCGACAAGTCTCAAGTTTTGTAATAAGTCTGGCATTTAAACATGTAAGATTTAATCAACATTATTTAACTTTACTTTCTTCTGTAATAAGATCTTTGATGGAGCATGCATCCATATGTGTAGTGGGGTGTGATTGTGTGTATGTGTGTGTAAGAGAAAGTAAAAATAAAAAGGAAAAAGTGAGAGAGTCTAGAGAGAAGTTTGTATGTTCTTTCTTTTTCTTCTCCAGGATTCAATTTTCCTCTTGTAATATTTTGGTTTTGCTGTTGTTGTTTCAAAATTTCTTCCATCTTCCTTCATGTACTTGATCCAAATAAAACTGACATCCTGCTCAGTCTTGCCATGGAAGTGAGCAAATGCCCCTCTATTTACTGATAAATTTTTTTTTATATTCTAGGTATTCCTTGTTTTGGGGATGGATCAGTAACTGCAATTAAACCAGTGAGAATCATTCCCATAAAATGTGATAAAATTTGAGTGAAGGCAATTTGGTTTTAATTCTGACAGCAAGTGTCTGCATTTGAGTTGTCACACCATGTGAACAGGACCTGAAATTTAACATGATGTAGAGAAAGTAGAGGAAGAAATTGAAATTGAAACATAGAATTCTTGGATACAGGCATTTCTAAAGGAATCCAGGCCTTAGTTTTATGTTTTCATATGTCAATAATTTCCTAAGCCAGATAACTTGGACATCAGACACTGTTTTACTCTATTGTAGAAATGTAATACACTTTAGCCAGCTTAGTCCCATGAGGATTTGTTATAGTCTATTAGGTTTTCCAATGAATGGAATAGAGAAGAAAGAAGAAACCAAAAAAAAATAAATAAATAAAAATAAATAAATAAATAAATAAATAAAAACTGGTTTTACTGTATCTCTACCTGTCTTAAACCTCCATGGAAATGAAAACCTAGCACTAGATACTCTCCTGAAACACTCCTAGAAAAAAATAAATATGTATCTGCCATGCTGGTTGTAAAGAAATGGCCCTCCCCAGAGAAATGCTATTGCATTGCCCAACTGTAGATTCCCACCTTTTGTGCCTACTAAGAAAAACCTAGCCTTGAGAATGTATTGGAAACGTTTTTTCTTCTTTCGCCAGCCTCTTTGCTCAAGGAAGTTCTCTGGATAGGGTAAGAGTCTGTCCTGAATGAGGGAAGCAATAGCCAATGTTGACACAGTTGCAGCTGCAACTCTTCTATGTCAGAAACCAGAGTTTTAATCATAAATCTGACCATCATCACCTACCTAGCTTATCAGCTCAATGTTAGCCTTGGGAAAAAATGTTTAAATGTATTTTTATTTGGTGGTGGTGCTGAGTATCTTAGTATGTATAAGGGATTTTATGTGATTTTAAGTAACTTATGAAATATTAGAGATGAAAAAATATTTTTGTAACCCATCTGTAAGACCTCAGTTTGCACACGAGGAAATCAGCAAAAGTTCAATCAAACGCTCTGGCTAAAAATGTAGAACTTCAATTGATTTCATGGATTTCATGTTGTCTAAACAATCTCTGGAGGAGTCATTACAGCTCTCCCTTCAATCCATTTCTTCTGGCTTCAAACTATAGGCCCCCAAATCTATATAATCAGAGCACAGGCTCAGATCGTCAGGTTTCTGTAATGATCTCAACCTCATACACCCTCTTAAAGGACTAAAGTGTTCTGTGTTTCTATTAAATTTTATTTTATTTTATTTTATTTTATTTTATTTTATTTTATTTTATTTTATTTTATTTTTTGGTGGTACTGGGGTTCCTGGAAGCCCTTCTACCTCGGGGCTACACTCCCAGACCTATTTTTACATTTTTATTTGGAAACAGGGTCTCCTAAACCAGCGCACGCGCGGCTGGCTTCGAACCTGCGCGATCCTCCTGTCTCTGCCTCCCAAGCGCGGGGATTACAAGCGTGCGCCACCACGCCCGGCTCTATTAAATTTTATGAAGTGTCCAAATTACAGAGCAAATGCTAGGTTAGTGGTAAAAATAAATATGCTTTCTTTTTATCTTTCCATTAAAATTTTAAATTCAAAATTTCTTATGATATAAGAAAAATTAACACTCACTTGGGAACAAATTACCATTTAAATTTGGACAGGATATTCATGGTTTCCCATGATTAGGAAATCTATTAGCTTTACCTTATAGTTGTAGTTGGTGACATTCAGTAGAGGGTTTTACATATTTGAGGTTACTTCTTTCAGAACAGAATACATTTTATATTTTTGTCTGTCAATCAGTATCCATTTCTCATCAATACATTCAAGCTATGTTTGAATTCTGAGTTTTAGTTCAAATTTGTTCCTGGATTAGGACTTTGCTGGAATGTTGCCTCTACCTAGAATGGACTCTGTCTAGTTCTAACCAGGAAAAAAATATTTTTGTTATTGAGGTAGCAAATTTAATATCTCCTCCTCATCAAAATGCCCCCCAACTATCTAATGTGTTTTGAATTCTGGATCCCAGAAACAGTTACTCAAATTTGCTTTTCTAGTTTTTTATCACTACTTAAAATTGTGTGATTAATGTGTATTCAATTGTATATTCAATTAATGTATATTCAAATGTATATTCAATTATAATAATACTCTGCACCTCTATTAATACCTAAGAGCTATTTAAACACAGGACATCATTTTGTTTCTTCAGGGCTGTGCTACTGCCTAGATTACATCACATATAGTAAGAGGAACTAAATGAAAACTTATATAATAGATGATACAATGATGAAATTTCAGAATAATTTTTCAAAAGGTAAAATTTCAGAACAATTATTTTCAAAGGGCTTGATTTTCTATTCATAGATTTTTTAAAGCTCCAAATTAACTTTTCATTTCCATAATATAAGTTAGAGGGGCTACATCTGTACAGCAAATCTAAGGTAGCACCATAAATTACCTAAGTAAATTATGAATATTAAACTAAAAATAATGACCTAGGTTTTTAATACTTCACTTTCCCACCCCACCTCAATGATATTTTTATCTTTGGAAAAGAGATGAAATTATGAAATTAATCACCAACTAGTCAAAGCATCTACCATTTTGTTGTAATTAGAGGCAAAAGATTGATTGAAATGTTTACTATTCATTTCTTCCAGAAAATTTTTCCATGACCCTATGTGTCCTAATTTAAAGATAAAAGAAATTAAATGATATTATCTTATTTATTCTTTACTATAGTCCTTTCAAGAATTTATAGAGTATAGCATAGGTTGTGACTTCATGACAAACATAATTAAATAGTTCTGTGCTTTGTTCTGAAATATAATTTTCTTTGAAATACACTTCAGTGATTATATATCTACCTTGTTGTTGTTTTTTTTTTTTTGAGTCATCTTATGTTAACAAACATGATACCTTATCAACAATGTGACTAAATTAGGGGTTGGGTTATTCTGTGATAATAACATTCACTCAATTTTAATATATATCCTTGTTGGATAATACACTAAGAAAATTAAAATTAAAAGCCTTAAGTAATTCACTTTTGTAGTATTTGTTTCTTCCAATAGAACTGGGGTTCCTGGAAACTGTTCTACCTCCGGGCTACACTCCCAGACCAATTTTTATATTTTTTATTTGGAAAAAGGGTCTCTTAAGACAGAGAGGGTTGCTTCAAACCTGTGTGACCCTCTTCTCTCCGCCTTCCAAGCACGGGGATTACATGCATGGGCCAGCACGCCGGAATTTTTTTAGTATTTTTGAAATACAATTATTTATGCATGAAATTAATTTTTCTTATGATTTTGCAACAATTTGAGGCACTAAAGAGAAGGGTTTGTTTTCTAATTAAAATCTACTCACTTAAATATAATTTGTGGTGTTAGATTTGTTGCAATGATTTTTGACACCATCTGCAATTTTAAATTATCTGAGAAGATATCTAAAACACAGTTATATAAATTTGATTCTTAGGACTCTAATTTTATTGACATAAGGCATAGGATCTAATCATGTGCAACTTTAAGAGTCAATAATCATCTGTAATATAGAATTTCAGTTAAATAAAATTTGCATGTCAAAGTGAAGATTATGTGTGAAAAATTAAATCTGAAAAGAAAAAGATCATGTAAAAAGAAAATTAAAGCCAAGTGTAATTGCTCACACTTGTAATCTTGCTACTTGGGAGGCTGAGACAGAAGGATAGCAGATTCAGGGCCAGCCTCAGCTACTTACTGAGGCCCTCTGCAACTTACTGAGACCCTGTTTAAAAAAATAAAGAATAAAAACTAGGGCTGAGGTGTAGCTCAGAGGTAGAATGCCGCTAGCTAGGCTCAGTCCCAATACTACAAAAAAAAAAAAACAAAAACCATATATATATATATATATATATATATATATATATATATATATATATATATTAAAGACACTTTTTTTGTGGTACTGGGGGTCGAACCCAGGGGCTTTCTACCTCCAGGCTCTACTTCCAGACCTATTTTATATTTTATTTGGAAACAGGGTCTCACTATGTTGCTGAGAGCCTCACTAAATAGCTGAGGCTGGCTTTGAACCTGTGCGATCCTCCTGTCTCAGCCTCCCAAGTGCAGGGATTACAAGCGTGCACCACCACGCCCAGCTCAAGAAAATGTTTTTATCAATGATTTCATTTTAAAAATTGGTGTTAGGAGAGAAATGGTGGTATTCTAGCCTTGTTCTTAGCAATAAAAATAAAATATAAATGACAAACCAGAAAAACTAATGATTACACCTTCATGTGTCTCTAAATGTTACACATAAAGCAGCCTTAGACTCTATTGAAACAGCCATCAGGTGTTTCATTTTATTGTTTCTAATGTGCAAACTTTCTGTCAAATATTTTAGTGTAGATATTCAAGTATTCAGGAACTTATTGAAATTGCTAAAATTGAATCTTGAATAAATGTTTGATAGAAATGAACAATAAGTAATTTTAAACATTTTGGGCTTTATTGGCTATTTTATAGAGAGAATACAAAGATATGGCTCTTTGTAAAAAACTTTATAAAATCAAACACTAAGAATAAATTTAATTCTAAAAATATTGATGTTTGAAATCAGACAGGAATATGCCAGCATCTTACATAGTTAAGCTGTTTACAATCATCCGAACATAGTGTAATGGATAAAAATAAAGCCTGATGTATATATAAAAATGGTGAGTGGAAACTGTTCAATATAGAGTTGAATAATGACCATGTGAAACATATAAATATAATATGTTGTTTGAGTTTGCTTGCATATTTTGCTTAAAAGGTAAAAATATAATGGGTTCATATTTATCCTGAAATATGGCTTTGTTGTGTCCACTAACACTGAACATCTTCAAAATGAGAACAACTATAATAGCATAAAGAGATAATAAATTCTTTCAAAAGCAATAATTTATGCTATAAATTCATAAAAAATGGTCTCAGTATGAAAAGAAGAATCTACAAAAATTGAAAAAAATTTTGCCCAAAAACACAGTAATGGACTGTTTTTCCCTCTACACTTTGTGATAGCACAAAGGGACACTTGGCATTATGTGATGTTTGTCTCAGACGCAATATATGAAAACTATTATTCGTATCTAAGTATTATTATTACAATTAAATGAAATAAGGTACTTGAAACATTACACTGTAATGCACTACTACAAATAACTTCTAAAACACACAGTAACCTGTGTAAACAAAAATGATAGAAAAGAGAAAAATAGTATTATTGCAATCTAAATGGTAGAAAAATCACGAGAATGGTAAATGTTGAATTTAAGGGTAGATTAGAATCTGACTGAAGACTGTATACATTACACTGTGATTTTTCAGTTTATCTTTTTCTTAGAATTTGGAATTTAACATTTTGATTCTTCACCACAGTGAGAAGAAATGAGCAAATGAAATCTCAGGGGAAACTCCTCTTTGATTCACTGCTTCAGATCTTTTTCTCTGTGTTTGGGATCTATATTGCATATTCTTACTTTGATCTTTGCCCGAAAAGGCCACAGACAACAGACACAAACTTTGGTATGAAAGGGCTAGGTGGACACACATGGAAAGTAAAAAATTGAGTAGAATAAACATCAGCCAGGTTTATTACTATGTTCAATCCACTTTAAAAATATGTATATGTATACTTTAATACGAATGCCTAAATATTAATAGTAGTTCAACTTATATACATCTTTTTCTCCCATTAAGCATCAGTATTAAAATATATCTATAATTTTACGAAAATGATGTCCAAAGTCTGGAGATCGAAAGTAAATATGAGATACAAATACGCATACTAGAGAATACTAGAAACGTTTTAAAAATAAGTTTAAAATTAATCAAAATTAAAAGACAAAATTTACATAATAAATTCTACAAGGACTCATACACAAAAGAAATAAAATGGTTTGACTTCATCTGAGAATGAAACTTGATATTATCATATACAGATGATATATGATAGGTCACATTCAGGAGGATAACAGCAAATAATGAGGACCCAAGAGTTTCAACCATACAAGATATATTTATTTTGTCTCCACAGATTTAAACTCCACAGATTTAAGTTCCTTTCCTTGATACCCATTTTTCTGCTCAAGAAGCCATACTTGTGAACTATTAATGCAGCTTCTCTTCTTAATAAAAGCAACACTGAACCAACCAGGAACAGAAGCCAACTTCTCCAGTCTGAGGAAGCTAGGGAAGATGCATAGGAAATAACACACTTATTGTTGAGAAATTAAATGTATTATCCCTAATATTAGCAGCTAGATAATAATTTCTCCCTCACTAATTTTATTGAGCATTTGCCTTGAGGTCTTAGCCAGGGCAATAAACAAGCAAAATAAACAAAATACAGTTTAGAAAAGAAGAAAGAAAATTTTCTATACTAGTATTTGACATGATCTTGCATACAGAGAAATCCTAATAAGTACACTAAAAAACTCTCAACATCAGATATAAGAAACAAATTCAGCAAAACAGCAGAATACAGGCTCAATATACAAAATGCAATTGCATACAAATACACTATTTTTGAATATTTAAAAATTAAATTTAAATTTAAAACTTAATTTTTAAAAAGAATGCTTATAGAAATGTTTAGTTAAAAAAGTATAAAACTTGTATTTTAAACCCCAAAACTTTGTTCAAAATTTAAAGATCCAGATAATTGAAAAGATAGTCCATGATTATGGATAAGAAAAGAATATTGTTAGAATAATAATAGTCTTAAAATCATCTAAGATTCAAACCAACCCCTCTCAAAATTTGAGCTGACTTTTTTTTGCAGCAATTGACAAGATGATCTTAAAATTCATATGGCATTGCAATAGGTAAGGAATGCAAAACAATCTTGAATAAAAAGGTGAACTCCCACTTCCTAAAGCCAAACTAATTCAAATTTAGAGAAAATAAGCCAGTAAATCATTGACATAAAAACAGATATATAAGCTAGGTGTGGTGTCTCATGCCTGCAATCTCAGTATTTGGGAGGCTGAGACAGGAGGATCATAGTGTCGAAGCCAGACTCGGAAACTTATTGAGGCACTCAGGAACTGAAAAAATTCAATTCCTAATACCAAATAAAGAAAAAAAAAGTAAAAGCAAAATTCATTGCATAATAATGGAAGGAATTTAAGAGTTCCAAAAAAGTCTTTATTTTTTATTTGTATATATTTTTTGGTTTGTTGTAATTATGCATCATAGTGAGATTTGAAATGATACAACTATACATGGAAATGTCACTTGGTGTATATTGCTCCACGTCCCACCCCACTCCCTGCTAAACCCTTTTATTTATAGGCAATTTATTTGTGATAAGGTGCCAAGATGTAAGTCACAAAAAGTAAAAAAAAATAAATAAATAAAATAAAATACTCTCCCTAATATGCAGAAGCTTAGGTAAAACTCTAAAGAAGGAAGGAGAAGCCATACATGAGCAAATAATGTGACCTAACTGAGGAAAATGGGAGAGGGGAAGAGAGAAATTCCATAATGTACAAGATTCACATTCACAAACATATCAAAGTCAATCACTAAGGCAAACATGAGAAGGAGGGAGGGTGTGGGAATGGGGTGGGAATTGGGAAAGGGCTAAATGAGTGATATGTGCATGTATGTCTGTACCATCGTGTACCCCATTGAGATGTATGACTAAAATGCACCAAGAAAAAAAAATTTAAAAAGAAAATTCAGTGAGAAAAAAACCTTTAAAATAATAATTCTGAAACAATTGGAAGACAGAAACTTGTATATTTCTTTACAGGAAACAGAGAAAAAATATTTTTATTAACTTGGGTTAGGCAAAAAATAATAGATTTGATGCCAAAATCACAAGAAACTAAAGAGATAAAACAGGCAAATGTGCCTCCAGAAATATTAAAACTTTGTGTTTTAAAAGAAAACATGAAGAAATAAATGGCCACTTTTATTATAGAAGAACATATTTTCAATTACATATGTAATAAGGAACTTTGTATTCTCACAAAACATCAGTAATGCTTAAAAAGACATATTAACAAATTTTTAAAAATAGGGCAAAGATTTTTAATCAACATCTTCATAAAAGGTAGGCAAATACACAATAAAAACATAAAATCTGTTCAATGTATTTAACAATCAGGGAAATACAAATCAAAATCACTGTGGTTTACCACTTTATAGATGTGTGGATGGCTACATTTTTAAGTGTTTTTAAATTAATGAAATATTGATATATCTGTAATATACTTGTTTCTTAAAATATTAGTGAAATAATACAGTTACAGAAAATCATGGCTGTACAATCCATTTATATGAGAAGTCCATATTAGGCAAATCTACAGAGACATAAAAATGAGTGGTAGCTCAGGGCTGGAAGAGAGAGGAGGGGAGGAGGGCGTAACTTTGTATGAGCATGGGACTGGGCTAGATATAATGAAAATGTAAAATTAAATGTTGGTAATGTTGGCACACCTATTGGACTGTATGCATTAAATGGGTAAATTGTATCATTTATATCTTAATAAAATTATATTAAAAACAAAACCTCTTCTTAGTTATATTTATTTAGCACTATCAAGGATGTTTCAAACTGAATTTTTAAAGTTTTACAAATCCTATGTCCACATATGTAAAGGCCACATTCTACTCAGTAAACCTTTGGAGTTTGTTATTTCTTATCAAAAAGAGATATTGGAGAGCTGGGCATAGTGGAGGCTACTGAGTACTTGGAAGGCTGAGACAGGAGGAGCCCAGGTTTGAGGATACCCTCAGCAATGTAACAATATCCTCTTTCAGAAAATAAATAAATAAAAAGGACTGGGGCATAGCACAGAGATGGAATACCCCTGGGTTCAACCTTTATTACCCTTCCCCAAAAAAGAGAGATTATATGAGGGTATTGCTACCAATCTCACCAACAGGGGCAGGAGTAAGGTAGCATGGAAAGAAAATACATCAAGTGTTGTGTCCACGTACTTTTGTATCACTTTGAATCTCGGTATGATGTATAATTACACTGCACCAATAAAAGTTAAAAAATTGAGGATTTTAAGATAAGTAAAGCATTCTGGATTATTCTGGTGGAGATAACCTAATCACACAAGTTCTTAATTGCTAATAACTTTTCCATCTGAGGTCAGAATGAGAGATATGACTATGAAAAAATGGTGAAAAAGCTACACAATTTCTGTCTGAAAATTGGAGGAAACTGTGAGACCCTAGAAAATAGGAGGGACTAAATGTGTAGAAAAGAATGCAGTTCTGTTGACCACACTTTGCTTTTAGCCAGAGTGGCTCACATCAAACTTCTGACCTGCAGAATTACGGGTGAATCAATTTGATTTGTATAAGTCAATGGGTTTGTGATACTTGTTTATAGCAGTAGAGGACAATTAATACAAATGACCAACCCTACCTTACATTATTCTATCATAGTAGAAATATCAGAGATCAAAAACCAAGAATTATCTCTGCTCAATATAGTTGCCAGATTAGATCTCAAGTCTGCACATATGTTACCATCTATATTACTCAAACCTTCGTCACATTTACTATTACTGCTTACCTATACCAGAAGTAAAGAAATATTTCCTATAAAGATCTAGGTAGTAAATATTTTAAGCTTTGCAGATCATGGGACACTGTAGTAACTATGAAATCCTGACTTTACAGTGAGAAAAGAGCCATAGGCAATATATACACAAATTAGAATGGCTGCCTTCCAGCAAAACATTATTTACAAAAATTGGCAGTGGGTCAGATATGGGAAACCAGCCGTCCTTGGCTGACCCTAAACCAGAAGGTCTTGTAATCTGAGATCCACAGAACTATAGAGCTTTATTTATAAAATATAAATCTGGTAATGCCCTTCCTTGTTGAAACACATCAGTGATTTTTTTATATACACTATAGCAGACAAGAAAATTATCCTATTTCAGTGGACTATAATTCTGCTTTGGTTTGTTGAAGACAAACTTTTTTCATTTTTTTCCTGCTAAGAGAGGTGTTTTTCTTTTCTTTTCTTTTCTTTTCTTTTCTTTTCTTTTCTTTTCATCTTCTACCCTCCACATATTTTCTTCACCTTGAAAATTTTTGCTTAGTTTGTAGCAGCTAGAAATGTTATAGTATATTATAAATCAAATAACAGTTGCTTGTTTTGTTTTGTTTTTTAACCACTGTAGGATAAGTTAAAAGAGGGAAGAGATCATGAAAAACTTTACTCATTTAGAAACTCCCGTGTCAAATACATGGCATGATAAGTATTTGATGAATGAAGGAGGGAAAGGACTGTTCGGTGTTAAAAGATGACAAGCTGAGTGTCATAATATGCTAAGGACTGACAAGATGATAGGGGATCTCGGAATATTTGACAAATATATCTGACAAGGTAAACTCTCAGAGCTATCATCAGTCCAGAAAACAGTTATTCTGCCTTTTTCATGTAATATTAATTGTTTTAGTTTTCTGAGAAAGATATCCCAAAAGGAACTTTGATCCATCACATTGGCACAAGACTTTGAGCATTTATATGTTTCTTTGTGATTTTGTTGTTATTTTCTCTGTATTTCTTATGTAACTAAGGATCAGAATGAATATTTTAGCAATGTTAGAAAACAAGCATATTGGAGAGGAATTTGTGTTTAGGAAGAAAGTTGCAGAAATGAGAGATAATTACATAGAATTGATCAAGTAAGAAAATAATTTGAAACAAAACAAAAATTCTGGAGTGAGATTTCTCACTGACAAAGAATGTGTTAAAAATATGGAATTGGATATGCATGTAGCATTATACTATTCTGGCTTCTGCTTCTCTGGAAAGATATCCAGGAGTGACATAGCTGGGTCATATGGTGGTTGTACTCCTGATCTTCTGAGAAATCTCCTAATCTCCAAACTATTTGTACTAATTTGAATTTCCATCAACAGTATACAAAGGTTCCTATTTCCCCATATCCTTACCAGCCTTTATTGTTGTTTGTTTTCTTGATGATTGTCATTATAACTGGAGTTATGTCTAATCCCAGTGTAGTTTAGACTTGCATTTCTCTGATTACTAATGATGCTGAACATTTTTCCTATACTTATTGGTCATATTTTTTTGAAAAGTAAAAAGCATAAAGATTGTGAAAATGAAATGAAATAAGATATATTGTTAATAAAAATCATGGTGGAGAAATAAGTATGAACTTATACTTATTAATAATATAATTATTATAATAGTATAATATAATATAATATAATAATATAATATAATAATATATAATATAATATAATAGTATAATTATATAATAGTATAATCATTAATAATAAGTATATTAATACATGACCATGTATTAATATAGCATAAATATGTGTAACTAAATATATAATATATATCTATATTTATATTCCTCTACATATATCTAACTGTGGAGAGAGAGAGAGAGAGAGAGAGAGAGAGAGAGAGAGAGAGAGAGAAAGTGATAAAGAGAATACTCAGCTCCCATAACTTGGTTTGCAATACCATTCTCCATCCAAATGAACCATCATTTTATAAAGACATAGACTATTCCAGGGCTGCAGCAGAATAATTATAATATGACCCTGGAACTGATTTTGTGAAAAATCAGGAGAACACTTTTAAAAAATATGAAGGGATTTTAATCAATCAAATTGCCTATAATTTGAACAATAGAATAGATAATGGCAAAAATATATCATAATCCATTGAATAAGATGTAAGATATGAGTTTAAATTGTAAAAAAGAAAAGCATATGTACTTGGAGAAATTAATTAGGAATGGACTATAACACAATATCAAATGCCTCATCCAAAAATACTAAAGAATAATAAATGGCTAAAGAGAGTCTTCATAGTACACAGTCTCATTGATTTGACCTTAATCAAGTGATCAATGTAAAAATAATATGGATACATCCAAATGTTCATTCCATGAAAGCCAGCAATTGGAATGCAGAATATATTTTACATTCTCATCAAAGAAGCATACTTTGAATCCAACCATAAGAAAATTAAGACAAACTCAAATGGAGAGATAGTCCATGAAAGAGCTAACTTTTAATCAAAGTGTCAAGATCTAAACAAAAAGAATATGTTTTACTGTAAAAGAACATAAAGAGACTTGCCAACAGTATGGAATGCCCCATTCATAACTAGATCATGTTACTGTATCAAAACATGACTGGGACAGTTGGTAGAACTTGAAAAGAGTCTGAGGACTACATGATAGCAATGCAACAATGTTGATTTTCTTTTATTTTTCATTGTCTTATGGATGTATATGATACTATACTTGATTTTGAAAAACACAAACTAAGACAGGCATGGTGGTACCTGTAATCTCAGTAGCTGAGAAGCTGAAACAGAAGGATTGCAGATAAAAAGACAACCTCAGCAATTTAGTGAGACTCAGCAGCTCACTTGTAATCCCAGTACTTGGGAGGCTGTGAGGCCCTCCACAACTTAGTGAGACCCTGTTTTAAAATAAAGAATAAAATATTAGGGCTGGGGGTGTAACTCAGAGGTAGAATGTCCCTGGGTTTAATAAACAAATAAATAAATAAATAATTTAAAAAATAAGCTTGATGATGTAACTTGGAGGTAGAATGGATTCAATACCCAGCATCAAAATAAATGAAGAGTGAATAAATAAATATAAAAGAGAAAGAATAGAAACTAAAAGTGGATGATAATCTTCATTTTGCCAAATTACTTTTAAATACTGAGAGCAGGATAATGTTCTTTATATTGAATTTACCTTTACCATAAATTAGTAATGAAATTTAGAAATGCTTAAAAATTTTAAAAATTCAAAAGATATTTAAAAATAATTATTGTATTTGATGGAACTCCTATAGTCTAATTTCTTTACACTGGCTGCACTCCAAAGCCATGCTCAGCAGAATGACCTTAACCTGTCTAAAGAGGCAGAATGGTGGGCAGTTCTCCTCCTGCTTGCTATAGAGGAGTGGTGATGGGAAGGGCAGAGCTTGTATTCATCAATAATGAATAAAAAATTCCACAGAATACACTTTCCATCAAGATACACAAATATAGTTTTAATACTCTATGCTTTATACTGTTTATGACTTCCAAAATCATAGTCTTCTTTGCTTGGGATTGTTTTATACATATTTCCACTTATAAAGCTGTTATAATAAATTTATATGCAATAATCTTAAGAGAAATGTGCCATGTGCTTAAAAACTAAAAAGCCACTATTTTAAGAATACTCGTTTATATTGCTCTTCAAAAATGGTTGCTACCTTGAAGTTATTATAATTAGGATTAATTCATGCTATTCATATTTTCACATGTCAGTGTAGATAATATTACTTAACATTTTGACATCTGATTATGTTAATCTGTCACAGTTATTAAATTTGTAGTGATTTTAATATATTTAAGGGCAATTTTATTATTTTTGAAAAAAGTAATTTTTACTTGAAAATGGAAGTGAAGATACTATCTGACATAAAAAATTTGCTTAGGATTTTGAGATTAAAGCAAGAACACATATTTTATAACATAATGAAAATGTCATTTGTATGAGAAATTATCTGAAAGTCTAAATAAAACTCAAGCCAGTGATAACATTGCTTTTATTGGACTTAAAATTTAATTTTAAAAACCATTCTAGAAAATAATAGGAAGCAGAAAAATCTACCAAAGTGCAATCATTTGATAGAGAGGATGTAAATTTAAATGGAGGAAAAAGGAATTGTCAACTTTGTTTCTGAAGTAGGCTTGGGTTTCAGGCCCTTCTCCTATATCTATGACAACACATCTTCCAGCTTCCTCAGTTGTGGATAGTCTCAACACTTTTTTGTTTTTTGGTATTAAAATAAAAATATAGTTTTTTGTTTGTTTGTTTGTTTTGTGTGTTACACTGGGGATTGAACCCAAAAGCGTTCTGCCCCTGAGTTATACTCCTAACTCTATATTATTTTTATTTGGAAATGGGGTCTCACAAAATTTATGGTAGTCTCATTTCTTGTTAAGACTGTCCTCAAATTTGCTAATCCTCCTGTCCCATCGTCTCAAGTACTGAGATTACAGGGATGCTCCAATACTCCTGGCAAAAGTCTCAATCTTAACTGAGCTTCTCAGCCATCCAAATTGTGGTTAAAAAAGAGAAATAAATGTAATTAAAGATATGACCTTCTCTTTAAATCTTCACCTGTAATTTTTCCAATGTAATTATTTCTAAAGATATTAGTGGAGGTGTAGACTTCTGGGAGAACTGAGTTAAAACTGCATGCATCATAGCTGTCCAGAAACATTTATGCCTCCAAATAGAGACTATTTTCTGAGTAATAATGCTTGAGAGCCATTGCATAGAATCAGCTGAAGTGCTTCAAGGTAGCCAAGCATCAATATTTTCTTGAGTGCATCTAGCTGATAATAAGTTATCTTTTGATCTTGAAAAGATAAAATTATTTCATGTGAGACATGCAGGGAAAGACAGGGATCACTGATTTTCAAAGCATTTTCTGGAAAGTTGATTTCAACTGCAGGAACTTTGTATTACATGGAAGATCAGAAAATGGAGAAGCAAGTGGACGCTACATATAATTTAACAAAAAAACATAGTTATTTTTGTGGATATACAAATATTTTGTAAGAATTCTCCAACTAAGTGCCATTAAAAAACTGATGTAATTCTACCCTCAATGAGTCGTAGAGATGTGAAAAATCTTGTCAAGATTACAGAAATAATTCAACATGCTAAGAATAAAATTGTGCTGGGAAATAGTCATGTAGTTGTTTTATACTCTTTTTTCTTTCAAACATAGTAATTATGATGACATTAGTTATTGTTCATTTTGATATTTTAATTCAGTTCTTAAAAACAAAAAAATGATCAAATATTTGAGAATAATGATCTTGAGATTCTGTGAAATGGAAAGTGCTTGACATGTCTACCAGCAAGTCAACTGGCATCCATGTAATATAAATTCTACATAGAGTCAACTTGCTAAGACTGCAGCCACACAGTACCTTGATAGTTGAAAGCTCAAAATTATGACATTAGAATTTATAATTATTTTAAAATTTATTTAAACCTACTCAAATTATGCACGAGGTCGTAAAAGTTAATTTTTAATGCACTCACACAGGCAGGTAGCAGTAGTTATATAGAGAGAAATGTAAAACCTAGAGCACAATTAAACTTTCTCATTGGTAGAGCGTGGAATGTATTATTAACCCCAGGACTTTTAGGGGCCATCAACTCTCCAAATAATTGATTCCAAAACAATTGCTAAGTTTATCTGTACATATTCTGCTAAAAAGGGAATTATTTGGAAAAACATTCAGTTTATTTTTCAGTGCATTCTAAGCTCGTGCTCCTTTATTGCACATACAAACAGGTACAGAGCTTCCAAGTCCTAACAGTTTCTCTTTACATCCAGACATTCAGGGTTTTTTTTTTTTTAAACAGTATCATACAATACTGTAGTATTGTCAGAGACGTGCATTGATGTTTCAATACAAATACAAAAATTGTTTAAGCATGAGTATGATTAATGACTCTGCATTATTCATTTAAACTAAGACATAAAAACAATTATATCTAAGATGCTGTGGTGAAAAACAGTAAATATGTGCAAATTCAAATATGTGCAAATATTGAATATATGTGACTGGTAGAAGCATGACCTAATACTTTTTTTCTGTAATGACTTATTTTGGTCTGGAGAGCCAAAGGAGAACTTTGAACTTTGGAAAGATTTTCACCTATGAGAAAGAGGAATTTGACATACAGTGTACTGTAGATAATAGTACAAATTTGAAGAAATACTTAGATTTATTCTCAGGATGAGAAACTTCTTTATTAGGATATTTTATATTACAATTTCAAATATATGAAAAGCTATCACCTAGTATATTGTGAGGATTAAATAAATTAATATATAATAAATATTATATATCATATATAATATAACATATAACCAATATAAGCAGATGACAATAATTATTAACATCTGCTAGCAATTTTAAAGCAAATCTTAGAAAATCTGGACATTAAATAACCTTTTTTTCTTGGTACTGAGAAATCAACTCAGAGGCAGTCTTTCTCTGAAGTACACGACCAGATAATTTTATATTTTCATTTTGAGATAGAGTTTGTTAAGTTTCAGAGGCTGCCTCTGACCTCACACCTGCAATCCTATCTTAGCATCCCATGTACTGAGATTATAGGTGTGTGCCACTGTGCTGGGATTCCACTACTCATAATTCCAAGATGTATCTCAAACATTTAATATTAGATTACTTTTCTTCTACCTAAAAAACCTCCTTAAAAGATAGTAGAGCTGAGCCTGGTGGCATAAATCTGTAATCCCAGTACTTGGAAGACTGAGGCAAGAGGATTGCATGTTCAAAGCTCGCCTCAGCAACTTAAGTCTTGTTTTCAAATAAAAACTAAAGTAGGGTTGGGGATGTACCTCAAAGGTAGAATGTCCCTGGGTTCAATCCCCAGCAATACACACACACACACACACACACACACACACACACACACACAAAGATGAGGCTAACGATGACAGTAGTTATATTCATTTTATTCTGAGCATTTATGTTTTCTTCATTTTTGAGGGATTTCATTGATAGATATATAATTTTAGACACTTCCTTTTAGAACACTAAATTTTCATTCAAATATCCTGTGTGAGCCAATTTTTGTCTATTGAGAAATCTGCTGACAAATTCAAATTTTATCATTTGAAAGAAAGCTGCCTTGATATCCTATAAGGCTTTAGGATTTTATCTCTTTCTTGTTGTCCTGATATTATAGCAAGGCCAATGAAATGGCTAGGGAAGGGAGGTATGTAAGTTGGCAATTTTAAGGGAGGATGCACTCTTCAGGATGAACACATGGGCACATGTACCTCTATAAATTCTTGTGCTGCACATACACATATGTAACCTACCCTTTATACCTATTTGCTAAAAGAGGATTAATCTGAACACCTAATCTTCCATTGTCAGATTACAAATAGTATGTACACATGTTATCCGGGATTTTCTAACATCATGCTCATAACTCATGTGTTTAAGTATGGTGCTGTAAAGTGTATTATTAGATGCATGTTTATAGCACTCATATTGAGACTGCCAAAATTTGGATAGGCCAAGTGTCTCATTTTGTTAATTCTCACAGCAGATACATTATTCATGGGTATCCAGTTGGTGCTAGGAAAGTCAAATGCTTATAACTTGAGGTACATAGATTTCAGACTAATATTAAGAGATGAGATTTTTCTCATTTCAATAGATAAGAGAAGCAGGGAATTAGAAAAATAAAATAAATGGTTATTATAATAGATTGATTTGGATCCTTGTCAGATGTTTAGAACAAAAACAAGAACAATGGCATTAAGTACTTTAAAGCTCTGATTTCAGCAAGTGGATGACAGGAAGGTAGGTCAACTTTAATCTAAATTTATAAATATTACTTTATCATTTTAATTATTGCATCACATATAACTCTGATTTTTATTTAATTGTTTAGTATTTCAGCCTAATCAATTTTATTTTATTTTATTATTTATTTATTTATTTATTTATTTATTTTGGTGGTACTGGGAGTGGAACCCAGAGGCTTTCTACCTCCGGGCTATACTCCCAGACCAATTTTTATATTTTATTTGGAAACAGGGTCTCACTAAGTTCCTGAGAGCCTCACTAAGTAGCTGAGGTTAGCTTCGAACCTGCGCGATCCTCCTGTCTCAGCCTCCCAAGTGCGGGGATTACAAGCGTGTGCCACCACACCCGGCTCAGCCTAATCAATTTTAAATCAATAGTTCTTATGTCCACTATACAGACCACAGATACCATTCCGACAATTGTTTTCTTAACATGATTTTCCCTGTATTTGATTTCATGCTGACATGAGCTCTCTTTTAATCAACAATAAGAAGATTCTGCAACATTTGACTATACTACGCAGTCCTAAATCTTAGAATTGTGTTGTTACCAGTATCCCTGTCAAGCTGTCAGTGTCCTCAAAAAAGACTCCTTATCTCCCCATCTAACTTTGTTTTACAATAATATTCTACCATTTCCTGTCCAAGGCAGCCTGGAAGATTAAATCATAATATAATAAAATCCATATGTTAAAGGCATTAAAATTGTGCAAGAGGACAGAAATAAATTATCAAAGAGCTAAACAGAAAAAAAACCCAAAAAATTATATCATTTACAGGAAAATAAATGGAACAGGACAGTATTAGTCACAGAAAGTGAAAGGCTGGATATTGTCTTCATATGTGCAAGCTAGGGAGAAATAGGGACATTGAGAATCCAGACAGAGGAGAAACCTTAATAAAGGGAGGGATGGAACCTAAGTGAAGAAGGCTGTAAAGGGGAGAAAGATTTGAAGAGGGAAACACTTCAATTCACATGATGTACATACACAAACATCCCTGCCAGTCACTGTGTTGAGCACAGGAAGAAGGGGAAGGAGAGAGAGGGAGTGGGAACTGGCGGGGGATCCCTGAGTTCTGTGTGCATGTATGCCTCTATCACTCTAAACTTCATTAAAATGTATGACTATACAGTGCCAATTAAAAAAGGGAAAAAAGCAGAAAAGAATGGAAAACGGAAAAATAAAAGAGGAGAGAGAAAAGGAAGGATGGAACAAAGAGAAAAAAAGAAGGAAAAAAGGAAGGAAAGAACTAGCTGTGGTCTAGTCACTTTAAAAATGTCCTGAATTCTATCACATGCCGGGTTCCTAACCAGGAAGCCAGAGGAAGTTTAAAGTTTAAGCACTGGTCACTCTTCATCCAGGTCACTTCCTGGGCTAACTATTTTGCTTTTCCTGTCTTCAGCATGATCCTGACATATACTTTTTGTTGTTGCTGTTTGTTATTCCTTTCCCCTGAAAATGTTCTTTTGGTTGGCATTTCAGGATTTCAAAACTGTTGAGTGGTTCGAAGTTTACTCTGAGGATACATTTATTTCTCCAGACTCTTTTGTGAAATGAGATCACCACAGCCATGTTCCTAGGTTTGCTTTGTCACTCAATCAATACTTCTTTCAAGGAGAGGTGGCAGGAGGAATCTATGAGAAAGCAGTAACTGTAAGGGAAAATGAGTTTGAATAGAAATGGGGACACAAAAGCTCAGTGGAGAATTATTTCTAGAATAATACGAAGGAAAAATGATTTTCAGGGTGAGAAGTATTTCACCTAAAAATTATCTGTTTCCTAGTTCTTATAGCTACTTTTTATCACTCTGTGTACCTTTCTTTATGTCACTTACATCTATCCCCAGTGTTTTCTGCCTAGTTCTATTTTATTTTTACTCTTATATTCAAGAGAACATTGACACCAATTTCCTTGCCTGTTTGGTTCTCCTTCACTTTAATAAGTCAACTTGTAAAAGTTAACAGAAGCTAAGTAAATTAAAAGAAAATAAATATTTAATTCTAGTGTATAAATAAGAAAGTGAAAATACTGAAAAAAATAGCTCTACAAGGTAAAAAAAAAACTTGAGTGAAAAAAAGCTGAGAAGTAAATTAAGATGCCTAAGTTCAATATTTTTGATAACCACTAATTTTTTCAAAGTTCATATATTCTTATAGAAATAAATGAAGTTTAGAATAGAAAACAATCTTTTCAAACAAAGTTAGAAGATCACATAAAAACTGGCAGGCTTCCATTCTGTAACTGTAGCTGAGATATCCAATTTGTTATCTTTTATACATATGTCTAGGTTTTCCACTTCTAGATGTACTGGTACTGGTTTTATGTTTCTCCCTTGGTAAAACTTTCCCAAGGAAAAACAGCCAACCAGATTAGATTGGAAAGTCTTATTCTAGCCAATAGGAACAGCACAGTGACCTGCATGTTAGGGGGATAAAAAGCTGAGTGCATGGCACACAGTATGCATACAAAATTATATGGAAATGTGAAGGGTGCTTGCACCGTTCTGTGCAGAAGTAAATTGCCCTGCAGTTAATTTTGGTTTCCCGAGTTTTTATTTCCAGTTTCCTTAATATCGATTTCTAACAGACCATGTCTTTACTTCTCAATATAGATATATTTCATTATATTCAAATCCTTTTAAACATCTGAAAGTATGAGAGTATTTACTTAAAAAACACCAGGCATACTCTTACAATTTTATCTTTTTTATTGATGTTGGAAATGTAGAAGTTATGTCCTATATTCAACTTGAAGTAGCAGGTTGAATAGATGTACAATTTTAGGTGAAGTTATTTTCAAATAAAAAACAAACAAGAAGAACAATAAAAGTAGAATATTAATAAATATTTTCTTCTTAGTTTAGTACTGTGAATCAGAATGGTCTTTTAGCTACTTTTTGACATTTTTATTACTTCAGGAAGGTAAAATTCTACAGAAATATATACTTTTCAATTTAGTAAATTTATAATTCAAATTTTAATTTTGTGTTAGCAAAAGCAAAAACAATTTTATCATTGCTTCCTTATTTGTTACTTTTAAGATAAGAGTTTGAATTATTATACATTTGAAGCAAATTCTTTTGTAATGGTTGATTTTATATGGTAACTTGACTGGCCTAAGGAATGCCCAGGTAGCTGGCAACACATGATTTCTAAGTGTGTCTGAGAGAGTGTTTTCAGAATAAATTAGAATATGAATCAGTAGACTCAGTAAAAATATCTGCTGCCATCGATCACACCATATGTTGAGAGTCTAGACAAAAAAATTTATAAAAAATATTCTCTCTTGCCCTGAGACATAAGCCTTCCTGGTTCTTGAGTTTTCGTTTTTAAATTTTTTATTGGTGAATTGTAGTAATACATCTTAATGGGGTACAAGATGGTAGAGAAACATATGCACAGATCAACCAATTAGCCTTTACCCATTTACCACCCTATTCCCTCTCCCTCCTTCCTTTTCATGTTTGGCTTAGTGATTGACATTGATATGTATTTCAAAGTATATCTTCCCCCTTCCAATCCCCTCAGTTAGGTTGCCTTATTTGCTTATCTATAGTTTCTCCTTCATCTAGAGTTCCTCCGATGACCCACTTTTCCCTAGCTTCAGCAATCTTTCAAAGCACAACAACAAATGCTGGCGAGGATGCATAGGAGTAGGAACTCTAATACATTGTTGGTGAGATTGCGAATTAGTGCAACTTTGGAAAACTGTATGGAAGATCCTCAGAAGAATGGGAACAAACTTACCATATGATCCATCAATACAACTTCTGGGTATCTAACAAAAAGAATAAATATCAAACTACCAAACTAATTCATACATATCTACTTTATAGCTACACAATTTACCATTGCCAAACTATGGAACCAGCCAAGATGTCCATCAACAGATGAGTTTTCAATTTCAATATTGTGAGGTTTTATGACCCAGATTTTCTTCTAAAAGTTTATAGTCTTAAGATTTATATTTAGGTCTTTTATCTATTTTGAGTTAATACTTGTATATGGGATTAGGTAAGGGTCCAATTTTATTCTTTTTCATGTAATTATTATTTTTCAACAATATTTAGTTAAAAGATTATTATTTCCACCACCAAATGTTCGTGGAAACCTTGTCAAAAATAACTTGACAATATAGGGAAGAATTTAGCTCTAGGCTTGTATTTAACTCCAATGGTTTATATATCTGCCTTTAGAACAGTACTACACTGTTTCAATTATTGTAGCTTTATATGGTTTGAAATCAGAAAATATATATCTTCTAGCTTTGTTATTTTTCAAGATCGTTTTGGGTATCTAGAATCCATATTCCATATTAGGATAGATTTTTTTCTGAAAAATAAATATATAAATATATGATAGTTTCACCTTAAAAAAATAGAAAAAAATATTCTCTGGTAAGAAAGAAAGTAAAAAGAAATATTGAAATGTTATCTTTAAGTCTTCAAAAGCTTGGTATCAGACAAATGAAACTGTTATGTGAGATTATCATTTTTAATTTTGGATAAATTGCTATAATACTCGATGTCAACCACTAAGCCAAGCATGGGAAGGAGGGGTGGGGATCGGGTGGGGGCTGACTGGGTGATGTGTGCATGTATGTCTACAAAAATTTGTATCCCACTATGATGTATGAATACAGTGCACCAATAAAAATTTAAAAAAAAAACAGATGAGTTTTCTTACTTAGACTAAACTATACCCTTAGCCTTTCTGTTTAATCAGCTTGCAAGTGGAAGATTATGAGAATGTGCATAGATTACATCCTAGGTCTGCATAGAGTGACTGGGTGGAAACAGGTAGAGGATGTTCAATAACAATGTGTACTGGTTATATTTCAGTGTTACTCCAATAAAATTAAAAGGAAAGATATATAAATCTCTGATTCATTGATTGGACAGGATTTCTGCAGTCTATAATGAGCAGAGACAACATGGTAAGTAGAATACAATGAAAAATGTTTAAAACAAGCACAGACCAAAAGAAAATACAAAGCACAGAGAGACATCCTGTCAGTGTCTTACTAACCAAGCTCCAAAGTATAGATTATAGCTCATAGGACAATACCTTGCAAATTAGTATCAACCATAAATCAAAGAGTTCCATATTCAAATCAGTTTGGTAAGGAGAGTGTCAGTTTTATGTTTACTTAGCTAGACAATGGTACATGGTTCATAATGTAAAAATGTAAATGCTGTTCTTGAATATTTTGTGTGTGCTTTAAGTACCTATAATTGTTTGATTTTAAGTAAAAGAGAACATCACCAATAATTTAGGTAGTCCTCAACTAATCAGTTGATAAGCTTACTAGAAAAACTGAAGTTTCTCTGAGGAAAACAAATTCTTTCTGAAGATATCAATACCAGCCCCTTTGAGTGTTCTTGCTGCCAGCTTATCCTGCAAAATAGACTGGCCATTTCCCACAGCTCTGAAAACCAATTTTTTGAAATTAATCTTTTTTACATATATGGGTATCTCCATAGATACTGAAAATCATCTGGCAAAAGCCAACATGCACTACTGATAAAAACTCTCAGCAAACTAGGAATACAATTGGTGTATGTAGAAAATCTAGTGATGGTTTAGTTTAATGGTGTAAGAATAAATATTTTTCCTCTAAATTTAGATAACAGAAAGAAATTTCTTTTCTCAATAATTCTTAGACATTGTCTTAGATATTCTTGCTATTATATTAAGACACAGAAAGAAGTAAAACTGTTTTATTTGCAGCTGACAGAATCTTCTGAGGAGAATGTCTTATGGAGCTTAAAAAAACAAATAACTGGAATGATTGCAGAATATATGTTAATCTATAATGAGATAAAATGAAATTAAGATAAATTGCTATGCATTAGTAATCAGATCAGTTATAAATTAAATGTCCATGATATAATTAAAAACAGCATCAATATATAAAATGCTTAGGAATCATTGTGACAAACTATGCCTCTTATCTACATAACCATGTGTCCACAGAAAGACTTATAATTGCATAGGAGTGTCACATGTTATATCCAAAAATTGAGAACCCAAGCATTCATCTAAAGACTAGTAAGTGCATATCAAATCTAGGAAATCTCATTAGCCATAAAAATGGAAGTTTGAAAAATGTAAACAATGAGTAAATTTTTAAATAATTTTCTGAATGTAGCTAGACAAGTAAAAGAGTACTTAATATGTTATTTTCCTTACTTAAAATTATAAAAGATGTTCTCCCAGGTTCTTCCATTTTCTTGAAAATGATTTAATTTTATTCTTCTTTCTTGCCAGCTAGATTTCCATTGTATGTATTTCTCATAATTTTGTAATCATTTCATCTGTTGATAGATACCTAGGTTGGTTCTATAGTTTGGGTATTGTGAATTGTGCTGCTATAAACATGCATATGCATATATCACTGTACTTCTCTGATTTCCATCCCTTTGGAAAGATACCCAGGAATGACATAGCTGAATTTTATGGTGGATCCATTTTCAGTTTTCTAAGGAATCTCCACATTGATCTCCATAGCAGCTGAAATAATTTGCAATTCCATCAAGAGTGCAGATGAGTTCCTATTTTCTAGCATCCTCACCAACATTTATTGTTATTTGACTTCTTTATGCTTGCCATTCTGATTGGAGTTAGATGAAATCTCAGTGTAGTTTTGATTTGCATCTCCCTGATTGCTAATGATGTTGAACATTTTTTTCATGTATGTATTTGTCATTTGTATCTCTTCTTTTGCAAAGTGTCTATTCAATTCATTTGCCCAATTATTGATTAGTTTATTTGTTTTTATGGGGTAATATCTTTCAAGTTCTTTGTATATTAGATATTAGTCCTTTGTCAGAGGGATAGCTGGTAAAGATTCTTTCCTATTCTGTAGGTTTTCTCTTTAGACTCTTGATGATTTCCATTGATAAGCAGAAAACTTTTAGTTTGATACCATCCCATTTATTAATTTTTGCATGAATTTTCTGAGCTTTGAAAATCTTGTTTAGGAAGTTTCTACCTGTGCCTAGCTGTTGAACTTCTGCCCTCCTCTAGCAGCTTCATAGTCTCTAGTCTATCTTTCAGGTCTTTGATTCACTTCAAGTTGATTTATCATTATGAAGTAGATGGTAGAGGCATGCCTGCACACATAACACATTTAGCCCTTCTCCACTTCTTACCTCATTCCCCCCTTTTCCAGTTTGGCTTAGTGCCTGACTTTGATATGATAATGAGGGTACATCATGAAAGTTAGGTTGCTTCCCTCTTCCCTTCTTCCATCCTCCTGAGTTAGGTCACCTTATTTATTCATCTAAGCTTTTTTCTTCTTGTCTAGAGAACCTCTTATATCCCATATTTTTCTCTAGCTTCTGTATATTAAAGAAAATATCTGACTTTTCATTTTTTGTGACTGGCTAATCTCACTTAGCATAATGTTCTCCAGTTCTACTCATTTTCTTACAAATGACATAATTTTGTTCTTCTTTATGTCTGAGTAAAATTCTATTGTGTAGAAATCCCATAGTTTAGTAATCTGTTCATATGTTGGTGGACATCTTGTCTGGTTCTATAGTTTGACAATTGTGAATTGTGAAGCTAAAAAACCTAGACATGTACGCATTAGTCTGGTAGTTTGACATCCATTCTTTTTGGTATATACCCAGAAGTGGTATTGCTGGGTCTTTTGGTAGGTTCATTTTTATTCTTCTGAGGATGCTCCATACAGTTTTCCAAAGCAGTTGTACTTATTTGCAACCCCACTAGTAATGTTTTTTAGTTTCCACTTCACATCCTTGCCAGCATTTTCTGTTGTAGCAAAATCCTTCTTGATAGTCTGATTTAATAAGTAAATTTGGTTCTAGTGAAATGCTGCACTACTTTTTAAGTATCTTGTATACTTTTAATCTTATATATTAAATAAAAATATGATATACTCTTTAGTATGTCACCATCAGTTTTATTGGTATATAAAAATGAATAAAATACTAAATCTATGCTCTCAAAATGCATAATATTACATGTATAACATAATAATGAGTAACAAATTTTAGTAAGGATCTGTGGAGTCCATCTCTAGATTCCTATTGACCTGTGTGGAGTGTTCACTGCTGTTGATCTATGCATTTCTGACAGGTGCTAGAAATGACAGCTGACAGAATCTCACAAATTACTGTCTTGTTAATTTATAATTGAATGAGGATTGGATTCCCTAAGGGGTTAAGCTGGTGTCGTGTGTGTGTGTGTGTGTGTGTGTGTGTGTGTGTGTGTGTGTGTGTGTGTGTGTTTGAAGATTTTAATAAAGCCTACACAGTATTTCTTACCAGGTTTAACCAATATTACGTTATCACTACAGAAGATCAAGGAGAAGTTCTGCAGAATATTCAAGTGATCTAGGTCTGCTACTACTGAGTATCTAATTTGTCAGTGCAGAGAATGGCAATGGCATTCAGTCCATAAAATAGTACAAATAGAATAAGTCATTTGGCAGCAATTTAATTAAAATGAACTTCTTAAATCTGGGAAGGGCAATGATTCATTCTTAAGTATTGTTTCATATTCAAAAAGTGGATTTTCTCCTGTGCTGTGGTTCAGACAGCCCCATTATTTAAATACTTAGGATGTGTCCTATCTAGCGACATGAGAATTCCTATAGCATACTCTCAAACCAATAACTCTTCAAAGAAAAATTGTTTCAGTGGTGTGCACTTGACCATGGCTCAGCTATGAACTGGAGGGTCTTGAAAGCAGTTCTTTGATAAAGCAGTAAAAAGGCCTTACTATTTTTTTTTAATCTTAAATCTTCCCAGAGGCCAAATGTTTTGGTAAGAAAAATAAAAGATGCTGAGGTGCTCATCCGAGTATACAACTCTGAGAGGATGAAAATTTCTCACTTGGAATTTTTCATAATGTTTAAACTAATATTCAAGATTTAGTATCTTGTTTCTTTCTTCTTCCTTTTTTTTTAGTGGTACTGGGGTTCCTGGAAACCCTTCTACCTCCAGGCTACACTCCGAGACCTACTTTTTGTATATATTTCTTATTTGGAAACAGGGTCTCCTAAGCCAGTGAGGCTGGCTTCAAACCTGCATGATCCTCCTGTCTCCGCCTCCCAAGTGCAGGTATTACATGTGTGCACCACCACACCCAACTAGTAGTATCTTATTTCTAATAGGTGGCATGCATACACTTGGAAATGAAGGTGTGAATGCAGCGGTGGTGTTCATCACTCCTAGATACCTTCTGATGTATTTGTGCTTCTGTCCTCTCATTACTGTGCTGTCTGGAGCAGGTCATTCTCACAAGTAAAAACAGCAATATTAACACTAGATTTAAATCTATAACTTTTGCCTGAAAAGTGGGGGCAAGTACTAAAGGAAATTACAGTTACAAAGATATTAACTGTGACCATCAAGAAGGTTGCTTTCATGTAACAGGAACAAGGTAAAATATACTTAGGAATTAGGAGGTACTCTGGGCATCTGGCTACTTTTAATTGAAAATGGAAGAAACACAACCAAAGCATATGGTAAATAGGAATTGGATGCTACAGGAGTAATATTTGCCCCACTCTGGGAAACCACTTAGACCAATAAAAGTAGTAATTAGAAAGAATCTTGATTGGGTACAAGAAGAGGTAGACCTGAGTATTTAATTGAAGTCATACAAAAGTATTAATTGCAAGAGTGTGTTCTGTCATTTACTGAAGTAAAGCATATATACATACATATATATATATATATATATATATATATATATATATATATATATGCATTTTTTGTGGCCTTGAGGATGGAACCCAGGGAACTCTACCTCCAGGCTATGCCTCCGACTGATTTTATATTTTTATTTTGAAACAGGGTCTCACTGAGTTTCTGAGAGCCTCACTAAATAGCTGAGGCTGGCTTCACACCTGTGCAATCCTCCTGTCTCATCCTCACAATTCCTGGGATTACAAGAGTACACCATCATGCCCAGCTTTTTTATATATATTTTTTTATTCCAGAAAGTATGGCCAACAAACATCTTAGACAAAGCATGCCTAGATGTAATGAACTAGACATGAAAAGTCACTGAATCTGAAGAATAAAATAAGTAGACCATGGTGGATATAAATGCCATTGGGATTTCCATTATTTGGATAGTGCATCCCATCTGCTTTGAGAATTAGCTTTTAAAGAATTGTAATTGTTAGTACATATCAATGTTTAAATTAATAAAAGTCACTATGAAATTTCCATACATTTCTATATTTTTGTGTGTCATACCCATTTATTTTTCTTATCAGTCCCCCACTTGTTCCCTAACAAGTTGTTAATAGCCACTCTTTTATCTTCAGATCATCTCTTTATAGGTTTCCACATGGAGAAAATATGCAATACTTATCTTTGTGTGTATGGTTTATTTTGTTTAACATAATGTCCTAAAGTTCCATCCATTTTTCAGCAAATGATAGATTTTCATTCTATTTTATGTGTGAGTAGTATCCCATTGTTTATATATACCATATTTGGTTTCTTCACTTATCGCTGATGGTACCTGGGCTAATTCCATTTCTTGACTATTATGAATAAAGCAAGGTGTGTGCATGTATAGCTATCAACATTTTATGCAGACTTTATTTCCTTCAGACATGTGCCAAGAAGTAGGAGAGCTAGATTTCATAGTAGTTCTATTTTTAGTTTGAGGAACCTATATACAGTTTGTCATAGCGATTGTGCACTATTTTACATTTCCAACAACTGTGTTTAAAGGATCCTTTTTCTTCACATGCTCAATAGAATTGGCCATGTTTTGCTTTATTTTGATAATAGCCATTCTAATGAGGGTGAAATGAAATTTCATAGATTTTTTTTTTTCTTTTTGGTGGTACTGGGGTTCCTGGAAACCCTTCTACCTCCGGGCTACACTCACAGACCCACTTTATACTTTTTTTAAATTTGAAAACAGGGTCTCTTAAGCCAGCAAGCCTGGCTTCGAACTTGCATGATCCTCCTGTCTCCTCCTCCCAAGTGCGGGGATTACAAGCTTGCGCTACCATGCCCAGTGAAATCTCATAGTTCTTATATGTATATTTCTTGTTAGCTGAAGAACATTTTTCATAAATTTAGTGACCATTTTTATTTCTTTTTTTGAGAAGAATGATCTATTTAGATCATATGCACATTTTATTGCATTATTTTTATTTTAAGGTTTTGAGTTTTTGTATATTCTAGATATTAATTCTCTGTCAGATGAGTAGCTAGTAAAGATTTTTTTCCTTCTGTAGGTTGTCTCTGGACTCCATGGATTGATTCCTTTGCTATAGAAAAGATTTTTAATTAGATGTAACCCTATTTAAATTCTTGCCTCTATTTGTGTGCTTTTGTAGACTGCCAGAAAAACATTGTTGTGCCAATAACTTAAACTACTCCCCCAGTAATTTCTGAGTTTCAGGTCTTCCATTAATATCTTTGATCAATTTTGAATTGTTTTTCAAAGAAGATGAGAGATGGAGGTCTAATTGCATTGTTCTACAAGTGAGTATTCAATTATTCAATATTCCTTGCACTAATATTTAAGAGGCCATTCTTTATCCAATATATTTTTATAACTTTGATGAAAATTGATTAGCTAAAGATGTATTGATTTGTTTCCCAGGCCCTCTATTCTTCTCCATCATTCTTCAGGTTCTGATCGTTTACCAATACCATGCTGTTCTTGTTACCATGACTCTGCTATATGTATTGAAATAAGGTGATATATTGCCCTTAGCTTTGCTCTTTTTGACCAGGAGAATTAGCTTTTAATGGTTCACAACTGCTTTCTCTGTAAAATTACTCTTGTCCAAATAGAAGCCATCTCGCTGCCCATAAGTTATGTTTCACTGCAAGAAACAGTCTACAGTAAATGACTGAAAAGCATACTGAAGATCTTCCCATGACCTCAACCTAAGATCAATCTCAAGACAGTGCTGTAGAGCTTCTCAAGAAATCATCTGTGATCTTACTTTTCAATGGTTCTAACCCCTGCCCTATTCTGTTTGCCCCACCCCATTTTTCCTAAATGAATAAACAATCTTCTTAACAAATCATGCCCATATATACTTTCTCTCAGGCTCACAATGTGATACAACAATTTAATCAGATCTACAATTTTTATCAGTGTTGTACATCATAACCCATTAATGATACAAGATACATATTCCTGTCATTAAGACAAGAACTAGAGATATATGGTGACAAAATCTATCACTGTAGAAATTTTTATATTCTGCATTCACTCAGCTATGTATGTAGTTTTATGACACCATGGTGGTGTTTTTATATATTTGGTTGTATTACTTAATGTAATTTTGAATTGCTGAGAAAAGAGACCATTTGCTTGAAGTCTGGTATAATATATGTGTGTATATATGTATGCATGTATGCATGTATGTATGTATGTATGTATGCATGTGTCCCTTATCTTACTATACTTTGTCACTGGTTTAAGCATTTATAGGACCAAGAGACCTTGTGCACTGATTTTCTATCACTTCTCTAGACTTATCTGGGCTCTCAGAACATTGAACTTCTTATCAAAACAACATTTAACTCATGTATAGATTTGATAATGGAATTCTCATGAGCTCTATTGCATCGAGGGAGGATTACACTATAAATAGAACTGTCTCTAGATCTTAAAAAAATTCCCTGAAGCTACCATTCACAGGATTATTGAAGAGCACTTGAATACATGTATGAGAATACCCATAAGGTATAGAGCTAGAGGTTTAAGGGTCAACAAGTTGACTAACTTCTTACCATCATGTTCCAGAACAGAATTTTGAGTGTCTGTGTGTGTGCGTGTGTGTGTGTGTGTGTGTGTGTACATATGTACATGTGTGCCTGTGTTACTTGGGGATTGAAAACAGGGGCATTTTCTACATTTAAGCACCACTCCAGTCCTATTTTATTTTTTATTTTGAAGCAGGGTCTCACTAAGTTGCAGAGGGCCTCATTAAGTTGCCATAAGTCGCTAAGTATGGCCATGAATCTGTGATCCTTCTGTCTCAGTTTCTCAAGTATTGGGAATAAAGATATGGGCTACCATGCCCAGTTTAGAACAGAATTCCTAAAGAAAGCTTAAGAAAGTCATATCTAAGCAGCTATAGAATGATAAATATAGGTCTTCAAGATAAAAATAAAACTATAGTAAATAAATATTAGTTTGTATACATATTCTAATTACTTAATCAAGTATGCATGGATTTTAATTTATATACATGCTACAAAACTTGCAAGTGTTAGGCTGAATTAGCACTTCATTCATTAAATCTTAATTACTATATCTGAATCTAGATAACATGTCTCTACAATTGTAATATTCTAGTATTTTAAGCATTCTCCATGCATGATAGTCTTTTCATTGTTTATCTTCTTCATCTAAGAACCTTAAGGGAGAAAACTTCCATGCCTATATTTTGAAATGCATATTAACTCATTTACTTTGAACAGACTGCTTTTTTTCTTCATTGTCCCTGCTTCTAACCTCATTATGTTTATTTGTATTATTTTTCTGTTTGTGATATAGTTTGGGACACCTCTCCATTTTGTATCATATGAGAACCTTATTAATATTCCATTTACTTGCTCTACTAAATTCTTAATTAAAATGCTAAACAGGATATTAAATTGGATGGAGGCAAAGAATGACCTCTGTGGCAGACCGTAAGACAAGTTCCTCACTATAATGTATTGCTACTTATCATGTTTCTTGATATATGCCTTCAGTCAGTTCCTTGTGGCAGTGAAATCAATTTAATATGTTCTTAAAATAGAGGTTTTCTTGAAAACTCTTCTTTTGATTCTAAAGGTCATAAATATAAACTATAAACAAAAGAAATATACAAATGCATTAGAATTATTAACTAGAATTTGTTTACAAAAATACTTATGATACACCATAATTAAAATTGCAAACATATAGAATATTATTAAAATGGGCTTCTTGTAAAAGAGTATAGATGACTTGTAGAATTTACCTCAATGTATATGTGTTGTTTTAGTCAGCATTCTCACTGCCATAATACAAAAGATCTGACTGCACAACTTAGAAAAAAATTATTTGCAGATATTTTGTAGATTCCAGGTTCAGTTCATGAAAGCCAGGGTCTGGAGCTCAGTACATGTTAGAAGAAAGCCAAGAGAAATAGTCTCTATTTCTCACATCGTGAAGACCACAGACAGAGAGAGATCAAGCAAGGAGTCACCTTCTCCAGCCACACCTTCCCAGCCCAGGACACCAGTGGATAAATCAATTATAATTCATTTATATTCTCAGCAGTAGATTAATTTGTTACAATGAGTGATATAAACAACCCCCACACTTCAAATATTGCTACCTTGTTTCTAGGAGGGCCAGGAGGACATTCTAAATTCAAACCATTATATATATCTGTAATATTCATTCTTTCTATTTCTTGGGGCTTTGAAGTTTCTGTGTGACAATCAGATACTTAACCTTTTCCAAAAACTTGAATAAATTGCATTCAAAAACCTAAGATAAATTTAGAAGATGATGACAATTTTTCTATATAATATGGAAGTTCCCAATTTCAGAGCAGTAAAAATATAGAAATTTTTATATATCTCAATACAAGAACTGACTTAAATCATTCACACCATTAAATAAACACATTCTAGTAACATATAATTTTCCTTGCTTAGATATTGAGGATATTGAGGTACTCTGTGTTTATAGCTTGTGTGTGTGTGTATGTGTGTGTGTGTGTGTGTGTGTGTGTGTGTGTGTGTGTGTGTGTGTTTGTACTTGTGTGTATGCAGAAACCACAAGAGTAATGGTTAGTGATATATATTTTCTGGTTGTTAGGCGTTTTTCTTTAAATGTCACTTGAGGCCTTGGGTCACTTAGCAATAATTTTTCCTTCTTCAATTATATATGTCTTTTATTTTTTCTGAAATATACCATCTAAAAAACCTAACATATACAAAATAGAAAAAGGTGAAACAAAATAAATTAAAACACATATAAGGTTCAATAACTGGAAATAGTTTTTTCAAAAATGTTTAATGAAATATTTGCAAGGTATATTCTTATAATCAAAATCAATGCTGTTAAGTTTTAAATAAGCCATAACACTTACAAAATCTGACTAATAACCATGAACTATATGGCAATTTTTAATAAAAAATATTACAGAAATTTTTCGTGCATGTGGTACTGGAGATTGAACCTAAGGGGATACTATCTCCAGGCCACATATCCAGCCTTTGTTCATTTCTTTATTTTGTAGCAGGGTATTGCTAGGTTGATGAGACTCTCTCCAAGATGCTAAGGCTGTCTCAAGCCTCCCAAGTACTGGGATCACCACCACACGCAGCTAGTATGAGAGAATTTGTAAACTAATATTATGCAATATCATTAACACATCCCTGAGTTTCAAAGTATGTCATGCATTCAGTATTTATATTTTGTAAATCTATGATAAATGAAAACTTTTTTGTAGTGGACACAGTGGGAAATAATAAGGATACAATTATTGTCCTCATAAGTAATTAGATGGACAAATCCCTAAAATTATTAAATACCATAAGAATTTTAAGGAGTGACATTGTTGGAAATATAAATGGTATGTTCTGGCAACAAGTGATTGAGAGACTGTGGCAGGTAGCTTATTTAAGGAAATTATGGAAACAGATTCTCCATCATGAATTTAACAAAACTTTGAACTTTAATCAGTTGCAATTGTGTATCTTATATGGATCCACTAGTTTATGTGAAATTTTAAAATATATGCTAAAAACTCTGCTGTTACTCATCTTAAAAATAACTCAGCATTTGATGGGAAGAAAAGCCACAAAATTGAAATATAGCAGAGATTTGAATCCTGAATGGTTATTTATACAGTAGAAACAATGTTTTATAATAATGACTATAATGATAATTAAATCTAGGTCTAGTAGAGGGCTTGACTGAGCAGGCTTGAAGTCTGGGTTGAGTCTCAAGTATTACACACACACACACACACACACACACACACAAAAAAAAAAAAAAAAAAAAAGATAATCAGACCTATGCTGAGGTGTAATTTAATTATATCTGAGTTGTAGTTTTCTGTGTTCATCATTATAGGTAAAATGATATTATATATACATATAAAGTGTCTTTTGTGTCTATTATAAATATAAATAAATAGCTAGGTGTGGTGGCACATGCTTGTAATCCCAGCATTAGGGAAGCTGAGACTGGAGGATTGTGGTTCGACAGCCATAAGTGAGGCCCTCTGCAACTCAGTGAGACCCGGTTTCAACATAAAGAATAAAAAATAGGTCAGGGGGTATAGCTCGGAGGTTGAATGCCCCTGGGTTCTATCCCCAGGCCCGCAATAAATAAATAAATATATAAATAAAATAAAATAAATAAATATAAATATTAGCATTACTAATTGCTTTAATTCTGTAAATAACATATATAGGTTATCTATAAATATAAATTTATTTAAATACAATATTGCAACAAACATTCAGTAACAATGTAATATATATTTTAAAATCATCTTCCTTTTAACAATTATTTTGACTTCTCTGTATTTTGACACAAGAGGAAGAAATTATATAATAATGTTTTGCAATTTTGAATATTAGTGATACAGCTTTAATAAAAAGTAGATATCTATGTTTCAAACTCATTGAAACCAGAGCACTTTGCCAATGCCACTACATTTCATAAATCAAGTAGCTAATTGAAGCCACAAATATTCTATTCAGGGGTACAGAGGTTTCTAGTTACCTCTGCAAATAGAAGAATCAGTTGTAGTGCTACAGATTTTTACTGCTGAAAATTATCATATTAGTGGCAATCATATCTCTATTGATTATTTATAAAGAGATGGATGTAAAGCTCTGTATCTATGTATGTTATCTCTCTCTATATATATGTATTAAGTATAGTAAAAGATACATGGTGGCTCAATCATTCTTTTTTAAAGCCCTTATTTACTTTATCTTTTACCACCTGAGTAAATCACTCATAGCCTGTAATTGTCACAAAAATGTCAATTTAACCTTCAGGCTTCAAAATCCCACTCATATTAAAATATGTCTTATAAATATAGAATGTCACTGGGTATAAATGCGTGCCCTAGATCTTTAGTTCTAATCACCCTGGAGTTTGAAAAAATAACATTACAGAGTTCATATTTTGGATATCTAAGGCATAAATAAAATTTTATTTCTTATATGAATCACTTAAAATGGGCATGTTCAGTGAATACTTGGAGTCTGTGAAAAAGGCAAAAAAAAGAGTGATTGGCATAAAATCAGGGTATGGAAAGATCAAAATGAAAGTTCACACTAAATGATGCCTCTGTTCATTCGAGTAAATGTCAGATATCAATTTCAGAACACTGTCCTCATTTTTAAGAAGTGAGCCATGGATATAATGGATAATATGATGAATATAAAGATTAGAAAACTTTGGAAATTAATAAAATTCTTCATTGCAGAAAAAGGGTGATTACTTTTTGCACGCAGGCCACAGGGGTCATTTTCAGAGGCTGGCTTTGAAAATGCAGCCCTTTAAGTGGCATTTCACTTTATAATATTGAAGAGCAATCTTTATAGGCCAGTTTTCTTAACTGAAGTCAATCAGAATGTAAAAATAGTTCTACACAAATATTCAGGGAAGAAATTTACTCTAATTCTGTTACAATCACCCCAAGATTTCTATTGATCAGAATTACAGGTATAATTTGATGAATACTAATCAGAGAGCTACAACTAAAACAACTGAGAAATAAAAATGTTACTAATCTATACTTCATTTCCAGTACATAGGCCAGGCATCCTATAGTTAATCTATACTGAAAACCATAAGTGATATTAAAATACACAGCCACCAGGTATAAATAGAACTACTCTTACACAACTGAATTTAATTCCTGATGCTTACAGACATTTGTTACATCACCTATAATTTTCATTAATTCACTGAACTATGATAATTTTAATGTAGCAATGTTAAAACTTAGCACTAAAACTATCTATCCCAACCAATAAAAGAAAAATAAATGAAAAGGACTTTCTCAAAATAAGAATAATGGCCAAAATCATATTTAAAAATTTGCGCACCATAGCCGGGCATGGTGACACACACTTGTAATCCCAGCATTTGGGAGGCTGATACTGGAGAATCATGGTTCGCAGACAGCCTCAGCTACTTAGTGAGGCCCTTTGCAACTTGGTGAGCGGCTGTTTCAAAATAAAGAATAAAAAAACAGGGCGGGGGGTGTAGTTCGGAGGTCAAATGCCCCTGGGTTCCATTCCCAGACCCGCAAAAAGAAAAAAAATATTGTACATCATGGAAGTGAAAATCAAAACTACTTTGAGATTTCATATTCCCAATCATAATGGTTAACATCAAGCATACAAGAAGGCAGTAAAAACTGGCAAAGATGATGAATGGCATGGAGGAACACTTATATGTCATTGGTAGAAATGTAAATTAGTACAACTTACTATGGAAATCAGTATAGAAGTTTTTCTTAAAAGTAAAAATATAACTACCATATAATCCAGCTATATCACTGCAAGGTATATTTCTGAATGAATTAAAGTTTGCATACAACTGTTTTTCTGTGTTTACTATGGCACAATTCATAATAGCTAAGTTATTGAATCAGCCTCGTTACCCGAAAATGGATGAGTGAAGAAAGAAAATGTGGTACATGGAATATTTAGCCATAAAGAAAGAGGAAATTATGTCATTTACATAGATGTTAATAAAACTATAGGATATCATATAACTTTAGGATATCATATTAAGCAAGATAGCCCAGAAACAGAAAGACAAGTATCGTATGTTATCTCTCATATTTGAGAGGCAGAAAAGAAAAATCAAACAGAAAAATAGTGGCATGAAAGTAGAGACTATGAGAAAGACAAAGGTGCTTAGGAGTAGGGAAAAAGGAAAGTAAGAGGCAATAATGAGGAGTGGGTATGAACAAAGTATAGCATATGCATGTAGAAACATGTCACAATTAATCCCAATACACTTAAATGAAATTTATAATAAAAAGATTGAATCTATGGCTCATTTTAGTTAGCATAGATAAAACCTATTTTCTTTATGAGTTTAAGCAGATAATAGCAAAGCAAAGCAAACTTAAAGGCTGACATGTACTTAAAAACCAGGGATTATCCCACACAATACAAAAAGTCTGTAAGTAAAATTCCCAGAGTAATGATTTTTACTAGCAGACGTTATACCTTTTGGACAAACACAGCTTAAAAATAGTGCTGTGTGCATATTTGTCACTATCACTCTGAACTATATTATGATGTGAGACTACAATGCATCAAGAAAAGCATATAAAATAGTCTAAAATGTCATTGCTTTTATTTTAATATTATTATAAAATGCAGGGTAACTTTAAGCATGGTGATATTTATTTTCATTTATTTACTATAGTTTGTGAACATAGACCCAAATGTCAACTCAGTTCCTGTATAATGTTATGGACTAAGATACTCATGAAGGTAAGTATAAGAAACACAAGTCTTGCAGGTTAAGAGGAAGTCATTCATCAGCTCATTTCAGAATCTGGAGCTATGTTTACTTTTAAATGGTTAATTCAGAGGCAAGAGAAATGGAGTACATAGGAATCTTTTCATCTTATTGCTTGCCTTCCTCATCACAGAAAGGATGTGAGAAAATAGGGATTCTCTATAGTAAAAAAGAAAACCTATGTTAGGCAGGTACAAATGTGTTTTTCATACCAACAATGGTGAAAGCAACTATCTTATTAGAAGAAATATGAATCAATAAGCTGATCCCACAACTCCTACAAACCTAAAAGAAGGAAAAGAGAGAATTATTCAAAATGAGGAGATTATATATACTTCGTGCTGGAGAGGTGGCCTAGCATTGATTTTTTTTTTTTTTTTTTAGATAGATGGTCCCAGAAAGTAGGGCAGGTTTTGAAGTTATTTTTAATAATATCCTGTCTGTCATGAATTTGAAATAAACAGTACTAAAATGTATTTGAGTGATTTGAACAGTGCTGACATGCCTCCTACTTTTGACGTTAAATCATGACTATTATTTTTTAACCTTTGAATTTTAAGCCTTTATGAGAAACACTGTATTTACGTAGCATATTCAATTTAGGGAACAAGAAACAATCCATAAATTGACTAACTATAGGCTGTGCTATTCACTTAACTATTCATTATTATATTCTTCTTTAGTCTAAGGACAAAAAAAGTAATTCCTCCCAATATTAGAGCAAATAGCCATGTCTGTTGGACTATTTGGTAGCTATTCAATTGTATAAATTAACACTAACAGCTTAGAATTACTCCCAAACATTTTAACTGTGGGAACAAATCAAAACGCTTTTGTTTATATCAAACTGAAGAGAGGGAAAAAGAGAAAAGAGAGAAAAGAAGGCAGAAAAGAGAAGAAAGAATAAACAAATACCATCTTAACTGGAAAGTGAGTAAGAAATACTATATAAAAGTCAAAGTTTGGTGAGATTAAATTAACTGCTTTATATAAGAAATAATCTAGGACCATTTTTTTCTTATGAAATCAAGATAATTATAAACTAAAAATATATAGTCAAAAGGAATTATTATCAGACACATAGGTGCATGCCAATCACATTTCTTAGGAAGCTGATACTGGAGAAATGCAGGTTTGAGGCCAGTTTCAGCAATGTAGCGAGACCCTTGGCATCCTACAGAATGGGGTTGAGTGGTGAGAGGGTGTAGCTCAGAGGTAGAACACCCATAAACTCAATGCCCAGTATCCCTCCAAAAAAATAAATAAATAAAAGAGGGTCTCTTAAACCAGCGAGGCTGGCTCCGAACCAGCGCGATCCTCCTGTCTCTGCCTCCCAAGCTCGGGGATTACAAGCGTGAGCCACCATGCCTGGCTAAAATGTCATGGTATCTTTTAATTAATTATAAATAACATTATATATAATCTTAGAGATTTAGCCATATGTTTATTATTTTAAGGAGAGTGATGTAGCAAAGAAATTCAGATGTTCTCCTAAGGCAAAATTTAGCTTAATAATGTTATTTGCTATGCATAAATAAAATATTTGAAAAATTTGAAAATTTATATTTCATTTATTTGTCTAGATAATTAAAATAATAATAAAATCTTTGTTAAGTCATCTAGGAATAAGTTAAATATGTATATATATATATATATATATATATATATAGATAGATATACTTACATATATATGTGTAGATACATGTGTGTATGAGACAGATGAATTTGTGTTTTGTATCAACAGAAGTTTATATATACACAAACAAAAATCATACTCATTTGTATGTTAGTTTAAATTTAAAATTGATTATGATTTGTGTTAATGGGTCCTTATTGTTTTCAATCTGTTGTCATTTCTGATTCGTACCTAATAATTTTGCAAAGATTTTTATAGAATATGAAAAATGAACTTATAATGTATTTCAAGCAAAACTACATATTATCTGAAATTTACTTATATACAGAAAGAAATCCTAGTCGGAAACAAGTATTTTTATTTATTTATTTATTTATTTATTTATTTATTTATTTATTGGTGGTACTGGGGTTCCTGGAAACCCTTCTTCCTCCAGGATATACTCCCAGACCTGTTTTATACTTTTTATTTGGAAACAGGGTCTCTTAAGCCAGCGCGGCTGGCTTTGAACCTGCGTGATCCTCCTGTCTCTGCCTCCCAAGCGCGGGGATTACAATCATGCACCACCACGTCTGTTGGAAACAAGTATTTTAAAATAAACTATTTTTCATAATTCTATTTAGGTAGAAATAAAAACATCAATCCTTTGTAATCTACTTAGCTTCTAACATGATTAAGAATACATTTAGAAAAATGTAAGGACCTTGATGTATATTGATTTGATATTCTTTTATACTTAGTTATAGAATATTTTTAAAAATAATAAGGTCAAGAGCATAATATAATGCATGATAATTTATAAACAATATTTTTAATGTAACTGGTTATAAATTGATTGAATGCTAAAAATAAATTTTAGAATCTTTTAGAAGTTTCTTTTTAATGTGAGCTAAAATCCACAGAACTTGTTATATGATAATTGTAATTTATTCAAGCATGATACAGTACAAGCAGAAATTTCTTATTGATGATCTTAAATGACTCTAATTTGTAGTTCACATAATTAAAAGTAGAAAACAAATGCTGCCTTAAATTTTGTCTTTATAATGAAAAGCATAATGATCAACACTAAAGTATAAAATAGTTTTTTGATGCCTGGTTGGTATGCTATTACAATAGTCCACCTTATTATGATTTAACTTTCTAAAGTTTCAATTACTTATGGTCTACTGCAGCCAACTGAAGAACCTTTAAATAAAAATTTTCAGAAATAATTAATAACTTTTAAACCACATTTCATTTGAGTGTTGTCTTGAAATCTCACACCATTAAACTTCATCCTGCCAGACACCTGAATTATCTCTCTCTCTAGCACATTCCCACTGTGTATGCACCTTCCTACTTGGTAGTCTCTCACAATCCTGGCCTTCAGCTCACCTGTGGTAGTACCATAGTGTTTTTGTTCTAGTAAGGCTTTCTTTATTTAATTATAGGCTCAAAATGCAATAGTAATAATGTCTACAAATCAAATATATCAAATAGAACCTGCAAAACCCTTTCTTTAAGTAAGGTAAACATTTGGACTTAATAAGAAAAGAAAAAATGTATGCTGAAGTTGCTAGTATTTATAGTAAGGTGAAAAATATATGTGAAATTGTGAGGAAGTAAAAAATGTGCTATTTTTGCAATCTCACCTTAAACTGCATAAGTTATGGTCATAGTGCATGATAAGTACTTAAGACAGAAAAAAATCCTTATGCTGTGGCTGAGAGATGCAAAAAGAAGATGTGTTCTGGTAGTTGGCAATGTGTGGCCCCAGAAGGCACTGTATCTACAAAGACTTTAGCATGGGATTTCCTGAAAAGAGTCACTAGAGCCAATGTCAGTAAGGAATGGTTACACACAGTAATAAACATAGTATATACAGTGTTTTCTGCTACTGTAAGTGTTTATAGACATCCACTGGGGGTTTGAGATTATACCTTCTTATTTAAATTAGGAAGGTTATTGTATATCTAAAGCTCTATCTGTCAGTTCCTTGCTTACTATCTAATTTAAGCTTACTGTTTATGTGTGGAATATATATGTCAATATTATAAGTTTATTTCATTTATAAGCCCATTTTGAACCTTTTGATACTGTATTATTATTTGGGTGCTGTAACACTTATCATTGTGTAGATCAAATAATTCAACACTGTTCTATGTTCTAGCATATTTAAAACATAGGTAATTAATCAGCTTAACCTCAGAGGATCTGAAATATCTCACAGTTATCTATTTGTTATTTTCTCCATGAACTAGAATAGAAACAAAACAGCATAACCTAGGTAAAAGGTAGATATCATCAATACATATTTGTTTTGTGGGAGAGTTGGGCTTTATGTGCTAAAACTCACACAAGAGGATCTTGTTTTTCTAAGATCATGGAACCTATTATATGTACTATTTGTTGATCTATTCTCTCTCTCTCTCTCTCTCTCTCTCTCTCTCTCTCTCTCTCTCTCATTCTCTATTCTCTCACACACACATACACACACACATACAAACACACAAACACATATTCATGCAACACATATTTGACCTACTGTCTTAACATGAATACCATATTGTTTAGAGATGGTGACTTTGGATGGATTTCAGAAGAACAGCAGAAGGGGCTGTTTGTCCAGCATTCTTTACAATTATAAGGACTGACCACTTAACTTAAAGAAAAAGTTCATTTGGGGTTCATTCCATATGAGGCCAGAGACCACTGATATTAAGGCATGGCTGTGGGGGGTGGGGAGGGAGAGCACATGGACTGTGATCCTTACATCATGAAGGCCAGAAGCAAGAGGAAGTGTGTGGAGGAAGAACCATATATAATACTCAAGACCACACCCAGATATATCCATTATGACAGATTTATTCGAGGCTGGAATTACAACCTTAATGACTCATATCAACCCTGAATAATAATAAATCATCTGTTTATGGGAAACTTTATATTTAACTATAACAGGGGCTTTAATTGTTTTGTCAGTTTTGGAAGTCTATTATCAAATGTTAGGTTGTTCATAGACATTCATAGGTCTGTTTGATAGTGAATATACACTAGGTTATCTTATTGTCCTCTATAGGTACTATATAATTTAGTTAAAATCAAGAGAAATTTTTTAAAGTTTTTTTTTAATTGGTGAGTTGAGTACAAGATTTTAGAGGCATCCACACACACATCACTTAGTTCCTCCTTACCCAATTCCCACCCAATTCCCTTTCTCCTCCTTCCTTTTCATGTTTGGCTTAGTGATTTACTTTGATAAGTTTGTGAATGTACATCATATACTTAGGGAATGTCCCTTTTCCCTCTTCCAATACTTCTTAATTAGGTCACCTTGGGATATGTACACAATGGAATTTTACTCAGCCATAAAGAAGAACAAAATTACATCATTTATGGAAAAATGGGTGGAACTGGAGAACAATATAAGTGAGATTAGGCAGTCAGAAAAAGTAAGAAATAATATGCTCTCCCTAATATGTGGAAGTTAGGGAGAAAATGGGTCATAGGTGGAACTCTACATGAAGAAGGAGAAACTACTGATGAACAACAGTTCTTAACCATCCTTGTAGATAGCTCTGCACACTTTATCAGTCATGAAATATGTTGTTTATGGAAAAGCTAGATATTTATTTATGCTGATGATTTCAATTCTTTTTCTTAAGGCTTTCATATCATGCTGAATAGAGAACATCCAAGAACTCTTTAAAGGTACATTTATTTATTTATTTATTTATTTATTTATTTATTTATTTTGTGGTACAGAGGATGGAAACCAGGGGCATTATACATTCAATATACACCCCCAGATCTATTATTTTATTCCTTATTTTGGAAAAAGGCCTCACTGAGTTGCAAAGGCCCTCACTAAGTGGCTGAGGCTGTCTGCAAACCAGGATACTCGTGTCTCAGCCTCCCAAATGCTGGGATTACAAGCATGTGCCACCACACCTGGCTGGGTAATTATAACTTTACCTAAATTACTATGTCTGATATCTAAATCTGAAATCCAAATTATGAACCACAAAGAATTTGAATGATTTTGAGGCTTGACGTATCTGGGCCATACTGTGGTTCCATTCCTAGTCTTTTGAGAAACTTTTATACTCATCTCCAAAGTGATTGTATCAGTTTAAAATTCCACCAGCGGTCTGTAAGTGTTCCTGTCTCTCCATGTCCTCTGGAGCATTTTTTGTTTGTTCATTCATATTCTTTACTATTGCCATTATATAAAATCTTAGTGTAGTTTTTACTTGTATTTTTCTAACTGCTAAATAAAGTAACATAGGTTAATTAACATAGATTGTTCTGATCAACCTGGTGAGACCCTGCTCTCTCTCTCTCTCTCTCGTCTCTTTCATATACATACATATAATATATATATATAATATATATACATATATATACGTATATACATACGTATATACATACATACATACATATATATATATATATATATATATATATACACACACACATATATAATTTTCTGAGTCAGGCTGATATGATTTAGATGATGTTCTCTAGTTCCATCCATTCTACAAATTACATAATTTTGTTCCTCTTTAGAGCTGAGTTAAACTCCGATGTGTGTGTGCATGTATGTAATCACATCTTTTTCTTTTCCTATTCATTTGATGATGGACACTTTTACGTTTTTTTTTCATAATGTGGCAGAAGTGTATTGTGGTGCTATAAACATTGCTATGCATGTACCTCTATAGTATTTTTATTTTAATTATTTTAGAAATATTCTGAAGAGTGAAATAACTGTTTCATATGGAAACTCAATTGAATTTTAAAGAAATTAATAAAATTAAAATATTTTTTAAAATATTCTTTTTAAAAAATTCTTAAGTATTTAGAAGTTATCATGGAAAGACCAAGAGAATATTGTGTTAAGTGAAATCAGCCAAGAATAGAAAGAGAAAGGACATATGTTTTCTTTAATGTGCCTAAAATAGTGAGTATTAGGGATATCAGAGGGACTTCAAATAATGGAAGAGAAACCTTAGCAAAGTTAGAAAAAAAAAGGTAAGAAAGGAAGAAGGCTGAGGTTGATTAATGGAGGAGCTACTTTCGAATATGTGCATGGTCAACCTGACAGTCCTTGTTGCAAGGGGGGAAAGAGAAAATGGGGGGAGGCGCACCATCACTATGTGAATGTATGCCTTTTCCAATAAGATCAACATAAAAATAAAAATAAAAATAAAAAGTCGGGCGGGGTGGCGCAGGTTTGTAATATCATCCCCCCACCCCCTACTTTGGAGGCGGAGACAGGAGGATCATGCAGGTTGGAAGCCTGCCCTGCTGGTTTAAGAGACCCTGTTTCCAAATAAAAATATAAAAAATAGGTCTGAAAGTGTAACTCTCCAGGAACCCCAGTACCATAAAATATATATAACTCTCTAGGAACCCCAGTACCACTATATATATTAGAAAAGGAAAAATAAGATAAGTTATCAGCTCACATTTTTAAAACTCTAATATTTGTTGAAAACATACATTTTTGTCATTATCAAGGACACCGATAGATGTTTTCCTTTAAGAGAGTGAATCGCTTTGTATTTTTCTAAAAAGATTTGCAAACACCAAGGCAAGGTCTGATTAATCATTATTTGCCTTTAATTGATTCTTTTGATAGAAATGGTCTTCCTTGAAAATAAAAATAAACAAGCTTCTCCTGCAGCTCACAACTCAAACATTAACAAACTTGTATTCCTCAGAGACAATGAGAGGTCCTTGATGTGGGCTTCCAAAATTTTAACACAGAATATTAAAAAAGATGTGTATTAAAGACAAGGATAGAAATTAAACCCTGGAAAAATGCTTTTATAAATTTGTCATTTCTCACTTAAAAAGAGGTAACACTACTTGGCTCTTAAAGAGAATACCTTATCTATGTTTAACACAGATAACTATGAAATGCTGATTAAATGTTTTATAAGCATACTTAGATGTGGTAAAACTGTGAGTTGGGAAATTTGTAGGGTTTTCTGTAGTATAAAATGTTTGTTCCACTCATTATATGGAAATCAAAACCAAAAAGTTGAAAGAATAATATTCAATGTACCTTAATTCTCAGTATAGAAAAGTAATAACTTACACTCTTTTATACATTTTTAATATTTTAATATATTATATTACTTATTATTTATACAAAAATGAATTTTAAAATATTCTAATAAGACAGGCATGGTAGTGCACACCTGTAATCCCAGTAATTAGAATAATGAAACAGGAGAATTATCAATGTAGCAAAACTCTCAGCAATTTAGCAAGACTCTCTTTCAAAACAAAAAAAATTAAAAGTGTTGAGGTGTGGCTCAGAAATATAATGTCCCTACGTTCAATTCCCAGTACTATAAATAAATAAATAAATAAATAAATAAATAAATAAATGTAATCATTTAGGTATATGTGTATCTAGATCTATTTGTATGTGAATAGATGTACATATTATTTTACATTTGTATTTAACAAAATGCTCTGTTACTATACATTCTATTTTAATTGATCCAGCACTCATTTTCTGTTCCAGTATGTTGTTTTACTTTTAATAAGTCAATAATATATTCAAATATGTGGTAATACAGCAATTCTTCATTATTTCATTATATGATACAGTAGATTTAAGGAAAGACTTGATTTAGCACATACCATTTAGGTATGTACTAAGTTATATTTTTGTATTATTTTGATTTTTATTGAACATTTATTATGGAATTAACTTTTGGGGGAGCCTTATTTATGATACAATGTAGAAATATTTATTGCATATTATTTATTAACATATTTCTAAGCATCTGTTTTATTATTGGTGATGTAAATGAAAGCTATTGACTTCTGTAGTTTTACATTAGAGTAGAACAGTGCACCAAGCATTTATACTGGTGCATATTTCCAAGTAGACAATCATACTATCCTGTAACTCGAACAACTAGCCAATATTTAGTAGTCTTATTCATTATTTTTCTAATTCTTACAGGGCACCATTAAATAATTATAGTTGTCATGATCTTATTTTTCAATTTTTAGTACCATTGTGCTAGTAATTTGCCATGAAGTATGCTACTGTCCAATACGTTGATCTAATCATTATTATACTCAAGATTCTCTTTTATCTAAAATTATGACATTTTGCTTTTCTCTATAATAATCTATTACTTTATGCTCAGATGATTTTCAGAAACTTCTTTATGATATCTTTCATGTCACTAATTTTCTGATAAAGTGAGGTCATAACATTGTGTTTCTCAAAGGAATGCATATGAAAGCTATGAAAGCTGGCCTTGACTTAGATTTAACTTCTTGTACTACCAGAGTATTATGCAAAGTGAGATCAACCATTCTCAGAGTCAAGAGTCATATGCTTTCTCTCATTATTTAGAAGCCAGAACAAAAATAGAAAGCAAAAGGGACTTTAATCAAATAAGAAGAAAAAATGGTTTAATAGTGGAAGGACAATGGAGAAGGATGTTGGGTATAGAAAAAACTAAAATTGAGGAAGGAAATTGTTCAAATAATGTTATATCCATAAAGTTTTTGCTAACTATCTTATTGGCATGGATGGGAAGGGGAAAAGGGGGGAGGAAGAAGGGCATATGAAGGGAAATACATATAGTGATGTGTCCTTGTATGTTTGTATCACTTAGAATCTCACTATGATGTATAATTACATTGCACCAATAAAATATAAAATAATTATAAGTGTTGGACATATTTATTTTCAACCAATTTAATTCATATTTTTAGTATATGCTATTATGGTCCAAATTAAAATATAAAATTTCTCCAATTTCTGCCATGCTTTCTAATTCTATTGAGTTGATTAAATCAATGAAAAAAAAAACCCACTATCAACTAATATACCACTCATAAAAATTTTTCTCCCAGTGTGGCCACATTTTAGCTTAATTAAAGGTTCTATAAATATCTGTCCCTTATCTTTTCTATGCATTACCTTGGATATCATTATTTCTGAGTAAATTTGTTTAGAAGAAATTCAGCCACTATTCATTGGGCAATGTTATTCAATAGTTTTAAAGAAAAAAATTAGAACAAACTGATGTCTATGAACAGATGAATGGATCGAAAAATTATGGAATATATACAGGATAGAATTCTACTTAGCCGTAATAAAAAACAAAACTATATAATTTACAGAAAAATGAATGGAACTGAAAAATATTGTGCTAATAGAGATTAGGCATTTTTCAGCTGAATTTCATTTCCTAGAATTTGTATGCAATAATGGTAAATATGTATAATTTATTTTTCTTAAACTTTGTTATGATTGTCTACAATATTGGCTCCAATTATCCCACTCCTTGTTATTGTGTCCTATGAAATTTGATTTGCAGTATCTTCCATTAATAAAGAGTTTCCTTCTCCACCTTTTGAATCTAAGCTGGATTGATGATTTAATTTTAATTAACATAATATGAAATGGAAGTGTTACATTTCTGATTTATGGTCCTCACATATGAGTACTTTCATGATCCCTATGGTCCCTTTCCACTTCCACTGGAAAAATGCTGGAAGAGAGCTCATTTGTCCAGGCATGTCCATTCTAAATCTGTTTTCAGTAGATCAGCCCACATGAAACTATGGTCATAAAGAAGAGAGCAGAGGTGGAAGCTGAAAGAAAATCACACGATTTATTTTAGCAATAGAGGGACAGCTCTATTTTTTAATACTTGCTGACAACTTTTAAGGCTCAGTCCTTTCTTTTCTGCCTAAATTCTAAAATAACTGATAAAATTATTCATGATCTCCCTTCTGTGGTGCTGGCAAGATTTCAATCTGTATAAGCTTCTGCCCACACATGGAAACCTGGCTGTGGTGCCACTCTGATCACTATATAACCCCCAAGTTAGTCTATTTTTCATGAACTCTGAAGCCAATTTTAAAATAGCTTTAGAAAAGTTGTCTTCCTGCCCTTTCCCAGAAAACCTTTTTATGTAAATAATATAACTTTTAATATTCTCTCAATGTATATGATGTATCATCAGTTTCAACATATGAAACAAACTTTGGCTGAAGCTCAGGGGTCTATCCTGTTTCTGGATGGTTTTTGTCCATTCCCTGTTGCTATAGCAGATTACCTGAGACTGATTCATTTACAAAGACAAAAATTTAATTCAGTTTATGATTCTGTCATCCTGAAGTCCAAGACTGAACAGTCACCACTGGTAAGAGCCTCAGGCTCAGGTGTGTGTGTGTGTGTGTGTGTGTGTGTGTGTGGAATTGAATTCAGGGTTTTGCACATTCTAGGTTAGTCCTCTACCACCGAGCTACGTGATCAGCCATTTTTCTTTATTTTATTGTCTGGTTTTGAGACAGTCTTACTAAATTGTCTGAGTAAGCCTCAAATTTGTAATCCTCCTGACAGTCTCCAGAATATCTTGGATTACAATCCCAACATATCTCTCTCTAAGGTTCCAATATCTGATTCCACCACAATTGCAATAAAATTTCAATATTAAAAAATAATAACAAGAAATAATTTCATTGACATTATGTACATATGTGAATTTATGAATGCAATATCAATATCATATATGGAGAAGACGATGGAATAGAAAAGGAGTTAGAAAATGCTCATCAAGAGCTGTATGTATGTCCATATCTCTCTGAATTATATTATAATGTGAGTCTACAATGCATCAATTAAAGTATATTATAAAAACTCAACATAATTTTCAGATGGAACAAATCCTATTAAAGTCACAATATTATTTAAAATATAGGAATTATGCAACATAAATATGCATTATTTAAACTATTGAATTCTAAAGGTGTCATTATGGCATATTTAGACAAGAGACTGCTTATCAAATGCTTATGCATTTTTTGCATTTTAGGATATGTTTCTGTATATAAATAGATGTCTTGTTGGTTTGCAAACATTTTTAAATGACAGTGGGGGAATTACATGAATGGTTATCTGCTAAAGGCCACTATTAATTCATAAAAAGAAAAAGATCATAGAAGAATATGAGGTGTCTTGGTGCCTAGTAAACATTTTTAAGTTACAATGGGAGCATTACATGAAGGGCTATGAGCTAATGGCAACTATTAATTTTTTTTAAATAAAAAGGCGAGAAAATAAATTATCTATTGCTTCAATAGACACCCATGATCAGAAAGTTATCAACTTAAACAACACACTTGCATTATCTCACAGAACTCAGGAGTTGTCTTTGCTGGGTCCTTTGTTTAGAATCTTAGAGGCTTCAATCAAGATTTAAGCAGGTATTGCATTGTCATCCAAGGATTGACTAAAGATAAATCTACATTCATGATCGCTCATGTTATTGGTAAAATTCATTTCTTTATATCCCTAGTATTGAGGGTCTTACTCTTGGAATGATGTGTCTTATTCTTTCAAGGCTGTGACATAGTCATTCAAAATATATTTATTGAGTGAGAAAAAAATTGTTTCTTTGATAAAAAAGATGCCATGATTTAAACCTTTCTCCTTCACTAGAGTGTTTCTTGGTTAAAACATTCTTGTAATAAAATTACACAGTTTCCAGGGGATTGAAGAAAAGTAATACAAGACAAAAAAAATACTAACAAATTGGTTTGAATAACTTGAATGCATTCTATGAACATAAGTGTGATTTTCTTGCATGACTTATAAGAAAGAAACATAACATGGTATCAGCTCTCAGGAAGAGCTCTTCATACAAAAGAGAAAAATAACCCAAATAGATGAGTATGTAAAACAGGTGTTATCCCAGTGCTAGATGGTGACATGCACGTGTGACTACAATTCCATTGTGCTCTCTGAGCCTGGTAGAATCTTTCTTAATAGTCTATTCATGTATCTATTCTTCATTCCTTTCACCATCTGGAAAAATTCACTGTTTGCAGGTCCTTGCCTATTCTAAAACTGTGATGTATGTCCTTCTTTTCAAGTATTCCAATGTATGAATGCCTTGTCTAGTTTCCAGAGAGGTTAAAGTGATAGCTAAAGGCATTATTTTATTTTTTTCTAAATAATATGCTATTCCTTTTAATATATTATTGTCCTTTTTAATTTCATTTGCCATTCTTGGTGGTAAGCATATCAGTTTTCAAGATTCTTATGTCTATATTCTCATTGAGCTAATCATAAGAGATACAGAGAAAAGATGGAGAAAAGATTATTTATGAGAAAGTTTGAGAATAGCATACATAATATTTCAGAGCAAAGTCCACTAAAAATGAATTAATGAAATGCATGAATGGACAGATGAATGAGTGGTTGGATGACTAAAAGGATGGTGATGATCAAACATGTAAAATAAATAGTCTGTTCAAAATAAGTTTGATTTTGAAAAAGCAATAAGCAACGTGGAAATCAAAGTTTTATTGATAGTTTTTTTTATTTTATTTTAATAGCATTAAATACACTGACCCTCTCAAGAATACTTGCCAAAAGTGTTAAAAAATGTATTTTTCACTAGCTTCAACCAAACTATTCAATTTTTGATATTTATCTACATGTGGTCATATTAAGAACATTTTGTTGTTTTGGGAGATTTGCTCAAAGTTTTATAGCAACTGGTCTGAAAACACAGAACCTTTTATTCTCTTGTGCGTTTCACTGCTGCAGGCTGTCACATTTAGCTATATCTGAAGTAAAGTTAACACAACAGAAATAATGGAAACTCAATACTTTGATTTTTAATCAAAGGCATAAATAGAGATATGAAATGAACACAATAAGAAATATTTAACGTTTTGTATTTTTCTTCATTTCATATCTTCTCTCCTGACATTTGAGTAGACTACAATTTATCAAAATAATCACATTTCTGATATTAATTTTTTATATTTTTTAGCCTGATAAGTTTGTAGCCCTTTTTAAACATTCTTTTTTTGGTACATTGTAGTCATATATCTTAGTGTAGTACACAATGATATAAGCATTACAGTTCAAATCACACTGTTTTTATCACTGAATTATCAAATATACTTTTTTCATTTAAAAGATGCCTGAATACCATGTACCAGCATTATAGGCATGGTGGTACATGCCTATAATCCCAGTAATGAAGAAGCTGAGACAAAAGGATCACAGGTTCATGTCCAGCTTCAGCAATTTAGAGATGCCCTCAGCAACTTAGTGGGACCTTGTATTCCAAATAAAAAATAAAATAGGGTTGGGAGTATACTTCAGAGGTAAAATGCCCATGGGTTTGGACCATAGTAACATAAAAATAATAAATAAATAAATAAATAAAACATTATTACATAAGTTGTTATAGTCATTTTATATTTTTATAACAAAATTTATGTAAAATAAAATCTCTGAAAATTATGGAATGTGGAGGATTCAATTTCCAGAGACAGATTCAATTTTGCCTTGGAAAGGTCTAAGGGTCATGGACAGCTATGACCAGACAGCTGAACTCGATAAAAACAGCCTGTTCTTCCAAGGTAAATATTCCTGTGTTTCTTATTAGCACTAACTCCTGAATATCTCATTTATCAAACATTGCCTCAAGGATTTTATGCACATATTCAGTGGTTTTATTGCTAACTACTATCTCAAGGACTTTCTACAGCTGTTAGGCAGTTTACCCAATTAGACTTTACCCCTAGGTCTCTCTGAACATTTACTAGTTAAACATTATCTTCTGGACTCTGCCTGTAGGCAACAGCATCCAAACTCCAACCTCCTCCCTTTAGAATGACAAAATCTGTAGACTAGTGTCCAGCAGGGCCTTTACTTAAGAGTGAGGTCCCCTGGCTGATCCCTTTCAATTTGCTCTGTGTCTGCATCATTCTTTTTTCTCTCAGGTGCACTGCATTATGGTACTAACAATGGAATACATTATGGTTAATCTCCATAAGATATTTGCTACTATTTTGAAAAGATTAAAAAAATTTTTGGATAATTTATACTCATATGATTAACTTCTACATGCAATATAATGAACAGTAGCAAGTTAATTAATTATTCCTTGTTTTACTATCCAGAATGCGGTCAAACTTTTAGTGAATTAATTTGACCACCATTATGTGTAATGGGCTGAAGTTACATTAATCTACTAAGTGATATTCCCATCAAAGCTTATGAAGAAGTAATTCATCTGAATGGGAACTAGAAAAATTGATTATGTTTTCAATACCATAAAAGAACATCGTGCATGGTTTTGCAACTTAAAATTAAATTTTAGAGCACATACAGACACCCATGTACACACACACACACACACACACACACACACATTTTAAACACCAGTTAATTTTTTATCAGATGATGGGAGTTGGAGGAATGTGATGGGTACCATTTGTTAATACAATTATATTAACTCAAGTGTAACAAATGTTAAAATGTAATTTTATTAATTTTAATGCATAATAAAATATAAATTACAAGTCCATGAAGAGAATATAAAAGATCATGTTAGATTCAATTTTGTAACACTTTCAGATTCATTAATAATCCTCTGAGAAATTGTAAGCACTGAGAATTTACCCTTAGCCAGAAAAATCACTTAAATTTTCTACCTTAATTCTTGAACTTTTTGGTAAAGCACACACACACACACACACACACACACACAAGAACACATACACACTTCATATCTTTAATTATTTTAAAGACTGTGTACACATGATATTAGTTATTTTACTCCTTTTGAATATATATGCAAATATATACTTATATATTACTTCTATTGGTGCATTATAATTATATACTATAGTGAGATTCAGTTATACTAAAAACATGGGTACAGTTTTTGGTGAATTTTCATTCAGGTCCAACCCTGCTACCCACCACTCCCCAAACAGAATAGTGGTATTGCTTGTGACACTTTAAACATGGACATAGCATAATTTGAACTATGTCTTCATAATTATTTTTCCTTTTCCCATACTTCTTTCTTCCTTTTATCTTCTCCAAACATTTTTTTTGTTTTGTCTTTTTTTTCCTCCTCTGTCTTTCTTATAGAAGAAGAAATATTTAACTCTTGATTTTCTGACATTGGCTGATCTCACTTTGCATAGTATTCTCTCGTTCCATCTGTTTTCCTGCAAATGATCTAATTTTGTTATTCTTTATGACTGAGTAAAATTCCATTGTGTAATTATACCACATTTTTGTCATTCACTCACCTATTGATAGACTCTTAAAACAACTACCTCTCATGAGATTATCCATTTTTAAAACATTTATGGTTAGCCAGGCGTGGTGGCGCACGCTTGTAATCCCCATGCTTGGGAGGCAGAGACAAGAGGATCGTGCTGGTTCGGAGCCAGCCGCGCTCTCAAGAGACCCTGTTTCAAAATAAAAAGTATATATAGGTCTGAGAGTGTAGCCTGAAGGTAGAAGGGCTTCCAGAAACCCCAATACCACCAAAAAAAAACCCCATATATGGTTATTTAAATACATTTAGAATTTTAATCTATAACTTATATTTGAAAAAATATAATCAATAGATGTAAAATTTAATTCTGAAAGTGAGTTGATTATAAAAACATATTTATTGTGGTCACTTGAGTATTAAGTATAAAGACTTGATACAATTGTTTTTAGTCAAATAATAGGCATGTATCTCAACTTGTGCCCAAGCAAATTCTGTTGTAAAACATTCCTGTTTGATATGACATGAAAACATTAAAATATAAACCCTATCAAGAGAGTACTGTGACAGATTCAATATATAAAAATTAAAGATTCTATAATGCAAAGTAAGTAAGTAATAAAATAGAAAATAATTTATATTTTGATGTTTTACCTGTCTTCATATTTCAAAAAATTTTATTGGTGCATTGTAGTTATACAATTTAATGGAGTACAAGATGGTAGAGGCAAACATGCACACATCACCTAATTAGCCTTTACCAAATCCCATCCCATTCCCTCCCCCTTCCTTCTTTCTCATGTTTGCCTTAGTGATTCATTTTCTTATGGTTTTTAATATACATCATGTAAATTAGGAAATTTTCTTCTTCTCCTCTCCCATCGCCCTAAGTTAGGTCATCTTATTTGCTCATATATAGTATCTATAGTATTTCATTCTTTATCTAGAGTTCCTACTATGAACCATTTTCTTTTTATCTTCCACATATTATTAGAAAGAGCATCTGATTTTTTTTCTTGTGACAGACTAATCTCACTTAGCATCATGTACTCCAGTTTCATCCATTTCTCTGTAAATGACATAATTTTGTTCTTTATAGCTGAATAAAATTCCATTGTGTACATATCCCATAGTTTTGTAATACATTTATATGTTGATGAACATCATGGCTGGTTCCAGTTTGGCAATTGTGAATTGTATGGCTAAAAAATTGATAGACATGTATTAGTTCGGTAGTTTGGTTTCCATTCTTTTGGGTAGATATCCAGAAGGATATTGTTGGATCATATGGTAAGTTTGTTCCCACTTTTTTGAGGATCTTCCATACTGTTTTCCAAAGTGGTTGCGCTAATTTGCAATCCCACTAGCAGTGTATTAGAGTTCCCACTTCTCCACATTCTCACCAGCATTTGTTTTCTGTGTTTTAAATGATTGCCATTCTAGTCAGAGTTAGGTAAAATCTCAAGATAGTTCTGATTTGCATCTCTCTGACGGCTAATGATGTTGAACATTTTTCATACATATTTTAGCCATTTGGATATTTTGTGAAGTGTCTATTTCACTTGCCCCTTTTTGTTTGAGTTATTTATTTTCTTAGTGCTGAGTTATTTTAGTTATCTGTTTATTCTAGATATTAGTCCTCTATCAGAGGAGTGAGTAGTTGGCCAAAATCTTCTCCCATTCTATCATCTGTCTGCTGAGGTTCTTGATAGTTTCTTTTGCTATACAGACAATATTCAGTTGAATGCAGTCGCCCATATTGATCCACCTTTTAGTTTCTTCTTCCTTTGGTGACTTAAGAAGGTTTTTGCCTGTGTCTCTCTGTTGCAGTGTTGGAAATCTGCCCTCTTCAAGGAGCCTCAATGTCTCTGGTCTAATATCCAAGTCTTTGATGCATCTTGAACCGACTCTTGTTCAGGGTAAGAAAGTGGGGTTTATTTCCATTTTTCTGCATATGGCTAACTACTTTAATCAACAACATTTGTTGAACAGGCTATTTATTTCCAATGGTGGATAAATGTGCAGATTTATTTCTGATTCTTCTATTCTGCTCCATTGGTCTATGTATCTTTTTTGTGCCAGTACCATGCTGTTTTTATTACTATGGCTTTGTAATACTACAAAGTCAGTTATTGTGATTCTTCCTGCAGGTTTTTTGTTGCTGAGAACTACTATGGATATTTTGGGTTTTTTTATTGTTTCAAATAAATTTAAGGACTGGTGTTTCTATGTCTGTAAGGAATGACCTTCAAAATTGAATGGGTATTGTTCTGAATCTGTAGATCACTTTTGGAAGTATTACCATTTAGATTAATTTTTTTTTGCCTATTTATGACATGGAAGATCTTTCCAGCTTCTAAGGTATTCTTTGATTTTTTTCAGTGTGATATGTTTTTAGAGGTCTTTTATCTTCTTAATTACATTTATTTCTAAGTATTTTATGGTTTTGGTGGAAAATCCTGAGTAAAAGTGTTTTTCTGAATTTTTTAATGGATTTATGGTTTGTATACAGAAAAGCTTCTGATATTTTAAGATTGATTTTGTATTCAGACACTTTTCTGAATTTGCTGATCAGTTCTAAAAGCATTTTAGTTGTATTTGTTGAGTTTTTTTTAAGTATAGTATCGTGTCATCTGCAAATAGTGAAAATTTTAGTTCTTCTTTTCTTATTTTTACTTTTTTATTTCCTTTTCTTCCCTTATTGCTCTGGCTAGAGTCTCAAGAACTATATTGAAAAACGTGGCAATAATGGAAATCCTTGCCCTTTTTCTGTTTTGGGGGAGAATTTTTGTAGTTTTTCCCATTTAATATGATGTTGACTGTGAGCCCATTGTAGATTGCTCACATTACCTTTATGATATTGATGTATGTTCCTTCTATTCTGATTCTTTACACTGCTTTTAGCATAAATAATTGTTGGATTTTGTCAAATACTTTTTCATCATCTATTAAAATAATCATGTGATTTTTGTGTTTGGTTCTGTTTATATGATAAATTACATAGATTTATTTTTGTATGTTGAACCAGCTTTGCATTCCTGAAATGAACCCAACTTGGTCATGGTATATGATTTTCTTGATGTGGATTTGAATGTATGTTGCTAGTACTTTGTTTAGCAGTTTTGGATGTAAGTTCATGAACAATATAGTCCTGTACTTTTCTTTCCTTGAGCTGTCTTTATTTGGTTTCAATATTAATGTGATGTTGGCTTCATAGAATGTATTTGGGAGAGTCTTGTTTCTTTCTATTTAATGAAATAGCTCTTTTATAAATGTTCTATAAAATTTACTTGGGAAACCATCTGGTCCTGGGCTTTTCTTTGACGATAGGCTCCTCATTGCTGCTTCAATCCCTTTGATTGCTATTGATTTTATTTTCTATATCTTTTTGACTCAGTTTATTTAGACAGTTGTCAGTTTCCTCCAGATTTTTCATTTTGTTGGAGTATAGTTTTCCAAAGTAGTTTCTGATAATCCTCTGGATTTCTACACTGTAGGTGGTAAGACTCTTTATTCATCACTTATCTTTATATTTTGTGTTGATTCTCTCCTTTTGTTTGGTTAAGTTGGCTAGTGGTTTATGTCTCTTGTTCATTTTTTGGAGAAACCAGCTTTTGGTTTTGTTGATTTTCTGTAATTTATTGTCTACTTCATTGATTTCTGCTCTGATTTTAATAATTTCCTGTTATCTACTGGCTTTTTAGTTAGACTCTTCCTGTTTTTCAAAGTCTTTAAGTTATGTCATTAGGCTATTTCTTTGGTGATTTTTCTATTCTTTTTATGTTGGCACTCAGTGCTATTAACTTTTTTCTTCTTTATTAAAATTCAAGAAACCACACCACATTAATTTGAACTGGAACATCTGCCTACATATACGTTAGATTCAATTTGTTCAATGTGTCTTCTTTTCTTGCCAAGAAAGTCAGTTTTAGAGTTTGATATTTATTTTCCAAAAAATTTCACTTGCTTTCTCTCCCCACTCTTCAAACTTTTAAAATAATTTTTTACAAAAATATAATTATACATCTAAAGCATTATCTTCCTCTTATTTGCTTTGATCCTGGGAAAATATCCTTAAAGATTTATTTATATCAAATATGCATAAACATTGGTGTCTATTATTGTATAATTTTCCATCTGTCATAATAAGATTGAAAAAATAATAATCTTTGACTAAAAAGTCCTCTATGCTGTAGTTCATTCAAGTATTGTCCAAAAGATGTATATCCAAGCTTTTTTTTTTAGTCAATTATAATTTTATTACTTATGAGGCCTTATGATAACTTTCTGGTTTCCTAAAGGGGGAATTTCTTTTTATGTTACTGATTTGCGTCTCATTTGCATTGGGCAAGGAATTTATGGAATCATAGAATTGTTCTACTTTGTTTCTACCACCTATCACCCACAAATACATAGACGAGGATATGGTTCTGCCTTCTAGAGTGCCATTTATCTTCCTCAACCATATATTCTCATTTTCATAATTAAGTTTTTGTTTTTGCAACACGCAACTTCTGGGTCTTTTGCTATGCTATTGGATTGGAGAATCTCTGCATTGTGATGCTATTACTCTTTTCTTGATTCTGAAATTTTAACCCTTGATTACCTACAAAATAAAGTGTAAGAATAATATATAATAAACAAGAAGAATTAAACTCAAACACAGCAAGATTTTTTTTTTATCTTCAGGAAACTAATCATCACTATCCTTCCTTCCTTTTGTATATGAAAAGATCTGGAATGATGCCAACCCATATGTCCAGACATAGATGATTCAGAGAACGTTTATAACAAGGTAAAATGATGTGATCTAGTTTAAATGAAGGGACAGTGGGATAATAAAATACTTGTATTACATGTTTATATACACAGGAAGTGCCCTACAGTAACTTAAATTGCAGGTGACAAAGTAAGCCTCAAATAACACAGTTTTTAAAAATATTTTCCTTTAGAGATTTTAAAAGACTGAAAAAATAAATCAATGATCTACTTATAAATGATTACTTAAAGTTATAGTAAGATGGTCTGGCTGAATCACAAGGAGTTATAAAATAAGTATTATAATATTTTTTCACTTAAAATGTTAAATTTGGCAATAAAGTTTAAAAGGCATTAACCTATTAAAGTGACATCACTTGTCCAGTTCTGAATACCAGTGCTTTTCACATATCCTCTACATTATCTGAGAAAAAGAAACAAAATTAGTAAAGCATGAATAAGCCTTTCAGAGTTTCAACTTAAAGCTCCTAAGAACAGTCCATTTTAGATATGTGTCTCCTTGAGAAATTTTTCCTCTGTTTGCAGAAATTCATATAAGCCATCTGACGAGATTCCAAACCAGAAACTACACAGGGAATTTGGTTGTTGCAGATGCAGTTGAAAATCTCTAGAAAAAAGATAGGATGTTTTCTGCCTATTTACTTCTCAATATTTTTTCTACTGTGAGTCATCACAGCTTTTAGTAATCATGTCTCCTGAGAAGCTATTAAGCAAACAAAAAAGGTCACTCTTATTTCACCTGGTTTGATTCTTGATTGCAGAGTAGTCTCCCAACTGAATAGCTGAGCAGCAAGGGTTTTCTGTGTATCAACAGCCTCATTTAATTTCCTTGAGAAGACAGGACCCAATGGGAGAAACACTAGAAGCCGCTCTGGCTGCTCTGCTGGGCCAGCAGAGGCTCCTTGGAGTGTTCAATTTCCCATCCAGACTTCAGCCAGCTGCAGATCATGGCAAGAAGGGAACCCAAGAGAGGAAACTGCCTGATCGGGTTAAGGATTTGAAGAAATATCAGGTAATGCAGCGTAATGAAAAGGAAAAAAAGATGCACAAGGGAAGTAAACATTTTAAAAATATGTATATTTAAGTGAAGAATATTTGAAACTTAACCCGGCAGAACCTGTGCTAATTGTTGCAGAAATAAGTCTGCATCTCCAAAGACGATGATGACACAGCTGCCAAGTCCTACATGGATTATCAGATAAACACATGCACACATGAAACAAGGCCAAGTGAGTGCCGAATTGACACATAAAATATCGAAAATGACACCAGCTATGACAGCTGCACAAAAAGGAAAGCATAAATAAAAAATAGGAGTCTATAGGACCTTCAAAAATTGTCTCAACACACTATTCTTAATCACACTGTTCTGTAAGGATAGAAAAAATATCACATCTCGATTGAGAGAGAGATTGCAGGTGATATTCAAAATCATAGGAGAGAATTAAGGTCACAAAGATAATCGTCCAATGACACTCAGCAGAGGACTAAATCCACCTTTTACTTCAATCACTGGCAGATAAATAAATACCAACAAATACACACTACCATCTTTTTAATTTTCTTCATCATCTAAGATTTATATTGTAAATCAGCTAAGCTCAAAAAGACCATTAAAGTATTTTGCTATAATTATTTTCAAATGAGTCCGAAGAATTCAAATGCCGGCAGTTATGAGTTATGAATTAGAGCTGAAAAGTGAACTCACAGTTCAGATCATGTAACCTTCACCACAGCACGTACGCAAAGGCTTTGAAAGGAAATGGCAGTATGAGTGTAAACAGTCACAAGCCCTCTTGTATTTATCATCTTTTTGAAATATAAATATAAAATTGCATTGTCATATGCTATTTTAATTCTAGCTATTTGTAGAATGCTTAAAAATAAGTAGAGAATGTCCTTTTTTCCCATACTTTGGAATAACTGCTTTAGCTTTAGGTATTTTTTATCTTCTAGACTTTCCTCTCACTAATCTCTTTCTTTTGATTTTGCATAATCTTTTCTTTATCTAAAAAAAGTCACCAGAAATGGCCCCTTTAAAGTATATTCAAAGCAAATACATATTCATTGGTTTAGAAAGAATAGAAGCTATCTGTAATTAGATTATAGACATTTGTGTTATGGTTTCATGATATTAACATTGATTTTTGTCAAAGTATGTTCTAAAAATGAGAGTAGTATTTCATTTTGTTTTTAATAAATTTTTTAGAAGTGAATATTAGAAGACAAAAAGCAAATATCTAAAAGGAATTTAAGTTTTCTCCGATTCTTTTTTATATAGCAGGTATTGTTATTTTTTTAGTTTTGCTTATTTATGTTTGCTTAACTGACACTATCGTCAAACACCGAAAAGGAAAAGCTGAGAGTTTTGCTATCATGAATTTGGTGAGCAATAGAAATGAGCAGCGTTGCTTAGAAACCTACGTGACAATTTATGACAGGCAACTGTGGATAAGTCTGATCTAGTAACTCTACCTGCAATCCAGCACCCTCTGTCACCTGAGCATCGCACTTGGAGAGGGTTCAGAAGGTGTACCTGGTGATGAAATTGGGATTTCACAAGGGACGCCATTAGTAGAGACTTGTCAAAGGGTCCTTCAGGCAGCCTCTGAGGGGTAGTCACCAGCAACAGGAAATTTGAGCTAGCAAATGCATTATGGCAGAAACCACAGGGTTACTGTACTGGACACATGGATGGCAAAGTCTGAGGAGTCATCCCAAGAGGACAACTCAAAACCCCAAGGGTGAGATTTTAAAGGTGGTAGTGCCAAGAAAATAATGCTAATGAGCATTACCTTACTTTTAAGTTAAAATAGAGTTATAAAATCTAAATCAAACTGAACCTTTAAAGGCCCAGCTGCTCGGGAGGTGGAAGCAAGAATATCATTTCAGCTGAGTTGTTCAAGGGCAGCCTGGGCAACATAGTAAGATCCTATCTCTAAGAAAACTTAGATTAAAAATGTTTAAAAACAAATGTGACAAAGGCTATATGCATAAACTTCTTTTTTCACATACATTTACTAGTGCAGTACGGTCTCCCATCGTAATGTAGTTCAGACTGATAGTGACATGCATGCACAGGGCACTTGGTGAGCTTACCCCCGCGCACACCAGCTTCTTCCCTACTCACTTTGTTCTCATATATGATACTGAGACCGGCATTGGTATTGTCACATGGGTACATAATGGCAGTGGCAGTGTCTCCTTCATTCTCTCCACACCATCCTCCCTACACCCCCTTCCTCATTCCACATGCAGACTGAATGTATTGCATACCACTGTGTAATGCCATTAAAGTAATATTTTATATTTTCCTACCTTTTTCTACTTAGAACTATGCTATGAATCCTTTAAGTCATTCAATCTTTCAAAATTTAAATAAAACGCATGAGTTGTTTCTGCACTAATCTTTCCTTCTTAGAATCTGTTAACATTTTCTTTCATTTCAAAGAGAATCAGACATTAAATAGAAACTTCAGTTTCCTCTTTCTACAAGATGTATGGTACAGTATTCTTATTTTGAAATTTGCTGAGTTCAACTAAAATAGCAAGCAATTACCTTCCTGACTCACAGGGCATCTCTCTTCTACCTGAGGATATTTTTCTAGGGAAAGGGCAAAATAAGTGTCAGCTTCCAGCAACATGGCATTGCAACCTCTATTTTTTCTCTTTTAAGAGAGATTAATTTATTAGATATTTTCTTAAAGTATAAGCACATACATGAATGTACCAGAAAAATAATAGAAGTCAGAGGTCAAAATCGGTGCAATTTCTAGAGCTATTCATTGTAATTTTATTGGTAATATGAGTAGAGAGGAAAGAAATGAGTACTTACAAATGTTTGTGATTTATGGTCACTTGGTATTCTTTAATTTCTTTTTTACTTGAACCTTAGAGAGGCACCAGGAAGTCTTTCTGGTAAGAGCCTAGCCAGCACCTTGTGGAGGGAGTCTAAATGTTAGCCACAAAAGGAATTCACTAAGTAACTATAAAGATCCCGAACTTATGTAGTACTTGTAATTGCAATCTGTTTTATCTTGATTTGAGCCTTTCATTATTTTTCAAACTAAATACAATATTTTGCTGGAATGTGGAGAACTAAGAGAAGAATTCGGTACTTAGAATAATAAAAATAAGAAAATAAACATGTAAGGTATGTTAAATATATTGTGCCTTCTTTGGTATTGGATATTAAACTCAGGGATAGTCTACCTCTCAACTAAACCACTAGCCCCACCTTGTTTATTTGTTTTATTTTTGGAAACAAGTTTTTGCTCATTTGGTGAGGACTTGCTGGTCTCGAGGCTATGATCCTCCTGTCTCAACCTACCAAGTATGAGGATTACAAACCTGTGCCATTGTTTCTGACTACATTGTACTTGAAATTGTTTCTATAATTCTTATTAATAAATTATTTCTTTATATAGGATCATCTCAATAAATTTTCGTGATTTCAACTTAAATTTAAAGGGGTTCTTTTTTTTTATCTTTTTGGAACTAGGGATCGAACCCAGAGCACCACATCTGCAATGCAGGCACTTTGCCACTGAGCTACATCCCAGCCATTGAACTTAACTTTAAAAATCCATTATTCTCACCAGCTTGCATAGAATAAATGCAACCACAGTTTTGAAATACTAATTTTGAATAGTAAAATTATTTTACATGGATCTAGGGAAAATAAAAATATTAAGAAAGACTGGGTAATATTCACTTCTAATAAGTTAGGAATAATTTGGGCACTCTGTCATAAACTAAAACTTTATAGATTTTTTTTTTCAGTGCAAGTGTTTAGGAAGTTTTTCAGTTCCTGATAGGCACAGCACGTCCAGGCAAGTTGCAGCTAGGCAGTCCTGTGCATTAATTAGAAAAGGTCAAGCTGTGCACAGGAAATGAGTGTAGTTCGTATGGGTAAGAGCTTAGAAAGTACAAGCTGTGACAATGAATTCCAAATCTTAACTAATTACCGGAGGTTTCTTCAAATAAAATGACACCGAATGTTAGAGCATGCTTAAGAGGAAACTTTCTACCTTAGTTAGAAGTTTAAAGGAAATTAAAAAGTGACTTTTATAAAAGTGACTTGGAGCTTCTAATGCCCATTTAAAAAATGTTGAAATTTATTATTCTAGTATGGTGATACATATAGATCATTATTCCTTTTGACTGATATAAAAAAAACAAAGAGAATTGGAAACTTGTCAGAGTAATACAGTTTGTCATTCACTGAGTTCATTGAAACTTATTCTGTGTTTCTTTGGCATATTTCCAAAGCATCTGTTTCAAAATCAACATGGCATTTTGTTGGAGGCTGACCACACATGGCCATGTAAATACATAGATAGAGTTAAAGAATCAAGAGAATGCTTCGAGATTCTGTTCAAATAGTTGCTTTATAGGACTACCAAGTCAAAATTTGGCATGTCGGGGGTGAAGGGATGATTCCTCACATCAGGAAGATAGTTTTTTTTTTTTTTTTTCTGAACGGAGGATTGAAACCAAGGGCATTCTAACTTAGAATTATGTGAGTTATGCCTCCAGCCCTAGTTTTATTACTTATTTTGAAACATGGTCTTACTAAGTTGTGGAGGGCCTCACAAGGTTGGCCATGATTCTCATAGTTCTTTTTTTGTATAAGAGACCTCCATGAAAGTGTGTGTAGAATTTCCCAGCGAGGACTGAGGTCTGGATTTCCTCAGAATCCTCGGATTCCTGACATCTGCTCAGTGTGTGGTGTCTTGGTGGCACTCGAGCTTATAGAACTTTCTTATAGAACTCTCTTTACTAAGCATCTCAGGGATGTCAGTTGGAAGGATGGGCCATTATGATTAAAAGTGTAGGTTTATTGAGATCTTTTGCCTAAGAAAGTACAGACCCCCATAGGTTAAAGATAAAAATTAAGAAGTTTCTTGAAAATTTAAAACTATAGTTTCCTCTTTCTAGTTAATCTCCTCTCTACCTATTATACATATTTTTCCATCCTACTTCAAATGCATTCTGATTTTCAGTAATTTATATTCATCCTTTTAAATTTTTATTTTATTTTATTTTATTGGTGCATTATGGTCTCACATCATAATGTGGATCATGTTGACAGTGGCATATATTCCGTAATACTTGGTGCGCCCCCTTCTGGTTCCCATTCTCGTTCCTCCCAACACTGAGTGTTCAGGTTAACTATGTTATATTCACATGTCTACACATATTCTAATGTAGTTTTTTCATTAATTAACCTCAGTTTTCTTCCTCCCGTACCCCTTTTTTCATGCTTTGCTGAGGTTTCCTCTCCATTATCTAGAGTTCCTCTAGTATCCCTAATACTCCCTAGCTTGAGCATATTAGATAAAATATATGTACCTTCTCCTTCTGCGCTTGGCTAATCTCACTTAACATAATGTTCTCCAGGTCTTTCCACCTTCTTGCAAATGACATGGTTTTGTTCTTTTTTTATGTCTGAGTAGAATTCCATTGTGTGTATTTCCCATAATTTTGCAGTTCATTCATCTGTTGATGGAGACCTAGGTTGGTTTCATATTTTGGATATTACAAATTGTGCTGCTATAAACATGGGTATGCAAATGTTACTGTAATTCTCTGATTCCAACCACTTTGGAAGATACCCAAGAGCAGTATAGCTGGATCATATAGTGGATCTATTCCCAGTTTTCTAAGGAATCTCCACACTGATCTCCATAGCAGCACTCCTACCAACAGTGTAAAAGAGTTCCTCTTTCCCCACATCCTCACCAGCATTTGTTGTCATTTGATTTCTTTATGCTTTCCACTCTGACTGGGGTTAAATGAAATCTCAGTGTAGTTTTTATTTGGATCTCTCTGATGGCTAATGATATTAAACATTTTTTCATGTAACTATTGGCCATTTGCATCTCTTCTTTTGTGAAGTGTTCATTCAATTCAGTTGCCCATTTCTTAATTGGGTTGTTTGTTTTGGTGTATTTGTCTTAAAATTCTCTTATCAAAAGTTTTTCGTGGTTGACTCAACTACAGAGTTTCTTTAAAAATGCTCAGAGGCAGCCACTCCCACTAGGTATGAGGATCTATGGATACTGCTGCCCTTCCTCAACTCACCTTTGGGGCAGAGAAAAAAAAAGATAAAATAAAAGAAAAAAACAGAGAATAAAACAAAGGTAAGTCCATCTCCTCTCATTTATATGGAGTAGGAAGAAAAAAAAAAAAAAGAAAAGCACAGGAATTAATCTCTCAGTCTTCTATACTAATCCACACTCTCATCCCTTGACTCTCAGGGTCACTATTCAAATGGACATATAATATTTATTATATTTTTTTCTCTTTTGGTGGTACTCCGGGCTACACTCTCAGACCTATTTTATATTTTACATTTTTATTTGGAAACAGGGTCTCTTAAGCCAGTGCGACTTGTTTCGAACCTGCGTGATCCTCCTGTCTCCACCTCCCAAGTGCGGGGATTACAAGCGTGCGCCACTACGCCTGGCTAACATTATTTAAAAGAAGTGGCAAGCATGACCCAGAGGCCAAAGATTTCTCCACCAGACATTCACAGAAAGTTAAAACTTAATCTACGCTTTCTGTTATGTAAAATAAATTTTTTTCTGTTTATATAGCATAGTACTAGTACTATTTTTGGGTGGACTAAGAGACCATTCCTTCAAATAATTATCTTAGCCAGGTGTGGTGGTGCACAGTTGTAATTCCAGCATTCGGGAGGCTGAGACAGAAGGAACAAGGCTCACAGACAGCTTCAGTTACTTAGTGAGACGCTGTTTCAAAATAAAGAATAAAAAGTAGGGCTGGGGGTATAGATCGGAGGTAGAATGACCCTGGGTTCCATACCCAGAACCACACACACACTCACACACACACTCACACACACACACACACACACTCACTTAAATGCAGATAATTTCTGTGTGTGTGTGTGTGTGTGTGTGTGTGTGTGTGTGTGTATGTGTCCGCACTTATGTGTGTGAAGGAAGGAAGTTGTCTCGATGTTTCCCTTTAGACTAAGAGTCTTATGTCCAAAAAGAAGATACAGATTCAGATGAAATAAAGCTCTTCTTGTCTCAGAGTCAAATCTGCATGATGCAAGGATTCCAACGCTCTGAAAAAGATGCAGGACATTTGTCGAAAGCACTGAATATATAACCACCAAGGTCTACGAGAGGATCTTCAAAGAGTAAACCCTTTAAAAGGCTGATGGTAATGGCAGGATTGGTGGTCTGAGACAAAGCACGACACAAATCTACTGTGTTTTCCCTGTCTTTTTGGACACGTCAGAGTATCAGCAAATTTAGTGAGAAAAGAAGATGATATGGAGGAGCAAACAAGACAACCAAAGGAGAAGAAAGGAGTGGGAGAAGAAGGAAAATCTCTAAAACACACAATGTACTTAAACATATTGAAGTCAACCACTGAGCCAAGCAAGGGAGGGAGGGATGGAGAGGGAATGGGGTGGGAATTGGGTAGGGGTTAAATCAGTGATGTGTACATGTCTGTACACACAAGTTTTATACCCCAATATGATGTATGAATATAATGCACCAATAAAAATTTTTAAAAAGATGATATGCAAATATAGGTGGCATGAGACACCTTGACTGGCAGACAGTATTGTAGTTGAGGAAGACGTTTTCATTGTGGTTTTTCTTTGGTTTTTACCATTGTTTCTGCTGCGAGTGCTATTCTTTTGGCTTAGAACAAAACCAGAAATAAATCAATACTAATTGTGAAAAGATGCAGAAGCTTAAGTTTGCATGGAGAACATAAAATAGCCCATGCTTATTAATGAACTGTTCATTTTATGATTGAATAACCTGACTCCTTAATTTTATATATGTTTTGAGCCTTAATAATGTTATTAATTTAATGACATGTTTTGTACTTTCCTACCTGATCCTAATTTACCCTAGATTTTAGGAATCATAACTAAATAGAGATTTAGTATACATATAATAATTACTGGCTAAAATTTTATGAAGTCCTAATTCTTCCTATCCAATAATTTCTACATATTTCTATTTATCTCACACTGCATTTTTCTAATTAGAAGACAATGTGCATAATGTATTTAGTGCCCTAGTGTGCTCTGTTTATAATATTTGTCATATTTCTATATTTTACTCTTCATTGCATACTTATTAATTGCTTTTAATAAATTATATATCTGGAACCATAATTTCTGAAATATATATTTGGTTTTAAAAGTTTCAGTTATTAATACTATTTTTCTTTTTCTTTCTTCCTTTCTTTCTTTGTTTTTTTTTTTTTTTTCAGTACTGGGTATTTAACCCAGGAGCTTGCTACCTACAAGCTATACCTCCAACCCTATTTTATTCTTTATTTTGAAACATGGTCTCTCTAAGTATCTGAGGCTGGCCTCGAATCTGTGATTCTCCCATCTTGGCCTCCCAAGAACTGGACTTATGAGTATGTACCACCATGTAGCTTGGTTTTCATTTTTAGTTACTTAAAATGCATAAAAAATGTTTGTAAATGTCTAAGAAAAATTACTTAGTTAATTATAACTTTATAGCAGTAAAATGGTATATCTATTTCAAATTGTTAAGTACAATGATTAATATAAAAGGCTGTCTATCTTCTGCCCTTAATTTTTCAGTTATTTTAATATTTCTTAGGTTTCTGCTGTTTTTATAATAAATCACAGAAGAGAAAACCAAAGTTTTATAACCCTAATCCCTTATCTGATTCATAAAATTATATTTTGAATAACAGCTCAGTGGTATTAGCTTCTGTACATATGCGTTTTGGAATAGTAATTTTTATGACTTCTTTCAAACTAATGTAAAACTTATATAATGAAAATAAGAAAGTCCAAAAAAATATTCTTACTGAAACAGGAATTTTCCATATGTACCACATATGGCAATTCTGAAAGCGCTGTGACTTAGAGCTGTAATATAGACTAGTGAATAATATTTACTAATGTACTGTTGCTTATGATTATCAGATATTTTAGTGGTGATGTTGAAACACAATGTGCTGAGTTACCAAGTTCCTCCTTGGTAATAATATAAGCAAAATTGATTAGTTAACTTTCTACCTGTTTATATTATGTATTTAAAATAAAATTTTATTATTATTCTTTTAGTTCTGATGCTTTCCAAAATATGTTTTAAGAACATATACATGCCTTACAAACATTATACAATTTATCTGACTTAACCTTCAATAATCAGAGTGCAAACTGCTGTATCTTTTTTTCTGTTATTTTCAATTTTTAATTTTTATTACTGTTAGTTCCATTATGGTGTATTTTATTTTTATATGTATTTTATCTATTTTGCTTCAGCGCTTCTATGATGGTATGGCTTCTATTCATGGAAACTAGATAAGATATTAATAAATGACTCATTTAGTTTAACCTTTTGATGAAAATAACAACATAAATATTACCCTCTTAATGCCATTGATGTAAATAATGAATAGGTTCTGAGGTAGAAATAAATAATGCATATTTATAAACAAGTTTACAAGTGCAGCTGCTCTGTAAAACAAACAAAAAGAACACTGAATATGAAAAACAAAAAAAATGATCACCATAAAATTACAAGATACTGATCTTCTGATACATGTACTGAAGCAAACATACTCTTATAAATTATCACCCAAATCATCAAAATTGGAAGGAACTCATCATAATTTCAAAGTAATTTTCAGTAAAGCAACTTTTTATTTTCAAATAATAAAAACATAAAGCAATTTCCAGGGACAGACATTTTGTCAAAAAGAAAGAGTCCGAAAATTAACTACGTTTTTCTAATCTGACTTTTTTAGAATTGTGTTGCAAGTTTATGCAATCAGTTGATTAGGCAGTGACAGATGCAATGAAAAAAAGCAGGGAGAGAGGTAGGAGATTATACTAAACTTTTACAAAAAATAATTTACAAATTCAGTGTTGGACAATCCAAAATGATGATGTAAAATATACCAAAATAGGTAAATTATTTTGTACATACATGATGACTATTATTTCAATTTGCAGATGGTTGAAATAATTGATTTACAAAATTCTAATCAGGACTATGAGATAATTATATGTAGTCATACTTAAGGAAAAAATGCTTAGAAAAAAACATTAGTTCTGGTCCCTGAAATTTTATGTGTAAGAGTTCCATTTCTATTAAGGATAGCATAGTTTCATTATTAAGGATAGCATAGTTTCATTAGTTATGTTCTTAGATGTATATTAACAAATATATCAAAGTCAGTCTCTAAGCCAATCATGAGGAGGGAGGGGAAGGGAATGAGGTAGAAATTGGTTAAGGGTTAATTTTGTGATGTGTGCTTTTATGCCTTCACCATCTTGTACCCCATTAAGATGTAAGCCTGAGGCCAATAAAGTTTTCCAGTTTCAAAAAATTCCATTGTGTACATATCCCATAATTTGTAATCCATTCATCTGTTGATAGACATCTCGGTTCGTTCCACAGTTTGGCAATGGTAAATTTGCAGCTATGAACATCAATACACATATATTAGTTTGGTAGTTTGGTTTCTTTTCTTTTGGATAGATACCCAGAAGTGGTATTGCTTGATCATATGGTAAGTTTGTTCCCATTCTTCTGAGGATCCTCCATACTGTTTTTCAAAGTGGGTGCAGTAATTTCAATCCCACCAACAATGCAGAAGAGTTCCAATTTCTTCACATCCTCACCAGCATTTTTTGTTGTTTGTGTTTTAAATGGTTGCCATTCTAATTGGAGTTAGGTGAAATCTCAGGGTAGTTTTGATTTGCCTCTCTCTGATTGCCAATGAGTTGATAATTTTTTCATTCATTTATTGACCATTTGAACTTCTTACTTTGTGAAGTGTCTATTTAATTCACGTGCCCATTTTTTGGTTGGGTTATTTGTTTTCTTAGTGCTGAATTAAGATCTTGAGTTATCTTTACACTCTAAATATTAGTCCTCTATTGGATGAGTAATTGGCAAAAATCTTCTCCCATTCTGTTGGCTTTCAGTTGAGGTTATGAAATATGTACACAATGTCATTATACTCAGACATAAAGAAAAACACAATTACATCATTTACAGGGAAATGAACTGAAGGACATTATGCTAAGCAAGATTAGTCTGTCATAAAAAATAAGAAATTGGATGCTCTCCCAAATATGCGGAATCTAGAGAGAAAATGGATCATAAGATCCATTTTCTAGATGAAGAAGATACTATAGATGAGCAAATAAGGTGACCTAACTGAGGGGATGAGAGGAGAGATTAGGGAAATTCTTTTATGCACATGATGTACTTTAACAAACATATCAATATCAATCACTGAGCCAAACATAAGAAGGGAGGGGTGGGATTGGGGTGAGAATTGGGTGAGGGCTAATTGGTTGATGTGTGCATGTACGTCTTCACCATCTTGTATCCCATTAAGATGTATGACTATAATGCACCAATAAAAAAATTTAAAAACAAAAAACAAGGAATAAATACAAAAAAACAAGGAATAAATACAAAAAATAAAGTCATGTTCTTAGAGATGACATACCAACACATGTACAACCAACACATATACATATATGAGCACATAAACACATTCTCTTGATCTTATATGTATATTCTAGATTGACAAAATTCAGGAGAAAATGTATGCACAAGTATAAAAGATAGGATTTTACAAAAAGAAAAGCTACTGATAGTGATTATGTGGTTACTAAAAATTTACTCTTCTCTCATTTTGTACCAATATTATTTATATATGCAATATTTATAGGTTATATTATGTAATGTTATATAATAATACATTTATGCCTCATGTACACTAGGTATATAATATATGTGTAGAGGTAAATATATATATATATATATATATATATATATATATACACACACATACATATATATAACACATAACAACAATACATTTTTTTGTGGTACTTGGGATGGAACCCAGGGTCATTCTAACCTCTGAGCTACACCCAGCCCTTCATTTTTAATTTTTATTTTGAAACAAGATCTCACTGAGTTGCATAGGGCCTCACTAAGTAGCTGAGGCTGTCCTTGAACTGTGATCCTCCTGCCTCAGCCTCCCAAATGCTGGATTACAACTGAAAACCACCATACCCACGAACAATACATTTTTGTAATTATTATTTTAAAATATTATGCATTTTAAAGGAGCATAGAGAAGAAATCCAAGTACATGTTGTATACTTTATTGTTATCTTTTTATTTATAATCTTTGATTATTTTTATTTTCTCTAATAGATTCAAGTTATCATCTACTTTAATTATTTTTTCAATCCAACTTTGTACCCACTTATCTTTTATTTTGCTATTATCGTATATACTTTCATGTGTTATATTCCTAGTGCAATGGTTTAAATGTGTGTTATCTAAAATTGAAGTTGAGACTTAATACCCATGGTGGTATATTATTAAATGGCATTTTTTTGAGACATGAGCCAAAGAGAGTGCCACCCACTTTCAACCATGGTGGAGCTCAAGATGGTGCCACCTGTTTCCCATCAGGTGAAGCTCAAGATGGGGCTACCTAGTCTCTACTAAATGGAAGCTAATAAAGAAATCTATCTCAAAGAGCAGAAATAAAACCTGACCTGAGCTTCTGTATTGCTATTGATCCAATCAAAATTTGTTCTACTGGGGCTATATAATCTGTATGATGATGACATTTGGGGTTCAGACTTGGAACTTTGCTATCTGGGCCGCATCAGGGAATAAAGAGACCTGCTGGAACCTACTCTAGCCTCTGTCTCTGTTTTCTGTGTACCAAATCTCTTGAAGCATTGTTATTATTATTATTATTACCATTATTATTATTATTACCAAAAATTGAACTCAGGATCATTTTACCTCCAAGCTACATCCCTAGCACTTTTTTATTTTTCTTTGGAAACAAAGTATCCTTAAATTGCTAAGTTTCTCCCTAATTTGCTGAGTCTGATCTGGAACTTGCAATTCTCCTGTCTTAATCTCCCAAGTACTGGAATTACAGGCACGTGGCCACATCCAGATAGAAGTGGAGCAAGTTAAAAATTAATTAAATCAAGAGGGTTCCATTTTCATAAATGGATTGATGTCTTGGAAAAGAACTGCAGTGAACTAGCTTAGACTTTTTTGCCCTTCAGTTTCGTCCTGGTGAGAATACAATATTTTGCCCCTCTGGAGGATGCTATAAAGTCATCATAATAGAAGCAGAGACACTGGGCACTCATTAGATACCAAATATCCCAGTCTCTTGATCTTTGTCTCTTCATCTGTCAGAACTCTGAAAAAATAAATTTCTGCTTTTTATATATTACAGTCTCCGGCATTTTGTTATGAGTGCAAAAATAGATTAAGAGCCTCATCAATAAAAGTATATGCCTATTGTTTTACTTGGAGTTTTTAAAACAACTAAGTAACAACAATATGCTAATGTATTTATGTTTAAATTATAAGATGACTATTAGAGCCTTCTTTGTTTCATGTAGGTTTAAATTATTGTGTGGGGTCATTTGCTTTCAGCTTGTAGTAATGCCTTTATTCTTGCATGGAATGTTTCTTAGTAAAGGAAAAAAATAATATCCTGGTTTTCTGGGAAGCCTTTGTTTCACCATTCATTTGGGAAGATAGTTTGGCTTGTCGTAAGTTTCTTGGTTGAGTTGTTTATTTTATTTTTCCTTCGCCACTGTTAATGCATAGTCCCACTGTCTCTGGTCTCCATTATTTCTGATAAATCAGCTATAAATCTTTTGGGGCTTGCCTTGTACTTGTTGAATCATTTTTCCTCGCTGCTTTCAGGATATTTTTATTTTCTTTGTCCTTTGACATTTTTGCTATCATATGTCTAGATGTATATTTCTTTTCAAGTATTCTATTTGTAGCATAGTGACCTTCTTGAAGGTATGGATTACTGGTTTCCACCAAATTTATGAATTTCCAGCCATTTTTTCTTTGAATGATTTTTATATTTCTTTACCTTTTTTATCCTTGTGCCCTGATATTTCCTGAATATATGTGTATATGTTTCTTTTTTTTTTTTTTAATTTTATTTTATTGGTGCACTGTATTCATACATCATAGTGGGATACAAACTTTTGTAGACATACATGCACACATCGCCCAGTCAGCCCCCACCCGATCCCCACCCCATTCTCTCCCCATTCCTCCCTCCCATGCTTGGCTTAGTGGTTGACATCTAGTATTATAGCAATTTATCCAACATTAAAAATGATAATCTCACATAACAGTTTCATTTGTCTGATACCAAGCTTTTGATGACTTAAAGATAACATTTCAATATTTCTTTTTGCTTTCTTTCTTACCAGAGAATATTTTTTTCTTTTTTTTTTGGTGAAACTATCATATATTTATTTTTCAGAAAAAAATCTATCCTGATATGGAATATGGACTCTAGATACCCAAAACAATCTCGAAGCAAAAACAAAGCTAGAAGATGTATATTTTCTGATTTCAAACCATATAAAGCTACAATAATTGAAACAGTGTAGTACTGTTCTAAAGGCAGATATATAGACCATTGGAGTTAAATACAAGCCTAGAGCTAAATTCTTCCCTATATTGTCAAGTTATTTTTGACAAGGTTTCCATGAAGATTTGGTGGTGGAAATAATACTCTTTTAACTAAATATTGTTGAAAAATAATAATTACATGGAAAAGAATAAAATTGGACCCTTACCTAATCCCATATACAAGTATTAACTCAAAATAGATAAAAGACCTAAATATAAATCTTAAGACTATAAACTTTTAGGAGAAAATCTGGGTCATAAAACCTCACAACATTGAAATTGGCAGTGATTTCTTGGATATGATTTCAATGGCACAGGCAACAGAAGAATATACAAACTCCCTAAAAAATAAAAGAAAATATTGTATATCCAAAGACAATGTAAACAGAGTTAAAAGTTACTAATAGAATTGGATAAAATATTTACAAATGCTATATCTGAAGGTATATTAATATTCCAACTAGAAATCCTAAAAATTAACAACAATAAAGGCAAACAATACAATTTAGAGATAGGTAAAAGACTAACATAAATAATGAATCTCCACAGATAACCAATCTTAGTTGTCTGTTGGATGGAAACTCTTGTTTCTCTGGTTCTGGTGAGTGTTACCTATTTCTTCTTTGTAGTTAATCTCTTTGAGTATTTTCTCTAGCGCTATTAAGGAATGTCCCACATTTCTGTTTATTATTTTCCCTTTATTACTTAAAATGCATAATATTTAGGTTTGCTAATTTTTTTACCAGTTTAAATCAAAGAGCTCCTACCATAAATTTTTCATTTTATTAATTGTCCAAAATTATGACCTTTAAAAAAATTAAATCTTTTATCAATAATTTTATTTGGTGAAAAATTATCATACTTACTCCTTTCTGCTTTTAGTTCTTTGAACATGCCAATAATATTTTCCTTTGAAACTTTGCTGTGTTCTAATTGAACCCCTTGAGTTGCTTTTGTTTGCTTTTTAATTCTTTCATTTTTCTCTCTGTTAACTGCCTATCTCATAATTTTTATGAAAGGGTTGATTGTGTTGCAGTTTGCTTGTTTATTTGTTTAGCATCTTGGTGGGACTACTTAAATGACATCTTTGTCCCTTATTGTCAAAAGCCGCTGTTGTTACTCATCTCAAGGTGTAGCCCTGGGCATGCGCTCAGTCATGTTGAGATGACAGTGGCTATAGCAGGGCTGTCTTTGATGGTCTTTTTTCTTGATCTCTCTGAAAAGCTATCTTCCTACTGTACAATCAATCATACCCAGCTGTTAGGTTCTACTGCTTGTCATCTTATTGTTCTTTTTTATTCAACAATGTCCCAGGATCGAAATTGCTCCATAATCTGACCAATTATATTTGACCCATTTTTTGGAGCTGTCCTTTGTTCCAATCTTTGGGGCCTGTTCCAATTCCAAGAGATACTTCTTATCTATTTCTATACCTAATTGTGGTAAATTTTTATTCATTCTATAATTTTGTGTGTGGATATCATGAAAATACTAGCTCCCTTTTAATTGCTTACCAGCAAATTTTCATTGTTTTAGAGAACTCCCTTAGGTTTGATCTTCCCCATACTATGCTATTTAGAAAGTAAATTATTGCAGAAGATTTATTTAATGTATTTTTTATGTTAGTCTCCTTGGGCTGCCATATCAAAATGCCATATACTAGGTATTTTGACAAAACAGAAATTTATTTCTAACAGTTCTTGATGCTGTGAGATCAAGGTACTTGCCAGATTGGATCCTGATAATGGCTTCTATCTATTTTTCAGAAGCTTGTCTTCTTGTTTTGTTCTCAAATGGCAGAGATAGAAAGAGTAGGCACTCTGATATCTTTTTCTCTTCTCAGGAGTGGAATCCTGTGGGGAAGATCACAAGTGCTGTGTGCATGTATGTCCCTATCACATGGAACTTCATTACCCTATGTAATTCCAATGCACCCATAAAAGTATATTAAAAACCAGAGAGATGGAAAGCATCAGACTTATCAGGCCTCTTATGACCTCATTTAACCTTGATCACTTTCTTACAGGCCCTATCTCAAAATGCAGTCACATTGAGTTAGAAAGTATTATTTGACGAAGAGGACAAAAAATACAAATCATAACACTGTCCCTGCAGCTTTACTCTTTCATGAAACACAACATTGAAGCTACTGTACAAGAGCTGGAAATGGAGTCAAACCCATTTCTTGTGCAATAGTCCCCTGACTTTATAAACACTGAAGTGAATAAGAGCTATTGCCTGTTCTTAATTTTTTGGGGGCAACTCTGTCTTACTAGAATGTTGTGAAAGTAATTGGTGCCTCATTATTGTTGGTTTGTCTTACCAAAGGTAGAGATCATGTTCTTGATAGAGTAAGAAAGATCAAGCCATTGAGCCGCTCTGGTCTAACCGAATAACTACCACATGCATCTAGAGACATGTGAATTTCAGGCTGTCCACCTCTCTTAGGAGAAGCAGTAGTCTTAGACCAGAAACTAGAAGTAGACGAATGTATGAATTATTGCATATTCCTGCCTTAAAGTATTCATCATATTGAGTTGTTACAAAGTGTGAAAGAACTTGGTCACGATTCAGATGCTTCAGGCACTTGCTATTCTTATTGAAATAGAAGAATCAATATTTCTTGAAAATACTTTTATATGCTCTTGTCCCTTGGACTCCATTTGAGGAGTCAGCTCAGCATTAACATTGTTTTCTTTATGTTATATTCTTGCATCGAAATTATCTATCTTGATGAGGTTCAGAGTGATAGAGGCATGCATACACACAACACTTACTGCCTTCTCTCCTACTTCCTACCCTAATCTCTCCCCCTTCTCTCCTTCCTGGGCTCACCATAGTGGTTGTCTTTGATAAATTTGTGTATGCTCATTATGTCCATTAAGGTATTTCCTGATTCTTCTCTTCCATCTCACTTAGATCCCCTTCTTCATACAACTAAGGTTTCTTCTTTATCTGGAATCTCTCCTATGTTTCACTTTCTCCCTAACTTTCACATATTAGAAAGAACATCCAACTTTCCACTTTTTGTGACTGAATAATCTCACTTAGACTAGTGTTCTCCAGTTCCATCCCTTTTCTTGCAAATGATATAATTTTGTTCTTCTTTAAGGCTGAGTAATATTTTATCGTGTGCATACCCCATAGTTTTGTAATCTATTCATCTGTTGATGGACATTTTGGGTGGTTCCATAGCTTAACCATTGTGATTTTTGCAGCTATAAACATTGCTATACATGCATTACTCTGGTAGTTTGGATTCCATTCTTTTAAGCAGATACCCAGAAATGGTACAGCTTGGTCGTATGGTAGGTTCATTCTCATTCTTCTGAGGATGTTCTACACTGTTTTCCAAAGTGGTTGTACTAATTTGCAATACCATCAGTAGTGTATGAGAGTTTCTAATTCTCCACATCCTCTTCAGGATTTGTTGGGGTTTTTGTTTGTTTTTAGTAATTGCCATTTTAATTGAGATTAGATGATATTTCTGGGTAGTTCTGATTTGTATTTCTCTGATTGTTAATGTTGAACATTTTTTTTTCATACATTCTTGGACATTTGTATTTCTTCTTTTGTGAAGTACCTATTTAGTTTACCCACCTGTTTTTTGACTGGGTTATTTGTTTTCTTAGTGGTGAGTTTTTTGACTTCTCTGTATATTCTAGCTATTAGTCCTATATCAGAGGAGTGGTTGGCAAACATGTTCTCCCATTCTGTTGGCTCTCTTTTGAAGTTATTGACAGTTTACTTTGCTGTACAGAAGCTCTTCATATTATTGGTTTTCATTTTAATTTCCTGTTTCTTTGGGGTCTTGTAGAGGAAGTTTTTACCCATTTCTATATGTTTGAAATGGAATGTTAATTTATGACACAGGTGTTATTAATTCTGATTCAAAGAATGGAAATTTTTGCTTAACTGATATATCTTATAGGTACACTTGCTATTGTGAATAATTCTAGCCCATGTCTACAATAATATTTCTAAAGACATGATTTTAAAGATAAAAACCACAATGTCTTAAATGATAAAATTGTAGTTTTATTAATCAATAAAAGTAAAATTGAAATACCCAATACTTAATATATTTTTAGAAAAATATAGATTTATTAATGCCCATAATATAAAGCCTTTTTAAAATACTATAGAAGTTTATGAAGAAATTACTTCTAGAAAAATAACACAAAATAAAATTGTGATCTTTTCTTCTAATAATAATTTTCAGGCCCAGAATTTGAACACTGTATGTGTTTAACTTATCATATAATGAATTCTCAAAATTTTCTCAGAAAAAATAATTTTCCATAATTACTATGAACATGCTTACTTTGAAATACCAAGTACAGAGAGCTACAAAATATATCATTTTGATAACCTCTTCATATCAATTAGCATTCTAAAATTTATTAATTAGTTAAAAATACCAATATGTACATAAAAATGTTCAACATCTTTAGCAATCAGAAAAATGTAAATAAAAAAAAACTACTGTGAAATTTTCTCTAATTAAAATGTCAATCATAAAGAGTACAGGCAATAATAAATGTCCTGAAGGTATGGGAAAATAGTAACTCTTATACACTCTTGGTGGAACTGTAAATTAATACTCACTATGAAATTCAGTAAGTTCCTCAAAAAACTAGGAATGTAACCACCAGTTGACCCAGCTATACTACTTCTTGGTGTCTTTCCAAAAGAATTCAAGTCAGAATGTTACAGTGATACATGATAATCCCTGTTTATAGTAGCACAATTCTCAATAGCCAAATTATGAGACCAATATATATGTCTGTCAACAAATGAATGTATAAAGAAAATGAGGTACACATACACAATAAAATTTTATTCCCCCATAAAGGAAACAAAATTATGTCATTTGGAGAAAAATAAATAATGTTCCATTTAGGGCATCTCATTCCTATTATTCAGAAACATTGGTTCTGTATCAAGTAAACACAAGAAAGCAATAAAGGAATAAATAATTCAAAAAATACTGTCTCTCATATGTGAAATCTAGGTAGAAAATAGAAAAAGAAGAATTTCAGATAATTGAAAAGAATGAAGTAGATGAGTTGAAGAGGACAAAAAGAGGGCTGTGGGGAAGAAAAAGAAAGAACTGATGAAATAAAGAGTTCAAATTATATTATACCAATTTATGAGGACATCTCTACCCAACTCAGTATTATGTAATAGGAGGTGTGGGTAGCAGGGAAACATAGGAAGAACTGTGTGTGTATGACTTTTACTCACACTATGATGACTAATTATGATTCACCAACTAATGTGTAAAATGTAACAAAATGGCTATATTAAAAAAACTATTTCCAAATAAAAAATAATTATATATTATTTATATATTATAGTATATACACATACATACATATGCATACATACACACATACATAAACACACACACACACACACACACACACACACACACACACACACACACTGATCTATGATTCAAGAAATGCTTCACTGACCTGACATAGGAATCTTGATGGAAGATAGCAATTAATAGCATAGTTTACACTAATATAAAGCTATAATCAACATTTATATTATGATATTTATTAGTGTATGGTATATCTTTTATTTAAAAATTACTTTCCACAATTGTGGCTCACAAATGCCTCACTGAACTGTTCTGAAAATGATGAAATAGTGAAAATCAACCTATATACTCAAATTCAATATAAATGTTATTTGGTAAATTTGGCTAAATTTATATAGGAACTTTATGTGTTTTTGAAGCATAATGTGTTGGTATAATGCTTCTTATATAATACAAGTTATACCAGGAAGCTATTCTATTATTTTACTGTGTTAGTGACAGGGTTAATGGGATAGAGGCAGACATACTTTTTTTTTTATACATATGTGTTATTTCAATTAGAATAATTTGAAGCAAATACAATACTTAGAACCTAAAGTGGGAATTTAGAGTTTTAAAATAAGAAGACATTCAGATATATGTTGGTGCAAGAAAAAAAATTAAAATTTGAGGTGATTAGCCATTAAGTGATTGGCCATTAGCCAGGTGTGGTGGTGCACCCTTGCAATCCCAGTTCTTAGGAGGCTGAGACAGGAGGATCTGGATTTGCAGCTAGCATCAGCTACTTAGCGAGGCCCTCCACAACTTAGTAAGACCCTGTTTCAAAATAAAGAATAAAAAATAAGGCTGGGGTGTAGCTCAGTGGTAGAATGCCCATGGAGTCAATCCTCAGCACCACACACACACACAAAAAAAAAAGATTGGCCATTAAAAGGCATATAGTGCTTGTGTATTAACTTAAAAAAATAAATAAAATTATTTTCCCATTAATTTATTGATATTAGCATATCTAAAAAGTAAATAATAAACACTGGGCATATCTACTATAGGTTGTTTTTTATTTTAATATTGGTTTACCTTTTCCATTATTTGTCATAAACACTATATATTTTAAGAAATGGAATACCTATATTACTTTTTATGAAAGTAAATAGAGGAGTCATTCGATAAAAAGAAAAAAATTCATATTTTCATCACGAAAAGGCTTAATATATTATTTATTTTATGTTATTGGATAATAAAATAAATATTAAATCTAAGGCATGTGAGTTTGGAAAATTCATCATCAGAATTAAACTGTATTTATTTGAATTTTTAAATTGCAATAAAATTTAAAAATACATGCCAAAGTAACATCTTAAGAGGTGCAAAGCATGACACATATATGGGCCAAAAATAGTGTTAGACTTCTGTAAATATCTTCACCAAAGTTTAAAAATGGAAGACCTATTTTGCTGTTTGTGGCTTATTGCTAAGGGATTGTGCCCGCCATTTAAAAGCTATTCATCAAAATAATAAATGCTGTCATCTTATGTTGCAGAGTTGTATATTAATGACAACTTTGACCAATAAAGTTAGGCAACATTAATAGAAACTAAGGAAAGCTTCAGCTGAATAACAGATGTAAATGGACCTTTCATGCTTTCAGTTAGCTAAAGACATATAAGGAAATATGATTTATTCAAGTGGTATCATCAATTTAATCATTCACATACATCTCAGTTTAACAAAAGGCAAAATAAATACATTCAAAACCATAAGTCAACATAAAAAAACTTAAAGCAAATATATAGTCCCATTAATCATACTTAAAGATTAAAATTGCAGTTATTTTTACATAACTTTGATCATTTCTAAGTTATTCAAATTATGGAAACAATTTTTTTTGGTGGTATTGGAGTGGCTGGAAGCCCTTCTACCTACAGGCTACACTCCCAGACCTATTTTATATTTTTATTTGGAAACAGGGTCTCTTAAGCCAGTGCAGCTGGCTTCGAACCTGTGCGATCCTCCTGTCTCTGCCTCTCAAGCTCGGGGAATACAAGCGTGAGCCACCACATCCGGCTGGAAATAATTCTGATTTGTTAAAAATATAAAAAAGTAAAATGTGAATTTATGCACAGTATTTTTGTTATCATTGTCATAATACATGCAGATAAAAGACTCCAAGATGTAATATATAACAAAGAAATTGCTAATAATTTCAGTTCTTTTGAGTTGATACCCAGAAGTTGGAGTTCTGGGTCTTACAGTAGATCCACACAACTGAAATGTTCAACAAATTTTAGAATATTCATTGTGGATACAGGAGAAAGGTTAATGGTATGTTTGTTCCAAAACAAGTAATTTAACAAAATTTTCTTCATTAGATAATCCATTAACAAAAAATTGTGTATTTCCACAAAACAATTCTTCCCTGTTACTGAACAATGATATTTGCTATCTCTGACAACTGCACAAAAAATTATTATTCCAGAAATCCCTTAACTCATTTTATTTATTTCCAATAATGGCCAATTCTCTTTCTTCTAGCAAGTCACAATCAAATCACATGACTCTGTATTTTACAATGTCCTTGGGATGATTTTCTCATTTGAATAATCATCTAAAGTCTGAGGTAATGCTGTACAATGCATTTGAAAATTAGTTAAAAGGATATGTCCCCTGTTATGCGCTCTAACAACAATTACTATAATAGATGCCTTGATATTTGCCACCATCTTTTCTAATGGTGCACTGCAACGCACACTAACTCATCTTGCTGCTTCTCTTAATGTCTTGTATTCTAGTAGTTTTCCAGACTTTAAGAACCATACTTGTATGAGTTTCTTACATATTTTTGGTTAGTATTAACCCCTTCTTTGGTACCTGATCTGCAAGCATTTTCTTCCATTGCCTAGGTCGCTTTTGGATAAAATACTCTTACCTCATTTTTGTGTTTGTTATCTCTGATTTTGTTATCATATTACAAATAATTTAAAAAAAAAACAAATCACCCAATTACAAAAGGGGGCAAAGAATAAAAAGAGACAATTTTCTTAAAAGAAAGCATAAAAATGGTCAGAGAGTGTATGAAAAGTGCTCAGCAACGTTAATCAGTAGTATCAGAAAGGATGAGGAGAAAGGGAACGCTAATACATTATTGGTATTAATTCAAATAGTTACAGCCATTATGGAAAAAGATGCATTTCCTTTTTAAAAAGCAGAATTAAGCCAGACATGGTTGTGCATGCCTATAATCTCAGTACTTGGGATGTTAAGACAGTAAAATCACAGGTTCACAACCAGAATCAGAAACTTTATGAGGCCCTCTACAACTTAGTGAGACATTTTTTCAAAATAAGAAATAAATTAGTGGTGAGGTGTAGCTCTGAAGTAGAATTCCCCTTGATATAATCCCTAATACCACATATTCACACACACACACACACACACACACACACACACACACACACACACACCAATCAGTTGTTAATCCAAAAATTTGAAATCATGATCTTATAGAGATATCTGTACTATGTTGCTTATTTTAAAACTATCATAGACGATAGACAACACATATGAAAAACAAAAATACCAAGTACCCATTGAAAGACGAATAGAGAAATTATGATATATATACAATGGAAAGAAACTCTGCCATTTTGATGACATCCATAAGCATGAAAAACAATATTTTAACAGAAATAAGCCATACAGAGAAAAAGAATCTTGCATCATCTCATTTATATGTGGAATCTAAAATATTTAAATTCCAAGAAAAAAGGTAGAAGGAGTTAACAAGGGTTAGGAAGATGAAAAAACTAGAAAAATAATGGAGAAGGAGAAAATAGATGTTGATTAAAGTGCTCAAACTTAAAGTTATAATATGAACAAATTCTAGAGACAGGTGTCAGTAATAATGAAATTTGAGAATTTCTGAGAGTACATCTTAAATAGTCTTATCTTGCACAACACATACACATACACAAATGTAAGCTATGTGAGGTGTTGAACATGTTAATTACCTTGACTATAGAATTCATTTCATACTTTATAATATATGCATCCAAACAACATTAAATATATACAATTTTCATTAATTTTATCTTAGTAAGCTGGAAAAAGAAATAAAAATTAAAGTAAAATCTAACTACCACCCAGAAAGGACTGAGAATATTTAGATGTACTCCCACCTAGCTTTTTCAAATTATGATTATATTTTTGCATAGCTGAAATAACATAGATCCTATAAAATTATACAAATATAACTAATATTATTCTCATTATAAAATAATGTATGATATTTGGAAGCTTTATTAAAATTTTATAAATTAAAAGAAAAAAATTATAGCCTTCTCCAAAATGTAAAATAGCATTATTTCTTGGATCACCTGAAATTTTGGATGAAAATGAATAAAGTTATTATATTGCACTTAGAACTGAATTTTTCCATTTTGTCACCTAAGACATCTGACTCTGACTTTTTCTATCTTATCTGACAAATATTATTTCTCTTTCCTATGTTTCAGCCACTTAGTCTCATTGTTTGCTTTGTTCATCTTTGTTGTATTTTATGATTTTTTTTCCTCAAATGCAGCAGACACTGACATGTATTTAATGCTTTGTGTATTCGCTTTTTGTTTTACTTTTTGTTCTCCAAGATTAGGACTTTGCACTGTTGGATTCCCTGTGAAATTCTATGACAACAATAACTAATCCCATATGTGCTCTTTTATTATCTGTTATAAGAATCTACTATTTTATGCATTTATTTTACTTTGACTTTGTTTCCCTTCACAACTGATAAGTACGTTTATGTCATAGACCTCATCCAATTTGCTGATTCCTGTACCCATAACATCTATCACTATTTCTAGCTCTTATCACATACTCCTTAATTTAATTCTGAACAAATCAGTATAAGAATAAATGCAGGAATATAAAAGTACTCAGACATCTTAAAAATACCCTTTTTCAGACCTGGATTTTCTTTTGCTTGTGGTCTTATAATTTGCTCATTTCTGAACATTTTTGATAGATAATGGTTGAATATAATATTATTGTAATGGCAAAGGCCTCCACTGAAATGATGGCAAATAAGAAACATATTGGCCAAAGTAAAAATCCTCTGAATTTTTTGTCTGGTGGTTTCAGATATTTCATTGAATTTGGAAGCAAGTTTATAGCCACTTTCTGTAGGAGTGTTTCTATTTTGAGTTTTAAAGGATAAGAGAAAATTAGAAATGTTCTTAGTAGGCAGATGTGAGATATGTCTATAACCTGGGTTATAGACTGAGGTGGTCAAGTTACCAGCTCAAGCCAAGCTTTGGAAACTTACTGAGACCTGTCTAAAATTAAAAATAAATAAACACAAGATAAATAAATAAATAAATATAAAAGAGCTACAAGTGTGTCTCAGTATTAAAGTACATCTAAGTTCAATCTCTGGTACCCCAATGAAAAAGTAGTGTTCATAGTAGAAAAGCAGATTGATATTTAGTGATATGCTTGATTGAGATTTTCATGATCAAGGATCTTTAGCCTAAAGAGTTTTCAGAGAACATGGACAATAAATATAAACTGAGTTTATGTTTTTCTCAACCATGAGTGAAGTACTGATATTAGACAATGATTTAAATGACAAACATTATACTTTAAGTTGATTTTGAGGGAAATTATAGACTTTTGTGGGATAATAGACAGTGATGAGATAAAATAATCAATAAACTCAGAATGCTTAGGAGGAGAAAAGTCACATAAAGTGGTCTAACTTAAGAAAAAAAATGTTTGTTATATAAGTAGTGCACTTTCTAGGTTTAAGATGAAATACTGAATCAAAGTAGTAAGTCACTACAATGGAGAAGTATGTGAGAGAAAGAATCATATAAGATTGTAGAAGTCCACTGTTCTTTTTACATGGGCACTGGATTTATGTTTATATAATTTATAGAAATCCAAATAAGACTTATTAGGTAGATAATCTTTCGAGAGAATGGAATAGTCAAAATATAAAAGTAACTGATATCAGAGAAAAAAATGATTCTTTGATTTTCTTTTCTAACCATGAATAAATGTCTGGGGCACTGGTTGATCATGACCTCCAAATACCACAGGCATGTAGTGGCTATGAGGGTACCATGATTGGGACTGTAGACTATGAATACAGGTTGCCTGGACTTAAATGCCAGCTTTACCATCTACCATATGGGTGAACCTCTACACAGTCTTAACTTCATTGTGCCTCAGTAAAGTTTTTAAACAAAAACTGCCTATATTTGTCATTGCAAGACACATTAGACACTAAAATCCCTCAAGGGCCTAAAGTATAAGAGGATAAGGAAAAGTCTGATCTTCAGATGCTGCCTCACAAATCAGTTGAGGTAATGACAGTAAGTTCTGCTCCACTAGCTTATGGAATTCTTAGAAATTATTCTCACATTTTATTTTTAATTAACTTCTTAAGGCAGATTTGTTCCAGATTTCTAAATAATGGCAAAAGTTTGCTCAATCCAAAAGGATCGATTCTAATTCCAAACATGGGGGTGGGGGGGGTGGATGGGAATTTAAATTATTCAATCGACTCAAGTGTTCCTTGCTTATACCAAATTTTTAGAATGCCTTATTTGAAAACAAGAACTGTTACAATCAAGGGGAAAAAATAAACCTAACATTGCTGTCACGATGGATGTGCTGTGTTATGGCAATGGTTTGTACTTAAAGTTCAGAACTGCTTTTTTTCACATTCACATGCTTAGAGAGTGCTCAGAAAGTTAGACACTGTGACAGAGTACTGGTTTTATGAATCTTTCTAACCCAAGTAAATTACTGTGTGGGAGCATCACTTGTATTCATTAGACTTATGGGTGGAATGAAAATGATAACCTTAGACTTCTTTATCTATGAGGAAGCTTTCCTTGGAATGCTTGATGTACAGCTGAGAGATGAGGGTGTTTCTTGAATGTAATTTAGGGGCTGCTACCTACAACCTCTGTCCATGTGCTCAAACAGCACAGAATTAGCATCTAGCGCGGTGCTGGTTTTGTATCTGGAAAGGCTCGTTATGGTATTAGAATTTAGTTCATTATGCTAACGAATAACCTTTTAAACTGAAATGGTTTGAAAGTGATTTTTTGTTGGCTCCTTCCAAAACTACAATGCCTTTTAAATGAAAGCTAAAGTGACTTTTAATTTCAAACTAGTTATGTCACTTTATATGAAAATACATCTTAACATCCTCATATGGGGTTTTATTCATGTCATTATTCTCAAAACTATCCTTGCCTACTTTTTCAACATCTCATTACTAGAATTATCATTTTATCATTTGCATTTCCCCTAGACATAATGTCCTCATTGAATTTAGAAGAATTGTTGCTTTTTGAGAGTGTTATTTTAAAAAATCCTGTTTTTTAACCCTACTTCAATAAATAGGACATATTTCTTGTCATGTCAACTTTGGCTTGGTTATATGACTTAAAGGACAGGATTAGGATAAGGCAAGAAAATACAAATTCAAGTTGATATTTTGGTATTTTATTAATTGGGATTTATTAATTATTTATTAATTATTATCTTGCTCAATGAGGATTTTAGCAGCCTAAACTGCCCTATTTCTGTTACCAGATCAACCTAGGGTGTTTTTTTTTTTGCTCAATTTGAGATATAAATTATGAAAAGATAAAAAACTACTATAGAATAAGACTTCACTGGCATGTGATGTGGAGCCCAAGGATACAGGTGAAGTCTCCTGGACTAGATCCCCAGAGCATGAGGATTAAATTTACAGAACAAAAGGCAAGCTGGCATAGGCAGTCAGATGGTTCACATAATCCTAGGATTTCTACACACATCTGGTCAACTCTTTGCTCCAGGCACCAGAGTTTTGTACTTTACAAGAAAACCTGCTCATGTGTACTGATTCCATCTGTATTAGGCTCCCGAAAGATGGTGATCATATATTGGTCATATATAGGACACGTTCGGACCTATTGTGCATGCAAGGGTTACAGGAAAAGTCAGAGGAGTCAGCATCTCCTGAACTAGGTTATTCGGCAAAACAGTTATAATAAAGCAGCTCGTATGAGGCAAGAAATCTTGGTGGGAATTTGGACCCACCCACCTGCTGTATTTCAGTCCCAGTCAAGGTTTGACCACCTGAGGGGTGATGAATAGGACCGGGCTAGTGCTGAGCCTGAGCAGTAACAGATTTATTGTAGTGCTTTTTTATTCCTTGTATTTCAGTCAACATCTTGGGAAGAACATGGTCTAGATTACTGTCCCCCAGGAAGATGAGAGTCATATAAAAAATATTTAATCTATCCCTGAAGATCCATAGAACAAAGCAAATCCTTCCAGGAGACCCAGACTGAAACAGATATCTTGAACCTCTGACAACTTGCAAATCCAATGCACTCAAGAGCCACACGCATCTCTAGTCCCCTGGTTCTTATTGGTATCTAATAACATGACTCTGTTTTTTCTTTTTAACTTTTCTATCAGTTTTGTTTTTTCTTCTTCTCTCCCTTTTTACTCAGCTTGTAAATATAATCTCAGATTTACAATAGTTTGGCTTATGAAATGTTGACTTTATTATGATGAAAAGCAATACCCATTTAGTATAAACCATACTTTGAATTCTAATTTTTTTTATTTTTGTCAGGCTAAGATTATGAGTTTGAGCATCAGCAGCAATTTGAAGCTCCCAGTCAGCCACATGATCCTGAGAAAAGCACGGATACTTGACAGTGTACTGTATTGCTATGCCTGATGTTCAGGAGATTAGATATAGTAAATACATTTTTACTTATAAAATTTTTAACTTACAGTGAGGTTATCTGGAGAGAGCTGCACTAGAAGTCCACTAGCATCTGTCACCTGTTGCCTCCTACTATGATAGACAATATTTCATTGATGCCTAGCTAAAGCAATAAAGGGGAAAGTTTCACCGGTTTCTCTTAAAAGATATTGTTGTTCTTTCATAGTAGATGTAATTTCATGTTCTGATTTTCTCTCTACAGAAAGCCTAGTGACTAACTAGTCAGTCACCAGAAAGGTGTGTTCTATAATGCTCAGTATGATATTCCCCTGAGGCATAATGGAAATGAGAGGATCTCTCAGAAGTAGAATCAAAAGCCACGAAGAATAAAGATCCAGGGGAAACTCTTAGAGAGTGAATCTGGGTGAAAGAAATTAATAGCTCATAGTCCCAAGGGAAGAGAGAGTCACAGTATTAGCCAAGGGGGTTTTAGAATTGCTTCGGACCTCACTTAGCATGATATTCTCCAGTTTCATCTATTTTCCTGCAAATTATATAATTTTGTTCTTTATGGCTGAGTAAAACTCTATTGTGTGTATATACCACAATTTATCCATTCATCTGTTGATGGACCCTACTAAAGAAAAATAAACACTTTGAACCGGTCATTAATGTCACCCTCAATGTCAAGAGTAAAAAGTATTCTGCAAACCCCATAATGGGTTGCAGATGAATACTATGAGGTTTCAAGATTCTGTAGAATAAGAATATTTTCAATTTGAAATTCTAAGTGTTTGAAGGTGTTCAATCCAAGGCATATAACAAGTTGCTTAAAGTTTCAATTCCTTCAATTCCTTCAATAAAAAAATTTCAAGTCCATCATGTGGAAACATGGCACATGATGATAGGTTTCTATCTTACAGACAATATATAGTACAAATGGAAGTACTGAATTAACTGAGTGATTAGGAAGGCAGCAAAAAGATGGATATGGTGGTGATTACCTGCATCCCAGTACCTAGAGACTGAGACAAGAGGATCCTGGTTTGAAGCCAGCCTCAGAAACTTAGCAAGGCTCTCGGCAACTTAGAGAGCCCATTTCCCAATAAATAAAGTAGGGCTGGGAGGTCTAGCTTGGTGTTAGAATGCCCCTGTGATAAACCTTGAGCACCACAAAATATAACAAAATAAGAAGGCTGTCATACACGAGTAAGGTTCAGGAAAAGGAATTCTAAACTAAGTTCAGGCTTAGATACAAACCACAGTGCATTCAACCCAAGATTTAGTAGACTATAGAGTTATTCGTACTAAACTATATTGGCATATAAGATATTTGACAAGCTATGGTAGTAGAGACAGTATGCAGATACAAAGGGTTCTGCAAAAAGACCATATGTAACACACAATATTCACTCATTCAGAAAGGAATACCTAGCAAGTTACTGGACTTAGTAGTCTTATTACAAAAATAAATTATTTGACCAGATAAATATGTCATGTACTGGAGGCACAACCAAACCATTAATTTGACTGGATACAAATTAAATTTCTATTTAAGGATATAGAACAGTCAAGTATAGAACACATACACACACACACACATATACATAGCTACAAAGAGGGGAAATAAACTTTTTGTATCTATGGAAAGCTTTATGGTTTGGTTTGCACTGAAGTCTTAATCTCCAGTAAAACAGAATTTATACTTTTGATAATATAGGTTTCATATATAATTATTTAACATGAGAGCACACTGAAGTAGGTGAGCCCTTTATCCAATATGACTGGTGTCCTTATAAAATAAAGAAATCTGAACATAGGTATTCATACAGAGAGACTTCCATGTGATGATTAAGTCAGTTGTCTATAAACTAAGAAAAGCATAAATTGCCAGAAAACCACTAGATGGTAAAGGAGGAGCATGTAATACATTCTCTACCACTCTTATAAAACAAAACCTGCTATGCTAAAACCTAAATATTGGAATTCTAGCTTCCCAAACTCTGATGTTCCTGCTGTTCATATTATCTAGTTTCTAAAACTGTGTTGTGATCTGGGCATGGTGGTGCAGACTTGTAATCCCAGCATTTGGGAAGCTGAGACAGGAGAATTGCAGTTCAAGGACAGCCTCAGATACTTGGTGAGGTGCTTTACAACTCAATGAGTCTCTGTTTAAAGAAAAATATAGGGCTGGGAGTATCACTCGAAGGTAGAATGCCCTGGGTTCCATTCCCAGTATCACAAAAAATAAAATAAAATAAAATAAAATAAAATAAAATTTAAATAAATAAATAAATTAACTTTGTTGTATCAGACTTCACAAACAAATACAAAAAGATTTAGTAAACTATCTTCCTTAACTCATACATTTGGACTTATAAATGAGGAGAGTCCCAATGACCAAATCATGCAAAATTGAAAAAATGGCATGTTGGCTGCATCTATATTATAGCAAAAATTGGTGTAACCTTGGAATAATGGTTAGAAACCTTATATTGGGCATAGTACTTGATCTATATAGTCTTAAGTATGAATATATTAGATATTTCTGAAAGTAGTAAATGCCCTGAGTGAATGTTCAGGTGCCTGAAATGAACAAGAATGGAAGATAAATCAGCATATGCCCAGAGGATTCCCATGTAGTAGGCACAGAGTGTAGATCTTTGGGTCTCATATCAATAACCACAGAGCATATACATTTTAAAAGTTGGAGAATTATTTGTTCAATACTTGTGGGATGACTTTTGTCTTTAATCACTTAACCTCTGCACAGAGACTAGGTCTATGAATTTAGTCATAATTGTAGAATAAATAAAAGGCATTTATGGGTCAAAACAGTAAGTCCTTTTTCTCAGTAATCTGATCTAGCCAATACTGTTACTGAATGTATAAATTACTAGCAGGAATGACAGATCAGTTCATAATGAATTTTGAATATACTAATTCTTTTTGGTTAAAGGGAGGGGATGGAGATTCATTTGCCCTTATTCTAATTGAGATATATTCTGGATATGGATTCAATCTTCCTGCCTAAGTGGCTGTGTCTGCACCATTATGCAAGAACTCACAGTGTGTCTAATTTAGTGACACTGGAACCTACATAGAATCATCTCAGCTAAAGGATTCACCCAAAAACACAAAAGCACAGCATTAAGCAGAGGTTCAAGAACCAACAAGTCCATGATAGACCCCATTACGTGTAGACTACTGGTCTGGTAGAACTTTGGAATGAGCATTTTAGGGATTAGTTTAGGAGCCACCAGCATGGGGAGTAGGGTATAGTGTCTTTCAAATGTCACATACTTAGTTGACCAAAAATCATTATGTCATACTATCTGCCTATGAGAGCAGGAGTACAAGAAATAAAAAGTAGGAATGACATTTTCTCTCACCATTGCCCCCAAAGAATGGCTTAAAAGTTGGTCCTTGCTAGGTGTGTGGTCCATACCTGTAATCCCAGTACTTGAGAGTCTGAAACAGGAGGATTTTAGATTTTCATTCAGCCTCTGCAGATTTAGTGAAGCCCTCCACAACTTAGTGAGATAGGGGGCAGAGACAGGAGGATAGCGCAGGTTCGAAGGCAGCCTTGCTGGTTTAAGAGACCCGGTTTCCAAATAAAAATACAAAAAATAGGTCTGGGAATGTAGCATGGAGGTAGAAGGGTTTCCAGTATCCCCAGTACCACACACACACACACACACACACACACACACACACACACACACAAAGGCTGAGGTTATAGAATGCCTCTGACTACACACACACACACACAACACACACACACACTCCTCCCAAAAATTTTAATTGAGACTCTGAAGTTAAACATCTTTGTTTTTAACCTAGGTCATAGTACAAATTCCATAGAAACTGATTCATGGCTTTTATTACATTGTGGAAAAGGTAAAGAAATTAGTTATTTCACTATTTTCCTTGATTTTCATGGAGAACAAGGTTGTTACTATAGTGGTGCCTCTTCATGATTTTATACATAGATACAGAGTGTAGATGATTATGGTAGCCCTGGCCAGTCACAGGAAAAAGGAACAAGGTTTGCATTCCTCAGAAATAAAAATTGCAGTCACTTGTAACAAGAAAAGCCACCTAGAGCAACAGAAATACTGGAACAGGGTGAAGAAAAATCCAGAATTGTGGTAGGAGAATACAACGCTGAATCGTAACTATCATCTCAAAAAGGATGGCACATTGAAGGCTAAGTTGTACCACTACCTCTGTAGCTAAAGCTCTTTTTTGGAGACAGCCTTCTTATTGAAGACTTGACGGTTTGTTTACTAGAATGACTGAACTCAATTTGAAATAGGTGTGCTAAAAGGGAAGGAACTGTGGTATACCCACTTCGCCTTAATCCCCATTCATGGAAAACCGTTTCAAAACATTACAGTGGCTTGCTAGTTCTTCATGGCTCAGAATGTTCGCCAGTCATAGGATGGTGTTTGACTTATACATAGGAATATCAACAAGTTAACAGTCCAAGATATTTCCTCTCGACAAATGAGGATTAGGAGCTAAACTATATCTCAAGTTCTTGAATTTGGGAACAAAAGTTTGAAAAGTTTTCTACATTCACTTAAAGGGATATATCCAACTCATTACCAGTTTCTTTATTGAGAGACTTACTCTCTTGTTTCATTTTCTCAGTCCTCGCTTATTTTACATGTAAGTGAGGAAGCCCCATAATGCACCAATGAAGTTCCCTAAGTTTGATACATTTTCCTCCCTGTACCTTTAAGATTTTTTGAGCTTATCAATAAAATATTTGCATCAAAATTTTTCTCTCATTATCTTTCTTTGAGGAACTGAAACTAAATATTGGACAGTAATAAGCATGCATGAAAACCTGAGTGATTTTCATGACTGGAATACCACTCTTTTCTTTACAAACTTCAGCAAAGATACAGGGTCATAGATTTCCTAGAAGTAAAATTCTCTGTGATTTTAAGAAAGGCAAACAGTGGGCTATCCTTCTAACTATTGCAATACATATGAAAGTAACATTTTGGTAACTGTTTTCAAGTATTAAATTTCCAAAAAAAATTTTTAATAATACTCAGTATTCATAAATTTATAAAAATGCTTTCATATTCTTTCAGTTATAAATTAAATTGGCATGAAATGTCAAAAAGCAGTTTGATTGGTAATATGCAATTACACCAAAATTACTCAGTAATTGCATTTTCACTGTTTTGTTGGAAGCATAAAACTATGCCTATTGATAGGTTCAAAAAACATAATGGAAGGTATTTAAAAGAGTCTGAGAAAGAGAAAGAAAGAAAGAAAGAAAGAAAGAAAGAAAGAAAGAAAGAAAGAAAGAAAGAAAGAAAGAGAAAGGAAGAAAAGAAGCCGAGCGTGGTGGCACACGCTTGTAATCCCCGCACTTGGGAGGCGGAGACCGGAGGATGGCGCTGGTTCGGAGCCAGCCTCGCTGGCTTAAGAGACCCTGTTTCCAAATAAAAATATAAAAATAGGTCTGGGAGTGTAGCCCGGATGTAGAAGGGCTTCCTGGAACCCCAGTACCACCAAAAGAAAAAGAAAAAAAAAGAAAGGAAGGAAAGAAAGAGAGAAAGAAAGGAAAGAAGGAAGGAAGGAAGAGAGAGATAAAGAAAGTCCTGGGTCTGCTCTGTTTTCTGGATATGGCTTCAAGGTAGCCCTGCACCATGGACACCTTGTCAAAGGCTGTGGTTTAGAGGTAACATCAGTGAATTGACTTTAGATGTTCATGCTATGTTGGCATAAAAATAGTGTTGAATCCAGGATTTCTGAAGGCAGTGTAGTGTGGTGCGCAGTGGGGAAGGGTGTTCCAGAGCAACTGTGACAGCTGCATGGACAGTTCCAGCTTCGGAGGCAGAGTGATTATGCAGTCTGGTTCTTTCAGCATAAGTTTGGGGAGGTATTATTGAAATCATACATCTTATGCCATGTGAGATTACTCAGTCACAAAATATAAAAAATCAGATGGTCTCCCTAATATGCACAAACTAGGGAGAAAATGGGTCATAGGAGGAATTCTAGATGAAGAAGAAGAAACTATACAGGAGCAAATAAGATGACCTAACTGAGGGGCATGGAAAGGGGAAAGGGGAAATTCCATAATGTACATGATACACATTGACAAACATATCAAAGTCAATCACCAAGCCAAATGTGAGAAGGAGGGACGGGGAAGGAAATAGGGTGGGAATTGGGTCAGGGCTAACAGAGATGTGTGCATGTTTGCTTCTACCATTTGTAACCCATTACAATGTATGACTACAATTCACCAATAAAGAAATTAAAACTATAAAAAATGAACTTTCAATTAATCCCAGTGTTTTAGCTTCATTATCCTGGTCCTTGCTGACACATTTGCCACAGAGTTGCTCTTTTACATCCCCTCTATTTACTTGTATATAGTGTACTTCTCTTTTCCAGCACAATCTCTGCCAGAATTCTCCCTCTGTTTCCCTTTTGTCTTTCATCCCCTCCTTGGCCCACTTTTTATTCTGTTTTCTCATTTATTGCTTGTCCTCTGATCTTTCGTTTTCCTGGGGGATCAATTACCAGCTTTCTTTTCTTTACTCTCTATACATACTCCCTGGTGACAAATTCACTCCTTTGCCTAAATACTGGATGTTTTCCATATCTTCATCTCATGTCAAATCTTACTGTGAGGTCAATCCTGTCAGCAAAATTCTCTTTTTAGCATTACAAATACAAATATTCAAATTGAACTTATCATCTTCACAGTGTGATGTCATTATGTTTGTTCTTCCAACTCAGTCAGTAGTTCGCATATATCCTGTTTCTAAAGTCAGATATTACATTTCGTCCTGCGTAATTTTCTTTTCCTTACTCTCTCAGTCCAATCTTTTCCCAGGTTCTCTTGCTCCTACATTCTGAGAATCTTTTGAATATTCTTCCCTGCTGTGTTATTTCTTTCTTTCTTGATTGTAACAATTTGTCTCAGAATTCATTTTTTGACCCCTCTAATTACAGTCAGCCTTCCCACCCCTTTCTTTTATGAGTTAGGGATTTAATTGCATACCTGTATTAGCCTGCTTTCTGTTTCTAATAACAGTATCACAAGTTGGTAAAGTATAAAAAAGTTTATTTTGGTTCACAATTCTCATCTAAGGTTCAGAAGCCACATCTAATGATGACCTTCTTGCCGGCAGGAAATCACACTTCACAAAACAGGGAGCATGTGCCTGTGCATTTATCATGGTCTTTCTCTCCCGCTTCTTATAAATCTACCGGTATTCAGCAGTGGCTGATAGCATTATATAACCCTAATAACCTTCCCATGGAACCACCATCAAACACCATATTTGAGTTAATTTTCCATCCTCTTCATAAATCACAATAGGGGACAAACTGCAACATGATTTTTTCAAGGGGGCATAACCATATTCAAACCACAGCATTCTCTTTTTGAATTGAATTGCTAAAGTCCTCAGGAAAACTTTAAAGTATTTCATTGGGGCAGGATAAACAACCAAGGGCCAGGAGGTATTGACCTCCTTTGGCTTCATCAGTAGCTACTGTTCCTTCCCTTTGGCTTTTTGGTCCAATTTCATCGAACCATTTGTTATGCCTTAATGTGCAATGACCTCCCTTCCTCAGCACCCAATTTATCTATTTCTTACTCTCTCTTTTCCTGTTTCTTCTGCCTGGGATGTATTTTCCCAGAACTTTCAGGGATTTTGAGATCATCTCAGGCATGCATGCATCCTATGAGAGCTACACATCACTGCTGTATGGTCAATACCTCTTGGTGCATTTGCTTCTTACAGTCCTTGTGTGTCTGCATTTCACTCACTGTCTTACCGATCTGATCTGCCTTTCATAAACTGTGAGTTCATCAGGGATCTCACAGTCTCTAGCTCATATGAAATCTCACTGTAGACGTTCAATCAAGCTGTTTCTAGGTGTTATTTTCTGTGTTTTTACAATATAACTATATATTGTCTGTCTTTTTGTTACATTTATGCTGAATGTTAGCTTTTCTTGGTTGTTAATACACTGTATTTTACAGTGATCGTGGATCATTTAAAACCAGGACTGGCCGGGCGTGGTGGCACAGGCTTGTAATCCCGGCGCTTGGGAGGTGGAGACTGGAGGATCGCGCAGGTTAGAAGCCAGCCGCGCTGGCGTAAGAGACCCTGTTTCAAAAATATAAAATAGGTCTGGGAGTGTAGCCCGGAGGTAAAAGGGCTTCCAGGAACCCCAGTACCACCAAAAATAAATAAATAAATAAATAAATAAATAAATAAATAAATAAAACCAGGACTGATTTTCTTTTGTGTGTGTCTACTTATCCCTGACTGTTGAATATTCATTATCTGAGTAAACAATTTAAATATTCTGGCAATTCAGAAAAAAATTGGTTTTTTTCACTTTATACTCTATGTCTATATACATCATGACCTTATGAGAAAATGATAGATAATTGAAAGCTAAATTCTGAGTCAGTGGTAAAAAGTTGATAAGGAACAGAGAAAAGAATGTCTGCCTGTCCACCAGAAACAAGTTCAAACTCTTTTATTTCCTAGATGTTGGGGACTTTAGTATATCTTTTTTGCTATTTGAGTTTCCTCATCTATGAAATGGGTCTAATTATTATGGCTTTGTCAATGATTTTACTACAATTAAATTACATATTGAACATGAACTCCTCAGGTCATTTTGATGCTTAAGTATTGAGTACAATTAAATGTATTCCTATAGGTGATAGGACCTGGGGTTGATTTGAAAACAAGTTAGACATAAAAAGTTAAAAATTGGCTAGACATGGGTCCGAAGCAGAGAAAAGGAACTATAAGAAAGGAGAGTATTACAATCCTCGAAGAGTATAAGTCCAGCAGAAGGTGCAGTTGGAGAAGAGAGGAAACTAAATTTGGAGAGTGGGCTGTCACAGGTTTGCACATTCCAGATAGCTGAGCCAAAATGTTGTTACCTCACCAAGTTGCCAATTGCTCACCAACATGAGCTTTTGAGCATGGAAGTAAAATCATAAGGCTGAAGAAAGATTGGTATCCTGACAATATAAAGAAAGTCGGTGTATTCTTAAGTGTTTTTTAAAGGAGATAAGATATGAGTCATTGGCAAAGCATATTTCTTTAAGCAAGCAGCCACACCATTCCCCCTGAATCATGAGTCCCTTAATTCTGAGATGTGACTTTGTGCTAAAGGGCAGACTGGTATGTTTCCTCCTTAACTGTGAAATTCTTCACTTTTATTGTTTCTCACTTGCACTTTAAAACCCCCGCAAATGTTGTATTATTACACTATTATGTAACACAATAGCTGTTATCTCTCACTTCCCTATGCTGATCTATGCAAGGCACCTGCTGTCAAATAAGTCAAGACCTCTTGCCAGATGAGAATGATTCATCAAAACTGCCAGGCTATCTCCTAATCATCATCCTCACAGTGTATTTCAAAGGGCCATTAGCAGCCTTTAGTTCTTCAGGTCTGTTGCAGCATAACAACTTTGGTTTATATTTTGCTGCTTTTCTTTGTAAAAGAATCGATGGTTTTAAAACTATACTCATGACAAATACGTTAGATTCATTAGCATCTGCCCTGGTTGTCTGTTTGGAGGTTATATTGCAAAACTGATTTGCATTTTTATCTTTAAGGAGCACAAGGTTTGAATTGCCTAATTGTTTACTTAATTATTGCTCCCATTCTCTTCCACACCCGTTCACCTCAAATCCTCCACAAGCAGGGAGCAAGACTAATTAGTATCTAATTGATATTTTTTCAATAGTGCAACAGAATCACTCTCAATACAAAAAAGAGTAATTTCATTATGCACTGTAAAGAACACTTAATCAGTCATAATAGCAAATATGGGAGTATTTGTTAGGTTTTCAAAATGATGTATTTTAAATACGAAGCACCTGGGTGTCTCTGCTAGATTTTGCTTTTAAATAGGAAAAATTATAACCACTCATTTATATTTTACCCATTTACTGGGATGTTATTGTATAATCACTGAGTTAGGCATTACAGATACACAAGTGGATAAGATAAAGTTTATGTCCAGAAACCCATTAACTACAGAACAGAATTAGAGAACATATTTAAGTATTCGGGATGATGAATTTGTATGGAGTATCATGCAGTCACAGTAAAGAACAAATTAATTCAATCTAAAGTGGTCAGGGATGGATTCCTGGAAAAGATGACACATGAGCCAAAGAGAATGCAGGAAATTATCCATCAGACTAAAGAGAAGAGAGACAAAAGTCATTCCAGACAAAGAAGAAATCACTAGGGAAGAGAGCAATGTAAGAAAGTTATCCAAAATTGTATTGCTGAGTAGACTTAATATTTATGGAATGCATTCAAGCCACATAGTCATTTTTCAGCATATGTTTAACAAACAAGAGTAATTTTTATAACCTCACATGAAAGATAATTGTGTGTTAAGAAAAAATACTTCGTCTTTTAACAACTTTTAAATAGAATCATTTTTTGTAAATGATTTATTGTACTCTCTGAATATGAAATGACCTCTGCTACTCAATTCACTTTGCATATCCAGGGTCTTAGGGGACTTTGACAAAACTGAGTAAACAACACAGAACACCAATGATTCTAGCACAGGGTAATATCTGAGAGAGGAAGAGAGCAAATTTGAGGATTTGCATATATTACAGGTCTAGGAAAACGTGAAAAATGAACTCAAATTATTAGAACTGAGAAAAATGGCAATGAGGAGACAAAGGCGTTTCTTGGATTACGTATTTACACCAATAAATCACGTTTGTGGCTCTTCAGTGATATAACACTCACTTCTATATTTTTCTAAAATTGTAAATAAAAATAATTAAAATATAAAATGAATGTAATAGCCCTCTAAATATGAATCCCATAATCAAAGACTACCAAGAATTTTCCTATATTCAAAATTATGCCTATTTAGATTTTAGTAGCATGAGCGATATGAGAGTGTCAGCACATATACTGACACAATACTCCCCAAACATGTCCCCTTTGCATACTGGGAATTGTAAACTATGAGTATTTAAGAATACTGCAGATCAAGATTTCTGACCTTATCCTACCACATCTTTTCTGAACTGAAATATCCCTTTCCCCCTACTTCCTAAATTAGACCTAAAGCCCAAAGTAATCACTTTCTGACTTTCTCCGTCTGTTCTCTCCTAAAGGTTTTCATGAGAAAATCCTGACCTAGGCAGAAAGGGAGAGAAAACTACAAATAGATACAAAGAAGAGTCTGAACATCACTAACAATTAGGAAAATTCAAATCAAAATTACACTGAGATTTCATCTAACTTCATTTAACAGTTCAAGTAATAATATGGAAAGATGATATGTTAAAACAATTTCACTAACTCATGTAGAGGGGAAAGATGCAGGGTGGACTGTGAAGGGAAATAGACTAAGACCTTTGTGCATGAATGTCTTCATCCCATTGAACCTCAATATGATATATAGTTGCAACGTGCTAATAAAATAATAAAAAGTAAACAGACAAAATTGAATCTGAACAAACAGAACTTGCTGAGTTTTCCTCAGTTTACTGCTATTAGATTATACATCTCTGGGCCCTTGGGTCTTTGTTTCTGAAAGTTTTGTTTCATGAAAAGTTATATTGAATAAATGCGTACACTTTTCTATTGCAAATATGTGCTTTATAAGAGGGGGGACTCAATTATAATCCTTGTGATAAGTAAGAAAATGACATTACTTTTTCTCCCATAAACAGTCTGGCGTGGTTTGAGAAAATTGAGAAGGGCTTTTCTAAGATTTGTGATCCTGGCTAGATGATTCTAAAAAAGCTTTAAGAAAACAAGGATACTTATAAATTAAATGCTAACATAATAATAGATTACTCGTTACCTTTGCATTTTAGAAAACATGAGAAATCTTTAGAAAACATGGCTCCTCTTGTTAGTATAAACAAAGGAATGAAAAGATGAAGATTATTCAACTTTTGTAAATTTTTAGTCTTATATTTGTCTTACTTTAGAATTGGTTTAAAAATTAGTCATAGATGAGCATTTTATGATGTTTGTAGTACTTGAGTATCATTTGTAATAGCCTAGCTGCTCCCTATTGTTAGCTAAGGCTAGAATAGCAAATAGTTTATATCTTAAGGTCTAATTCCATACATTTTTCTGAAGTTTGTACTAGAACAAGTCCCTTGTGTTTTCATTTCTTTGGTTTTGGCTGAAGAATGTGTTAGTTACCTTTCATAACAATTCTTATACAGTAGCATTGAAATCTCTGGAAAGAATATATTGGCCAACTGCAATTCAGGCAATTTTCAGTTGCAAAATAATTATAAGTTCTAATAGTAGACTTGGAAGGCAAAGACATAGATTAACAAATACAGACTGGGAGAGCATATATCCAATAGCTTGGACTGATCCAGAGCCAAGTGTTCATTTTTATTGGATGATATGTGAATTGTTCTAACCTACTCATTATTATTATTTTGTTGTTGTTAAAGGTGCAACAGAAAAAGTTCTCCTTGGCTAGTCAGGCCCAAGGGATTGAATAAACAGCACTGGATTTTGGGCATAAATTACTCTCTTGAGCTTTCAGAAGAGACCTATACTTAAAATTTAAAAAAAGTCAAAAACAAAATTTAAACTCTTTTTTTATCTACATTATTCCACAATTGGAATTGCAGCTTATAGAACATGCATGAAGAGGGAGTAAAGTAATTCCTTCAGGGAGCTCTCCTAAGTAGCATACTTGTCTTATTTTAGTTCTTTGAGTATATTTGATCCTTATAGAATACGATAGAGGCAATGGATATTTGAGTAAAAGCAAGACTACACAAAATTATTCAGTGATAGTGCAATTGAAATTTGTAACCTTGACAGTAGATAGGTAGCTTGAAATTCCCAATATAGAAACAAAACAAATTAAGCAATTTTTTAGCTTTGCTACTCTTAAAATAGCAACTCTCTAGCAAGAGAAAAACCATCAAGACATATTATATGTATAGTCCATACTTAAAAGCAACTATTTTGTTTAACAGTGCGTTTTAAAGTGGTCATCAGCTAGAGCATTCTGGGAATGACATTCTAGCTTTGTTGTGCTTACCTATGCAACAGTAAGATATCTGAAATGTATTTTACTTTGTTCTATTGTATAGGAGATGCTCTAGAGTCAGGAAGCCTATTTTGACAAAAGGTTCAAAGTGTTCAAAGCCTACTCAAAGTTCATAGCTACTAGCTGTTCAAATATTGCTATTTTTATCTGCTTTAGTCAGAATGTAAGTTATATAAGAGAGTTTGGTAATTTGAGTTGAATTAACTTCTAGGATATGTTTATATATTACATGGAGAATTTATATCATGATTCTGAAGCCTTCTTGACAATTACTTGGTATAAATCATCAACACAAAACAATCAAAGTTACTGTAATAAATTATTATAAATTCTGACTGGGGCATAAATATTTTCTTAATAGAGTCACTGGGTTCAAGGTAATACAGAGATGGATATTGATAAGTGAAGAATAGTGACAATGAGGATATTAGCAAATCTTCAGAGACTTGAATTTATCTTGTAAACTATATTGAGGATGTCAATGATTGACAAATGTTTTCTCATCTCTTTTGTTCATTTAAAAATTAATTTCTTGGCACTTACTTTGTTAGTCCATACATAAAACTTATGTATACTGCTTTTGACCTGAGAAATACACATTCATTAAAACACATTCATATTAATACATTTAATTATACATAATTAGCCTAAATGACTTCTTTTTAGCATATTCATTTTCTTTATTCTAAGATTTCAAAAACACAAGAGCTATCATTATAACTGTGAAATAATTAAAACCTCAAAGATGATACACAAATTGAAGTAAAGAAATGATTGGTATATCTTGCAGCATAGAATATTGACAGTTTTATTTATGTTGGCATCCAAACTACATTATTAATATTAATTAGAAGACTTACTCTGGGAAAGACAAAATAAAAAATAATTTTCAGAAGAAAAAAGTATGCATATAAATAACAAATACTTACATGTAAAAATAGATAAATCCAGTATTTTTAAACTCAGAAATGCAGATCATTGATTATTCCAAACTTTCAGTATATTTTCCAAAAAGAGAATTTAAAATATGATTTAAGGCCTGGTGTGTTGGTGCACACTTGTAATTCTCATGGGAGGCGGAGACAGGAGGATCATGCAGGTTCGAAGCCAGCTGCTCTGGCCTAAGAGACCTTGTTTCCAAATTTTAAAAATGTATAAAAATAGGTCTGGCAGTGTAGCCCGGAGGTAGACAGGCTTCCAGAAACCCCAGTACCACCAAAAAAAAAGTATTTTCTTTTATTACACTTACAAGTTTTAAAAGAATCTCAAAAGCCTCAATCATATATGTATCATATGTATATAGATTTTAACATTAGTAATATATTTGTTGTATAAACTATTGCCATGAAAAATAGTATAATGTGAAATATTTAATGCAAACAATTGAGTATACAAGTAGATAAATCTTTAAAGCTAACACCTTAGCTTAAGCATGAAACATTATAAGCACAATAAGATAATATATAATGTTGAAAAATACATCATACAGGCCGAATAAAATGTTCTAATATCTTAAAACAAAATGAAAAAATATCCTTTCCTCCAGACACAGTAGGAAACAAAAAGAAAAAAAACTAATCTCTAGTTATTATGATTTAATTTTTATTATTGGTAAAAAACAATTATTTAGTCAAAGTGGAAAATCATGCATATATATATATATATATATATATATATATATATATATATATCATGTTCCAAAGGACTACATTATCATGATTAGCCATTTTCTATATATAAGAGACAAAAGTAAAATAAACTATAGTTATAGTTTATAAACATTTTAGATAGATATATAGATGATAAAGGTGTAACTTTTTATATTTTTAATTTTTGCACTTAAAACTTGATCTTAAAAGAAAATTAGTTCATTCTAAGTGATTTGAAAAAAATATTTAAATTTTGAACCAGTTGAGTTTTCTGTTCCCCAGTGACATTAAAAATTCTGGAGAACATATTATATTTAACAAACAAAAATAACTGAAAGCATTCAAAGGAGTTACAGAACACACTCTGCAGCCATTTTCCAGACCTGATCAAGAACGGTAATCTTATGGATTCTATGAATTTACTTAAGAGAGACAAATTACCTTACTTTGGGTTATATTTTAGGGTAAAATTTGAATTGCTAGCAATGCTAAGCTGAACAGACAATAAATCGGAGACTGCTTTATTATCTGTAACTAGTTGCCTAGAAATTAGAACTGATTGGTAGTATACTAAAGATACTACATATAAGAATAAAATTTTAATAATGAGAAAAAGATGATTAAAAGGTCATAGAGATAAAAATCTTCAAGGGGAGTGTGAAAATGAGTGATTCTAGGTTTCTAGGAGAAACTTTAATGCTCTTGGGCAGAAACTATTAACTTGGAACAGATGGCTACTCATTTAAAAGAGCTCAAGTCTGTCTCAAACTTTTCACATTAAACAAGAAATGACAAGAATATATCACTTAAAATCACACTAAGTAAACTTCAAACATACTAATGTATAAGCACAAGTGCCAGCTTAGCCATTTAAAATGGCATATGTACCTCAAATTCTAAATTTTGCCAATCATTGGTTCAAAGAACTCTGTATGTCAGGAGATAAAGCTAGAAATTAAAAGATTAGTCGGAGCTCTAGAGTGAGATCTTAATGTATTTTTTTCTCAAACCACTGAAGGAAAACAAAACAATACTTTTTCACTTGAGTATTTGAGTCACAGTTTTTTTTCTAAGTAGACTTTGTTCTCTAAGTTAGAACACAGAATATTAATAGAAGAATAGACATATATTCTCAAATGTTGGTCTGTTTATTTTTAATCTTTCAACTCTGTGAATTTTCTAAAATAATAAACAATAAAATTCACTATGTTAATAGAAAGAGTTTCAAAAATAAAAGTGTATAAGTCTCTAACTTCATTGAAATAATCGGACAAATAAAGAATGAATTGACATATATATATATATATATATATATATATATATATATATATATATTTTTTTTTTTTTTTTGCAGTACTAGGAACGGAACTCAAGGTCATTCTACCTCTGAGCTACACTTTCAGCCCCATTTTACATTGTTTATTTTGAAAGAGGGTCTCACTAAGTTGCAGAAAGCCAAACTAAGTAGCTGAAGCTGGCTACAAACCTGTGATCTTCTTGTCTCAGTCTACCAACTACAGGGATTACAAGCGTGTACCATCATGCCTGGCTAGAATGAATCAATATTTTATTTTATTTTATTCATCTATTTATTTATTTTGGTGGTACTGGGGTTCCTGGAAGCCCTTCTACCTCCGGGCTACACTCCCAGACCTACTTTATATTTGGAAACAGGGTCTCTTAAACCAGCGCGGCTGGCTTTGAACCTGAATCCTCCTGTCTCCGCCTCCCAAGCGTGGTGGATTACAAGCGAGCACCACCACGCCCGGGCTGAATCAATATTTTTAAAACTCCCTTAGCATGCCTTTACTAAAAACAAAATAATATGGGATGCAATAAATAAAACCTTTGAAAAATATAAAAAACCGTGATGAATAAAAGCATAACAAATGGTTGTGTGACTTGAGGTTGAATGAAGTACACATTGAACCACAATGTAGTAGCTTTTTAAAATTAAATAATGTAGATGATATTACCAGTTCTGGCTACTGATATTTTGTTCCTCTAACCTATGTTTCACCTTTTTGTTCTTTGCTTCTGCTAATACTATACTGCAAAAGTTCTATACCAGAGGATATAATTCCTCATTGGAAAGTGCAAGGAATTGATGGAGGTAGGGGAAAAAGAAAGGAGAGTGAGCTTTAAGTTATTTATACAACCTCCCCCTCCAACAGGCTCACATTTATAGAAGAGACACTTTCTCTTAGACATTATGAACTTCTAAAGCAGATGACAAATGGTCAGATATGTGTTTCCCTCCAAAGGCCAGGGTAAGTTATCAGGCATCCTGGGATACTACTATAAAATCAGAGCAAATGAGATTATGTTCAGAACCCAAGAAACTGGAGTGTCATTTAAGACTGTCCTGTTAAATTTTAGTTAGGAAAAAACTATAATAATCCAATAAATACTAGAGGCATAATTAGGGAGAAGTCAACACAGAGCCAAGACAGTAAAGTTTCACCCAGCTAAGTAAAGAATTCTGAACCAGCCAGATTGCCAGCACAGCACATAGAAAGCATTGAGTTACACTTTAAAATGAGGCACTGAAGCAAGGAGCAGAGCAGTCATATTGTGCTGTGTTTGCTTATGTTTCTATCTTTGATGCTCACCGTTATGTATGAGGAATGTTGGTGACTTATCGCTTAGGTTTCATGTGTTATTATGATCTGCTAGTCGCCACCTCTGGACAATAGAGAAGCAGGGAATATCTTCTGTGTCTTTTACTCACACAAAGAATAAAATACATACCAAGGGGCAAGCATTGTGCACTCTGCCTCTTCTGTCTAGTGTCTCTTTAGATCAACTCTCTAAAGTTTTGTCTGAATCCTAGGGGTCTAGACTATGTGAACACAATCAAAATTGAATCTGTATGTCTTCAGACTCCCTGTCAAGCATTTGCTCAAAACAGCTTTTTCTGACTCAAATTGAGGTGATTCTCCCCTGCCTTTGCTTTTCAGACCTCAGGTGGTAGAGGAGCCCAATTATTAGAAGTCCCAGTATTCTATCTCCTCAGAGGTTCCTTACACCTGAACCATACCCTTTAAAATAGTCGTTTTAATAAATTCTCAGCAAATTGCCCTAATATAAGCTTTCCATATTTTTTCCTCACAGGCCATAATTAACAAGCTACAAAATACTTGCAAGAATACTGATTTGGTAATTAAAAATACTGCTTTGGCTAAAAATTACTAAAAGTTTTTGGAGAAGAGTTTTATTATATGCACCGTAAATCTTGAAAAAAATACAAGGGTATAGTAGAACGATAAAAATGCTGAAATATTAACTCTTCTAGTTTATGTGCAAAAATCATCTTTCCAATTTTTGTGTCTTCTTTGTTTTCTTTCATTCATATTTTATAATTTTTAATGTAGAAATATTAGCTTCCTTAATTAAATTATACCTAAGTATTTTACTGCTTTTAATGCTATTGCAAATGAGATTGTTTTCTTTACCTTTTGAACACATCTTTTGTATGTGTCTGCATGGGGGAGGTATTGGGGATTTAACCTAATGGCATTCTGCTACTGAACTACACCACACCCCAACTTGCTCTGGTCTGGATACTAGTGCTTTCCCAATGATAGATAGGTAGATGATAGATAGATAGATAGATAGATAGATAGATAGATAGATAGATATGTTTTTTGCAGTAATGGAGATGGAAGCCGTGGGCATTTTACTTCAGAGCTACATCTCAAGTCTGATTTGTTTTGTTCTTTATTTTGAAACAGGGTCTCACTGAGTTTCAGAGAGCCTCACTAAGTAGCTGAGGCTGTCCGCAAACCAGGATTCTACAATCTCAGCCTCTTGAACTCTGGGATTACAAGCATGTACCACCGTGCCCAGTTAGATATGTGGGTATTTTTGTTTGTTTGTTTGTTTGTTGTTTGTTGTTGTTGTTGTTGTTGTTTGTGGTACTGGGGTTCCTGGAAAGCCTTCTACCTCCAGGTTATACTCCCAGATACCTATTCTTTATATTTTTATTTGGAAACAGGGTCTCCTAAGCCAGCACAGCTGTGCGATCCTCCTGTCTCTGCCTCCCAAGCGTGGGGATTACAAGTGTGTGCCACCATGCCTGGCTAGATATGTGTTTTTTAAACAAATTCTGTTACCATACACTGACCTTAAATCTGTAATTATCCTGTCTCAGACTCCCAAGTACTAGGATTACAGGCATGCATCATTGTGTCCACCAATATATGGTTTTAAAATTTGTTTAATTTTTTGTATGTGATAAAGGGGTGGAACCCAGGGGCCTTCTTCCATCAAGCTACATCTCGAGTTTTATTCTCATTCCTATTTGAAAACAGGGTCTCACTAAATTACTGAGCCTCACTAAATTGCTGAGACTGATTTTGAACCTATGATCCACCCATCTCAGCCTCCTAAATGCTAGGATTGCAGGCATGTGTGCCATTGTGCCTGTCAATATTTTCTTTTAATGTGTAAAAACACAACTACTTTTGCAGGTTGACTTATGTACTGTTCAACTTCACTGAATTTACTTTTTTAAGAGTTTTGTTATTGTTGTCTTTAAGAGTTTCTACATAACGGATTACACAATTTGAAAACAGATAATCTTACTTCTTTCTGATTTGGAGTAAAATGGACATCTAAAATTTCCTTTTTTATTTCCTAGTTTCTCTTGCTAGAATTTCCAGTACTATTTTGAATAAAAAATTATTACAGTGGACATCCTCGTATGATTCTTAATCAGGGTAAAGTTTTTCAGATATTCACCACTGTGATTTTAGCTGTGAAATTATCATATATGGTCTTATTATGTTGAAGTAAATACTTCTATATCTAATTCCTCAAAAATTTTACATTGAAGAGATAGTTTATTTTGTCAAATTATTTATGTGCATCTATTAACATGATCATATGGATTTGTCCTTCATTCTATTATTGTAGTATATCATATATATGAATTTGTGAATGTTGAACAGTTTTGCAACCCTGGGATAAACTATATGTGATCATGATAAATGAGTCTTTTAAAATGCTGTTATATTTTGTTAAGGATTTTACAATTATGTTTATTAAAGATAATGGCCTATACTTTTCTTTTCTTGTAATATTCTTAACTGGCTTTGATATCAAGATATATAGGACTTAGAAAATTACTTTGTAAATGTTTTCTTTTCAATTTTGGGGGGAGGGAGAAATTTGAGAATAATAAGTGTTAATTCTTTTAACTACATTTCCGGTAAAATATAGGCTGTAAACTAACTATAGTCATACTTTTCTTTGTTGGAAGATTTTTTACATTACTGACTTAATCTCTACATATTATTGGACTGTTCAGATTATTTGTTTCATCATGGCTTATTTTTAGCAAGTTGTATGTTTCTTGAAATTAATCCACTCTTTCTGATATTATCTACTTGTTTACACATAATTGTTCAAAGTAGTTTTTATGATAGTTTTATTTATACAGTATTTTTAAATGTTCCTAACATGCAAAGTGATTCATAGACTTATTGCAATCTTTATTAATAGTACAATGCCTTGTTTCTAAGAATAAGAAAAAATCCTAAAGTTTATAGAGAACCATAAAAGTCTTCAGAGAGTCATAACAATCTCAAGAAATAAAATCTGAAAGATAATACTTTCTGGTTTCAAATTATATTACAAAGCTATAGTAATCACAAAAAGTAGAGTGCTGGCATAAAAACATAAAAAAGAAATTTAATATAGAACTCTGAAATAAACTCATGTGTACATATTTAGTTGATCTTTCACAAGTAAACCAAGAGAAAGATGGTCACTTATATGCTGTAAAAAAATCCACATGCAAAATAATTAAATTGGACTCTATGTTAACATTTGCAAAAATCATTAGACTTTTCAAATAAAACATAGGAAAAGCTCATTGACACTGGTCTTTGCAACATTTTTTTATCTGATACCAAAAGCAAAAATAAAAAAGGAAGATCATATCAAACCACAAATATTCCACAAAGCAAATAATTAACAAAATGAAAAGGCAACCTGTTGGTCAGAAAAAATATTTGAAAATCATATTTCTGGAAAATGATTCATATCTAAATATACAAAAAATCATACAACTGAATGTCAAATAATAATAACTTGATTTAAAAATGTGTGAAGTAGCCGGGCGTGGTGGCGCACGCTTGTAATCCCCTCGCTTGGGAGGCTGAGACAGGAGGATCATGCTGGTTCGAAGCCAGCCTCTCTGGTTTAAGAGACCCTGTTTCAAAAAAAAAAAAAAAAAAAAAGAAAAGAAAAAGAAGATAGGTATCTGGGAGTGTAGCCCGAAGGTAGAAGGGTTTCCAGGAACCTCAGTACCACCAAAAGAAAAAAAAAAGAAAGAATTACAGTGGAGAATATTTGAAAACATAGTTTGCTACAATTTATTTACATATTCCACTTTTAAAAATATTCAGTATATGCATTTTAATAATTTCCAAGAAATATAAATATATGATCAGTGGTATGGGTTTTTATATTTCTTTAAATGTTTCTGTCTTTCAAAATAGTTCTAGAATGATTATGTACAATTTTTGTAATCAAAATACAAAGTACTGAGAATTTATAATAGTTATATAATCATGTCATTTGAACTACTTTTGTATTTAAACACATTGTTTTTACAATGAAAAAATGTACTTTTTCCATACTTTAGTTTGTATGAAAAAAGGAACAGATTTTCCTCCCACACATGAGAAAAAAATCACCTTGGGAAAGAGGCATAACACACAGCATTACAGTGCAAACCGAGACTTTTCCAGAATCATGTCAGGTTCTGAAAACAGAAGTTTATAATAGAAATTGTTTAGTAACATTAATCATAGCATTTGAAACAGTCGTGCTCATAATGTCTAAACATTTATTCAAAGCTCTTGTGGGGTTATAAAAGTACTGACATAGAGGGTGTTTATTGAATTTCATATTAAAATATTAGAAAATTATGAGTTTTTTAACATCTACTTGCTAATGGACTTCAATATATATATATATATATATATATATATATATATATATATATATATATACACTATACCTCAAATAAAGTATATGTATTTGTGTTTTGGAAATATGGAGAAATCTTAAAAGTTTTCAAAATTTCAATTCCTTTTTTTCCTCTTTTTAATATCATCTCACTCCTCACAAACATTATAGGATAAACAAAATGCGTAATCATTATTTTCTTCCTTTATACTTTGTACTAACATGTCTTAGATAGTCTAATGTGGATTCCTTTTAAATATCTGAGAAATACTAAAGGTCAAAGGAAAAGTAACAGCTAGGCATAATGGTGCATGCCTGTAAACCCAAAATTTGGGAGGCTGGAACAGTGAGAAAGCAGGTTCAAGATCAGCCTCAGTAATTTAGTGAGACTCTCAAAAATTTAGTGAGACATGATTTCAAGATAAAAAAATAAAAAGTATTGGAGGTGTAGCTTTGAGGTAGAATGCCCCTGAGTTTAATCTCCACTTCAAAAAGAAAAGGAAAAAAGAAAAAGAAAGGAACGGAAAGGAAAGGAAAGACTCATCTCATTCATAAGTGTGCATGCATCCATGTGCATATGTATATACACATACCTGGACATGCGTTATACATATGCATACAAAAGTAGTGATGGCTGCTTTTAGTACCTGAACCTGTTTAACACTAATTGCCATAGTGGTGATGTTATATAATATACTAAAGTAATCTTACATCTTTCTCAACTAAGTACTGTCACACATGATTTCTGTTGCTCCAGAATATTATTATCATAAATGAAATCATTAAGTTCATTCAAATAGAAATCTTCAACTTCATCAGCTGCCCAAAGAGAAAAGACAGTACGACAGCTTTCTCCCCTTAAAAACGTTACTCTGTATCATACCATTTTCACATCTATAAGTTTAAAGATAATCTATTGATATTCATGAAATAATTGTCACATGAGTAAGTAACAAACAAGACTACATTTCGCAGTATTTTGTTTTCATCTTTCAATCAACATTGAAAAGCATCAGTTTATTATAGCTTCTTCAGTTCATCTTGATCATGCCTATTATTTATTTATTTTATGTGGTAATTTATTCTATACAGATAGTCTCTCTGGATTCAGATTATTTCAGCTTCCTTGTATCATATAACTAAAACTTGCCCACGTTTTCTGTGAATGGAAAGTCAGAGTTAGAGGTTTGATGAACTAGAGTGAGGTAATTACAAATAATTCACACAAGGCAAATTGGAGCATTCGGTTTACTACCTTAACAGAGGTAAACTCCGAAATAAATGGAATCTTGACAAATAGCTCAAATGTTTTCAAATGGAATATGGATTGGTGGGAAGAGTTACTAAACACATGATTTTTTTTTTCTTGCTGACTTATTTAACCAAGGAAACAGTAATTGACTGCACAGAGAGCAAGCCAATGGAATGAAAATGAGCATGGCTTCTCTAGCCTCCTCTTTCTCTCTGGGGACACTCTACATGCAGGTGATGTCTTGTCTGAGTTGGAAACACTGCCACATTATTGTGTTTCCATAATCTTTTTATACTCCAGGTAGCAGCCTCTTCCAGAAAGATTTTCACTGCTAATCTCTGCACTTCTCTTAACATAAATATTTATAAACATTAATGTGCCCTGATAACTAATGCGACACAGCATCAGTCAGGCCACGTCCTCAGAGCAAAGCAGTGGGACTCCTTTCTAAGTGGCCCTGAATAATCGCCACATTTCCAGGATCCCATATAGCACATTTCCACACAGAACTTTTAAAAGGCATGAGAAAAGCAATACTATCAGACACATCGGTATTATATATGTTTGCAATGTAACCCTGTTGTATGGTATTTTACAGAATTTAATGAGACTATGTTGGATTTGTGATTAATTTAAATAATATTTTAAGATGTATTTTTTTTCACTTAGAGACAACAGATCAATTCTATTTAGTTCCTGAAGAATAAAATGGCAAGATAATAGGTCTTACGGAAATAAAACAATGTTTGCTTTGCACACAAGTCTGTTCAGAACTTCTGGTTCCTGTCTGCCCAAGACATTTATTGGTTAGAGTTGAAAATTCTATTCTTCTTACTAAAACTTTTTGGTGAAACCAAATTTTTATTAAAATCTGATAATAGTCTTGTAAAGAAAATTCAGTATGTATTAAGATTTTAATGTATGGCTTGAACTTAACTACAGAAAGATACCAGTAACTAAATTGTGAATACATTTTAGAGAATCATAGATAAGACATGCACATATAGCATCCCTATTAAATTAGATGACTGTATTTCTTCAAATTTTGAGATTCTGTGAATATATGCCTTAAAAAATCCAAATATACTTTCACATTATATCCTTCTCCACTCCAAAAATTACATCCGATGAGCCATTTTTGAAAATTAATATGGCATTTTGTAGTAAAAATCCAATTTTAATTATAACTGAAAATCAGCATGTTGCCGGGCGTGGTGGCACATGCTTGTAATCCCCGCGCTTGGGAGGCGGAGACAGGAGGATTGCACTGGTTTGGAGCCAGCCTCGCTGGCTTAAGAGACCCTGTTTCCAAATAAAAAATATAAAATAGGTCTGGGAGTGTAGCCCAGAGATGGAAGGACTTCCAGGAACCCCAGTACCACGAAAAAAAAAAAAAAATCAGCATGTCTAAGTAGAGTATGGGAATACTTTTTCATAATCACATATCAATATATTAGCAAATCAACTCAACGATATATTGTTAAAAAAAGTGAGATGATAAATCAGTATATCAAAATCTATTTGTAAAATTGAGAAAAAATATATATAGTGTTTTTGTACTGAATAAGATAACTGGAGAGTTTGTTTTAGAGCTATGTCTGATGTGTTTTTCTTTATTCCCTCATTTTGGCTCTAAAAGCAGCTTAACTCTGTTTTGTCTTGAGAAATCACCCACTTCCACTCAGCCTATAATGTGGATGAGATTAACTCCTCTTCCTTCTTCCAACTTTAGGAGTAGATTTCACCCTTGCATGATCCACTAGAATATTAAAACTGTGAAAAGTAATTGAGATTGGTGAGACGTAATAGAAGCAAATATCATTTCATCTTCTCTTTCCTGTCATATGCAAAAAGGTATGTCTCTTCCTCTTCTAGGTGAATTTACTGATTAAAACCTTGACACACCAGGTCAGTGTATTTTTCCATATGTCCTATCTTCTCTCTTCTGTGTAGACATTTAAAGACATGGATTAAAGATGTCCTAGACTTGAGCAATGAACAAAACATTACTTTTTGTACTAGATACTGAACTCAGGGGACTCTGAGATACACTTCAGCCCTTTTTATTTATTTATGTATTTATTTATTATGAAACATGGTCTCATTAAGTTACAGAGGGTCTTACTAAGCTGCTGAAGCTGACATCAAACCAGTGAGTCTCCTGTCTTAGCTTCCTAAGTACTGAGACTACAAGCATGCACTACTATGACCAACTAAAACATTCTTGATTAAAAACACTATATGTTGAATTTATTTTTATGATAGTTGCAATTTTTCTCTAGTCTCTAAGAGATGGGTATGCAAGTTAGGGTAAAAAAAAAGTCTTTAGATTTATTGTTTTGGTTATTATAAAAGTATCCAAGTGAGCATTCTTACAGCTATAATCTACAAGATTAACCATGTAACTTAGAGGAAAGAAGATTTATTTTCTTATAGTTTGGGAGTTAGTCCATGTGAGGACAGGGACCATAGAACTCAGGGAATATTGACTGGAACTGGAGAGAGAGAGAGAGAGAGAGAGAGAGAGAGAGAGAGAGAGAGAGAGAGAGAGAGAGAGAGAAGGAGAGAGGAGAGAGGAGGAGAAAAGAGAGAAGAGAGAGAAAAGACAGAAGAGAAGAGAGAAAAGAGAGAGAAAAAAGAGAGAAGAGAGAGAAAGAGCAAACATGTGAGTTGTGCTCTCACTTCATAGAGGCCAGAAGCAAGAGAGAGCAGGGAAAGTGGGACAATATATAATACTCAAGGTAGATCCCCCAGAGATCATCGTATTCATCCACATTTTATTGGCCTAGGCCACCATCCAAATAAATCCATAGATTTTTCCACTGCTGAGATTATAACCCCCGTGACTCAACTATATCAACATAAATGAACTCTTTAGGAGATATTTTATATATAAACAAATTATCCTACCTCTGGGACCTAAAGAGGACATGACCAAGTCAGAATGCAAAATGCATTTAGTTTTCTCCAAAAGTTCCCACAGTCCTAATTGTTCCAGCATTGCTGAAAAGCCCCAAAGTCCAATGTCTCTTCTGAGACTCGATGTGAACTCTTGTGAGACCCTGTGAAAGACAATGAAGATCAAAACAAAAAGCAAATTACATGCATCCAATATACAATGACAAAGAATAAACATTTTCATTCCCCAAAAGAGTAACATGGCCAGAGAAAAAAGAAGTGGTACAAATAAAGTAACAAAAGTCTGACAGAGCAATTATTTAATCCTTTGGCTCCATTTCTGCCATTGAGAGTCCATGGTGGTGGGAATCAAACTCCAAGGGCCTTGGCAGCCCAGCTTCTGTGGCCTGAACAATTGCAATGGACAGCATACACTCTTTTTCAGCCTGGCTCCAAGGCTCGCAGCTAGCAGCTTTTTCTCATTGTCATTCCACGTTTCTGGTGTTTATAAATCTCCAGGATATGTTTTGCAATCTTGGTTTCACCCTCACAACTTCACAAATTGCCCCATTTGAGCCTGCTTGCAGGGATTCTGACCCTGACAAACACTGCCTGGCTTCCCAGGCCTTCCTTTGAAATCTGGAAGGAAGCCTCAATGTCCCTCTTTTTCTAGCAAAACCAGCATTATATGGACTCAGAGATGAACCACCAACATAAAAAGGTAGTCATGCCCTCTTTAATCATTGCTGCTGGGCTCACTTCATCAATCACAGCTGCAAGGCCTACTCCATCTGCACCATCCATGGCCCCAACTCCATCTACAGCCTCCATTGTGAACATCGTGACTCCCACCTCTATCATGGACACCACTTCCTCCTTCTTCTCAGCCATCTTCCTTTCTTCCATGACATCATCTATCTGGGGCCCACTTCACACTTGCCTTTCTGAACAAACTGCAAATCTATAAAGTATTTGTGCTTTACTTTTTGCTTCCAAAATTTTGTGTACAATTCACTGAATGCACACAGACATCAATATCCATAATGCAATTTGGGTATTTTGTTCTATTTTGAGATTTTCTCCAGCAGTTTCTTAATCATTCCAGCATTAAATTCAGCCTCACACAAAGTTTCAGATCATGGGAAAAATGTAAGTTTTTTGTAACACACATGGCCTCTAATCCATTTCTTTATGGCGTCCTCTTTGCCCTCCAAAATCTTCTGAGTACAGTTTCTACTGCCTGCTCCATTTTTGTTCTGGTCAGCATTCTTACAGATATAATTTAAAATATTGACCACATAACTTAAAGAAAAGAAGATTTGTTTTCTTCTGGCCTTAATTTCAGTCCAAGTGAGGACAGATCTCAGGGCATGGTGGCAGGAAGGGAAGAAGGGGCACATGGGCTGTACTCCTCACAAGGAGTATGAAAGCAGGAAAGGAAGTGTTGGGAGGAGGAGCCATACATAATCCCCTAGGCAGATCCTTCCCCAGGAACCTATCTAATCCAGCCACACTCTACCTGCCTAGGCCACCACCAACCCTCATGGCTCAAATATATCAATCTTGATTATTAATAAATGAGCTCCCCAGGGGGCATTGATATCTATAATAAAACACAAATAATCTACTTCTGTTGATATCAAAATAATAAAAAGTCAGGTCAATGCTACTGGAGGTCCACATGCATGGTGTGGAATACCTAGTCTGAGGTTAATCAGCTCCTTAGAAATCACGATCACCATATTGAAAAAAAAGGACATGTGTTTATTATATCCTTTTATCCAGCTATAGTCAGGCTGAGACATTTCAGTCTTTTAAGGCAATAAATTCTTCCTTTTTTTTAAGCCAATGTAGTTTGTCATTTTCATTTTCAACAACAAACATTGATTATGATTACAGAATTTTCAGTAGTTTTTATACATACTTGCTAAATTCACATTAACCTTCAAACATGAGAATTCTCATTAGATTGCTCTTGTCTTAGAATACAAAAATGACAAACTCTCTGAAATATTCCTTATCTGCTGCCCTACCAAAGAACAAACATGATCATGATTCTCGGTTGATTTTGAGTTTTACCCCTCAGTAGTGTTTAATTAAAATAAATCCTTGCTAGCTTATATAGCTCATATTTTTTCTTAAAAGAATATAAATACACACACACACACACATACACACACACACACACACACACACATATATACAGACAGCAATGTATGCACATATTTATATTACAACTTTAAACAGCTTAATTTTAAAATAATATCTAAATCCTGTTTCCCTAGACAATCACAATATCCACTCTCATGTTGAAAGCTTCTTTATTTTTTGGGTCATATTTTTAGCTATGAAAATATCTTAATCCTATCACATACCTGCTGAGCTCCAGAAAATCTCTGTTCTTCAAAAATCAATTTTACAAACTTAATTTTTCTTGTTTTTCCAATTTTATTAGGCTAAATCTTATAAGCTTTGGGTTAAAATTAAACTACAAAAACTTCCTGAATCTTATTTTTATTGACTTTTCAAGGCACAGTTTTAAAAACGGCTATTATATAAGCAGTATGGAATTATTCTTTTATATATGAAGACTCTGAAAGATTTTTTTATATTTAGGATTATCTATGTCAATTTGACTCATAGAAGTCTCAGTTTAATTTAGCAGGATGTATTTAGGGCTTTTAATTTTCTTTATGTTAGATGACAAGTCAATTTTTCCCAATATAATGCCATATTTGTTCTACTGCTATTATTCTTGGCCTCCAATATTGGTTTACATGTAAAATAATAGTCTCTAGAAAAGCATGTAATTTATTTTATAGACAAAATAATAGGAAAGATAGGCTGATCTTCTACAACTATAACCGTATTATCAACTAACAGGACATTTTTTAATAATAAGTTTTCCAGACCTTTCATAAATGTCTTGGTATTAACTCATTTATTGATTGATTTTATAATTATGTACAGCTGCTGGATTTACTGTAAACTATTGATCTTACTCTTAAGAAGTTGCCTCCAGACTGAACTCAATACTACTGAAATAATTTCACTAACAAAAGCTAAGATGATTGTTATTTCCTATCCTGAGGTTGAATGTTACCAGTTTATAATGTAAAAATGCTTGTTTGGTATTTCAGGAAGCAGAGCTACAAAGTCATTTAAAATCCTGAGACTTTTTGTTTATGTTTATTGCTAACTCTTTAAAAATTATTTTACAATACAATAAGGTAAATGGTTCACATCCCAAACAACTTGGAGGCTTCTCTTGGGAAATAAACTTTCTAGTATCTTTGTATAAATTATAGAATAAAATATTATGCAGAGAAAAATAGGTGGGAAGATCATATATATATATATATATATATATATATATATATATATATATTTCCCATTATTAAATTTTATTTTTTACTAGAGTACCTTATAAAGAAGAGCATGCTATTGTATTCATCTTAACATCTTTTATACAGGATCTCAAGTCAGTTATCTATATTAAAGATGCACTGTGATTTTTAGTATAGGTAAGTCTACTTGGAAAAGATGAATTCACTGTGGCAGATGCAAGGAAGAGTGCTTTTCACTGGAAGACCACACTGCTTTGGGCTTAGAGGAATACAAAGAATACTTAAAGACATCTGATTAATAACCAATTGCTACTCCATATGGTAGAGCTAATCTCATACAGAAATGGAAGCAGTGGGTTATTAGGCTCTTGTGCAGCTTCCTTTTGGAGTTTGCCTTTGTTTAAAATTGTATGACATGTATTACAAATACAAATCTTTGATATATCCTGATTTTCTTGGGTTTTTGAAGAGCAGTACAAAAATCTAAATATTAACATACATAAATTTTTTCCAAATTAAAATATCAACTGTATTTATTTTAGGTATTATATGAATAAATATAGTTCATGGGCTGATTGGTCAAGCACTTGACTTCCACACACAAAGCCCTGGGTTTAATTCCTCAGTCCCACAAATATGATAATAGTAATAATAATAATGTATAATAAAAATATATTAAACAACACCTTTCTAACTCAGTTTAAGTACTCAAATATGTTGAGTGATGTGACTAGAAGAGAAGAAATATCATGTTGATAATGTAATTCCTGACAGTCAAGCATGTTTTTGACAAAGCCTGTTTTAGTCCATTTTCTGTTTTGTGTGTTTGGTGAGTATGTGTGTGTAACTGGGGATCGAACTAGGGACTTTCACCACTCAGATACTGGGATATACTACCACTGTTTGTTTATTTAATTAATTAATTATTTATTCATTTTTAATTTGAGACCGAGTCTTGCCAATTTACCACATGCTGCCCTTGAACCTAAAATCTTCCTGATTTGGGCTTCCAAGTACTAGGATTATAAATCAGCAGCACTGAGGGTGTCTCAGTGTCTGTTTTCTTAACCAGAATACCTACAACTTGATAATGTATAAATAAAAGAAGTTTATTTTTGAGCTGAGTCTGGTGGCACATGCCTATAATCCCAGTACTTGGGAGGCTGAGAAAAGAGGATGATCATAGGTACTAAGCCAATCTGCAGTAACTTTAGCAAAACTGATTCAAAATTGAAAAAAATGACTGGGGATATAGCTAAGAGGTAGAATTCCTTTGAGGTCAATTCTTCCTATACAGAGAAAGAAAAAGTAAAAGAGGTTTATTTTTGGCTTACAGCCCTAGAGTTATGATAAGGAGTTCTAGGTTACATCATCTCTTCTTCTCCAAGGCTTGTATCCTGTTTCAATTTAAAGTGGAAATGAGATGCAGAAGGACAAGTGAAAATAAATAGAAAAGAGCAGACATGGGGGACTGCCTCACTTTATAACAATACCTTCTCTGGAACACTAGTGCAGTTCAGTGAGAATTAACCCAGTTCCCAAGAAAAGGAGTAATTCTTGTCAATGAACTAATCATCTCTTAAAGTTCATACCTCTCAACAACACCACAATGGTGGTTGAATTTCAAGGGCAGTTTATCAGGGGATGTCATGTCTATATCAAAGAACATAATAATTACTTCAACTTAGTCAGACAGGCTTCTTCCTGATTTTGCCATAACTTCTTTTTTTCTCAGTAAATTTACTTAAGATAACTTACAATTGAAAACTGTCATTGTTCTTCTAAAGTAGAAATTTTCTCAAAAGCCTCTTGCCAGTTTTAGAATGAGACTGGCTAGCCACGTCTTTAAAATGTAAACATCAAGAGACAGCAGTCCTATATTCAAGTCTATGTAGAATGGTAGGACTCTAATTTTGATGGGTGCCAGATGTCAAATGTAGATGTTGTAATAATAGACAAAATATATTTTCAAATCCAAGAATAATAATGTTCCTGGCAGACACATCTCATTGACCAGGCTTTCCCCCAAAGCATCACAATACTTTTGCTCTAACTCGTTCTGATACCTAAAATCTTTCACACATCTTTTTCAGTGAAGTTAAGTTTGCACTTTCTGTTCTCTTTTTGTGTTACACACTCAGCTCTTTTTATTTTCTTTTTTATTTTTAAAGAGGGTCTTGCTAAATTATCACATGTTTGCCTCGAATTGGCAATCCTCACTTCTCAGCCTTCCAACTCCTGGGATTACAGGTATTCACCATCATGCCAGTCTTCCCTATTGTAATGGTTTTGAATAAAGTCTTTTTTCCCTATTTCACTTTATGAAGTGAAAATTTTACTTTGGCTAATGGTCAAAGTTTGGCAATTAAACTTAGAGGTATAGGAGGAATGTGACTATAGTCAGTCATGCTAGAGTCCTTGTTCAGGTTACATAAGGTGTACTCACCTGTGTATTAACCTGTTTTATCCATGGCACAGTGCTGTGGTTTTCTGATATATTTCTCATGATTAGAAGGCTATTGGAATGATAGTAGATACTTCCTCCATGTGTTTTGAATGAAATTAATATAAGATAGATAAATAGCCTTGTCCAGTCTATTCAAAGTAGTTAGTCTCTTCAAATATAATGAGATGAAATTAAGGGACTTAAAAAAGTCAAAAGTCATATATTCTATTTGAAAAGTACAAATTTCAATAATCTGTGTGGTTGACAACAATTGTATCCATTCATCAGTTATATAACTATAGGCAAATTATATATCTTCTTTATAATATTTTCTTGAGTAAATAGGAAACAATAGCAATATTGCTATAAAATACTGTAAGAAGGATATTCAATATTTAGTAGCTTTTATAACACCATAAAATAATATATATTGCATGTGGTTTACTATTTTCAACATCATTCTTAGGGGAATACACTATATTGATTTAAATAAAAAGAATATGTTATTATTTAAAAATTATAAATGATGTAATTGTGTTTTTCATTATGGCTGAGAAAAATTTTATTCTTTACATATCCCATACTTTTGTAATCCATTCATCTATTTATTGACATCTTGGCTTGTTCCGTAGTCCTGTTTTTTAAGGACTTACTTTGAGGTGTGTCATTACATTACTTATTTGGTAATTTTCTGTTCTTTGTATGTGAACACTCAGTGCTTTAATTTTTTTTTTAAATTTTATTTTATTGGTGCACTGTATTCATACATCATAGTGGGATACAAACTTTTGTAGACATACATGCACACATCGCCCATTCAGCCCCCACCCGACCCCACCCCATTCTCTCCCCATCCCTCCCTCCCATGCTTGGCTTAGTGGTTGACATCTAGTATTATAGCAATTTATCCAAAATTAAAAATGATAATCTCACATAACAGTTTCATTTGTCTGATACCAAGCTTTTGATGACTTAAAGATAACATTTCAATATTTCTTTTTGCTTTCTTTCTTACCAGAGAATATTTTTTTCTTTTTTTTAGGTGAAACTATCATATATTTATTTTTCATAAAAAAGTCTATCCTGATATGGAATATGGACTCTAGATACCCAAAACAATCTCGAAGCAAAAACAAAGCTAGAAGATGTATATTTTCTGATTTCAAACCATATAAAGCTACAATAATTGAAACAGTGTAGTACTGTTCTAAAGGCAGATATATAGACCATTGGAGTTAAATACAAGCCTAGAGCTAACTTCTTCCCTATATTGTCAAGTTATTTTTGACAAGGTTTCCACGAAGATTTGGTGGTGGAAATAATAATCTTTTAACTAAATATTGTTGAAAAATAATAATTACATGGAAAAGAATAAAATTGGACCCTTACCTAATCCCACATACAAGTATTAACTCAAACTAGATAAAAGACCTAAATATAAATCTTAAGACTATAAACTTTTAGGAGAAAATCTGGGTCATAAAACCTCACAACATTGAAATTGGCAGTGATTTCTTGGATATGATTTCAATGGCACAGGCAACAGAAGAATATACAAACTCCCTAAAAAATAAAAGAAAATATTGTATATCCAAAGACAATGTAAGCAGAGTTAAAAGTTACTAATAGAATTGGATAAATATTTCCAAATGCTATATCTGAAGGTATATTAATATTCCAACTAGAAATCCTAAAAATTAACAACAATAAAGGCAAACAATACAATTTAGAGATAGGTAAAAGACTAACATAAATAATGAATCTCCACAGATAACCAATCTTAGTTGTCTGTTGGATGGAAACTCTTGTTTCTCTGGTTCTGGTGAGTGTTACCTATTTCTTCTTTGTAGTTAATCTCTTTGAGTATTTTCTCTAGCGCTGGTTTTGAAGACATAAATTCCTTCAGTTTCTGTTTGTCATGGAAGCTTCTTATTTCTCCATCTAATTTGATAGAAAGTTTTGCTAGATAGGAAATTTTTGGCTGGAAGTTGTTTTCTTTCAGAGTTTGGAATATGTTACTCCAAGCCCTTCTGGCTCTCATGACTTGGTTTGGGAAGTCTGGAGTGATTCTAATTGGTTTGCCTCTGAATGTCACTTGGCCCTTTGTTTTTGTTGCCTTTAAGATTCTCTGTTTGGCTTCCACATTGGTCATTTTGACAATTATATGGCGTGGGGATCCTCTTCTCCGATCCTGTCTAAAGGGAGTTCTATAAGTTTCCTGGATCTGTGTATCAACCTCTTGCTCTATATTTGGAAAATTTTCTGCTATTACTTCCTTGAAGAGATTGTTGATCCCTTTGGTATCACTTTCTTTTCCCTCCTCTATTCCAACTATTCTTAGGTTAGCTCTCTTAAGATGGGCCCATATTTCTTCAATGTCAGATTCCTGCTGTTGGATATCTTTTTCTAGATTAGAAACTATGCATTCATTTTTGGATTGCTCATCTTCTAAGAGCGAGATTCTGTTAGACTTCCGGGAAGATGGCGACCGAGAAAAGCGGGGCTTAAGAGTCCCGCTAACAACCAATCTCCATTACCACAAAAAGAGCGCCTTTCATAGCCAGAAAACACCATCACCAGAAAAACAAAAAAACCACCAGGCTCCAGAGAGAAAGCGGACTGAGAACAGAGCTCAGGGCCACAGAGGAGACACACGCGCCCGAGGACGCGGCAGCAGCGCCATACTGCCGGCGGCAGCGGCGAACTCAGCGGACGGCTACAGCAAGCCGAGGTGAGCCGATGCGGAACAGCCAGGCGGGATCTTTCGGCGCAGACAGCATTTAAAGCTCCCAGTGGCTGAGCTCAGCACACGCTGCAGGGATTCAGAGTGGAAATCAAAACCAGAGAAGAAAAAATACGCCAGCCTCATGGCCGAGGGCGTGGCAGAGGCGCCATATTCCCACCGGCGGCGGCAACAGCAGTGAATTCACCGAGTCCAGTACAGCTACATCTGCGTACTCAAGAACAGTGAGTCAAATTGCGGGCCACAGAGGAGAAATCGCAGTATTGGGCCTCCTGGGACTTGACCCAGTGAGGGAGTGGTGGTGGCAGAGATATCACACCATAGGAGAACGTGCAACCTGGCACCCCCCATAGTTTAAAGCAGCCTCTATCGACTCCCTGGGTCGGAGACTCTGTGATACAACCCAGTAAAGGAGTAGTAGGGTCTGAGATAATACAGACTCGAGATCCAGAGCACCTTAAGTGAAGCCATAGTGACCCAAGGGAAGAACCCAGAGAAGGCACAAACCTCCGAAATCATGGGAAAGAGGAATAACACTGAAGTAATGAATGTGCACAACCCCACAACATCAGAACCTGATAAAACAGAAAATCAGAGATTTCTAGAAGATCAAATCAGGAAAATAACTGTAGAAATAATAGAGGTGCTTCGAAAAGAACTCAGAGAGAGCCAAAAAGAGATAAAGGATGCAATTAATGAAGTAAAGGCCTCAATTCAAAGCACAAACAACCGATTAGACCACATGGAGAACAGAATCTCGCTCTTAGAAGATGAGCAATCCAAAAGTGCTTTAAATTTTACTCTTAATAATGCCTTAAAAGTGTCTCAGATGCTTTTTTTTTATGTTGTATCTCTATTTTTATTTGTTTCTAGAATATTCGTGATTTCACCCCTTACTTCTTCTATGACCCATTCTTCATTCAGCAGTGTGGTGTTCAGTCTCCACATTCTTATATGGTTTCTCTGGGTCTTCTTATAGTTGATTTGTACTTTCATTCCATTATAGTCTGAAAAGATACAGGGAAGTATGTCACATTTTTTGAATTTGCTAGCACTTACTTTGTGGCCCAGGATGTGGTCTATTTTGAAAAAGGTTCTGTGAGTAGATGAGAAAAATGTAAACTCTGCTGTAGTTGGGGGGATTATTCTATATGTGTATAATAGGTCCAATGGGTTCATGGTGTTCTTTAGGTCTGAGGCATATTTACTGACCTTTTTCTAGAAGATTAGTCTAATGGTGTGAGAGGAGTGTTGAAGTCTTCCAGTATTATTGTATTGGGAATTATGTGTGACTTTATGTCACAAAGAGTTTGTTTTATGAAAGTAGCTGCACTTATGTTTGGGGCACAAATGTTGACTCTCATTATTTTCTATTGCTGAATTGTTCTATTTACCAGTATAAATGACTTGCTTTGTCTCTTCTAATAAGCTTAGGCTTGAAGTCTAACTTTTCTGGTATCATATTTGCTACTCCCGCTTGTCTTCGATTTCTGGTGACATAGAATACCTTTCTCCAGCCCTTCACCTTAAGTTTGTTACTATCTGTACTTATAAGGTATATTTATTGCAGATAGCAGATAGACAAATTCTGGTTTTTAACCCATTTTGTCACTTTATGTATTTTTATTGGGGAGTTGAGGCCATTTCTGTTCAGTGTGATTATTGAGAGATGATTTTTAATTTCTAACTTATTGAGATTTAACTTCTGTTTTATGTGGTATTTGTTCTTCTTAGTTGTTTACTGGATTAAAATTCTAATTTCCCTTATTTTGCCATGCATTACTTATTTCTTCTTTGCAGTTAATCTCTTTGAATATTTTCTCTAGTGTTGATTTGTAAGACATAAATTCCTTCAGCTTCTGTTTGTCATGGAATATTTTTATTTCCTTGTCTAATTTGAGAGACAGTATAGTTGGGTAGAAAAATTTTTTCTTCAAAATGTTTTCTTTCAGAGTTTGGAATATTGTACTCCCAGACCTTCTGGATTTTATGACTCGGTTTGGTAAATCTGGAGTGATTTTTAATTGGTTTGTCTCTGAATGTCACTTGGTCTTTTGTTTTTGTTGCCTTTTAGATTCTCTCCTTAACTTCTACATTGGTTAGTTTGACTATTATGTTGTGTGGTGATCCTTTTCTCTGATCTTGTCTAAGTGAGGTTCTATAAGTTTTCTGTACCTGTGTATTGACCTCTTGCTTTATGTTTGGATATTTTTCTGATATTACTTCTTTGAAAAGATTATTGATCCTTTTGGTTTTAACTTTTTACCTCTTTTCTGCCAATTATTTTTAGGTTAGCTTTTTAAAAGTAGACTCATATTTCTTCAATGTCAAATTTTTGCTATCAAATTGTTTTTTAAGTTATATACTATGCATTTGTTTTTGGAGTGATCATCTTCTAGGAGCAAGATTCTATTCTCCATGTTGTTTAATCTATGTTTTATAGCTTGAATTGATGCTTTCATTTAAATGATTGCATTCTTTATTTCTTTCAAACTCTCTCTAAATTCTTTTCGGAATTCCTGTATTGTCGCTACAGTTACATTCCTGATTTGATTTCTGGAGATTCCTACAATTCTGGTTCTATTATACAAGTCCGGTTCTATTATTGTGGTGTTGTGGGAGCTCATTACTTCCTTGATATTCCTCTTTCTCATGATTTCAGAAGTTTGTATCTGTTGCTTTTAATAGATTTCTCTCAGTCTTTAGGTGCCACCTGGTATATCTAAGGACAAGTTGCTTTGAATTCAATGGTGAAGGTTTTGTGAGAAAGGAAATAAAGTTGTAAATGCAAAAATAGGGTAAAGCCACAGATAGGATCAAATAGAATGAGAGTACGAGTTTGGTAATGTAGTATAGAGTAGAAATTAGAGATAGTGAATATGTAGTGGTGTTCTAGTAACTAATTTACAGTTTTTGGTATAGTGACATGAAGTGGATTTAATTCAGGACAAAGAAGAGAAAAGAAGAGGAAAAAAAGGAAAGAGGATGGAGAAAAGAGAGTATGTACAAGAAAAGAAGCTTGGGAGAGTGTAAAAAAGAAGGCATATACACACAAAATAAAAGAACAACAAAAAGAACTTCAAAAGCAAATTAAGACAACTCTAAAAATATATACTCAGCAGACTGGGCCTCTGCAGTCTCTCTCTGTGCACACACTGAGTGCCACTGGCACCTTTCCTGCTGTAAGCTTGATTCTCTGAGTCTTTCTCAGTCTATAACAATAGCCAGCATCAATTAGTCTGGATCTAGTGTTAAATGCATATCACTCTCCATGCTTTCCACAGATGTGGAGTCTTGATCTCTTCCTGACTCCATAGGTGAAATATTTCTCTGAGACCAAATGCAGTGTAAGTGTCTCTGTTCTACACAGCTAGAACTCGGCTAGTCTGACTTCTTCCCATTCATCACAATTGGATTGTGTGTGGTAACCCCAGAGATCCTACTGGTAGGGTTTAGTGTTAAACATAGGTCTCCCCTTACACTTTCCAAAGATGCAGAGCCTGAGTCTGTCTGAGCCTCTGGTTTGTCCAACAGCTGACTTACCTCCACTTTGTCCAGGTTGAACTGCAAAGTCTCAGACCCAGAAAGTTTATTGTGGCTGTGCGAGTTCCAGGGGGAGCTGCACTGGACATTCTCCTGAGGGGATGCCAGCTTTACTTATGGTATTGTTGCATGCAGCTTTGAATCTCTGGAGAGCATGGTCAGCCCAGCTGCCACAGCTGCAAATTGTAAATTCTATCCCCACCTTCACTGAGTTGAACTGGGAGTTTATTGTGGCTGTGCAAATCCCTGAGGGTACTGCACTGGGGGTTTTGTGGGGACCACAGCTTCACTTAAGGTCTTGTTGACTGCTGGTCTGGATATCTGGAGGTCATGCTGAGCTCAGCTGCTGCTGCTAAAAATTATAACAGGATTTTGCACAGGGGGAACTGAAGACTTACAATTCTGATGAGCAGCTGCTTACTTAAGGTCATTAGTTGTTTTCCTGTTTGTCTCTAGAGTTAGGTGCAGTGAGACAAGATGTTGCTGCTATGGTGCCAGTGGCCACAAGGCAGGTGGGTTTGTTTTCTGGTGTTGAGTGCTGCTCTGGATCCCTGGAGATTGTGGTGAGCTTGGCAGCCACTGCTGGAAGTTGTAGCTGATATTTGCTCAGGGAGAACTGATGGTTTACAACTCCGATAATCTGTAGCTGCTGACTTCAGTTTCTTGGTTGTTTCTCTGTTTGTCCCTGGAATCAGATGCAATGAGGCAAGATGGTGCCACCGTGATGCCTGCAGGCAGGTTTCTTTTCTGCTTTCTGATTGGTCTTCTAACATTTTTTCCCCTGTAGCCTTGTACCTATTATTTTATTTCTCTACTGATAGTATTTTCTGGCTTTGTAGAATACTGTTTTGAAGTCAAGAGGAGATCGGGTGTTAGCAGGAATGGTATGTGCTGCTTCCCTTGGTCACTGTCTTTCGGGAAGTCAGGCCTTTTGTTTTCATTGTCATTAAAAATAATTTATTTTCTCCAATAATGTGAATTTCTGCTCAAATTTGATGAATTATATTGCTTAGATAATATTGCTTAACTTAGCCAGTAATTAAAAATCAACTCATCTCTGCTCTCTTAGTGTCATTTATATACTTATTATTTGAAAGCCATTTGATTGGTATAACAAAGTTTTATTACCTTTTCCACATTTGAATAAAATGAGAGACCTTTTTAAATGTAAGAACAAAGACCCCTGGAGGAACCGGGCCCAGTAAGACGCTAGGTTCTGGGCGGGGGTCGCACGCGGGGCACGCCAGCTGGGGCCCGGGTCGCGGGACTCTGGGCCCTGGCCGAACTGTGAGTAGCACGCCAGACCCCTGGAGAAACCGGGCCCAGAACAGAAAAAGATAAAGAAAAATATTGGAGAGGAGGTAAGAAAGCCGTTATGGATGCCAAGACACTGGAGATGCAGACAAAACTTATCTAAATGCACTGGAACTTATGGAAAAATTCTCCGTGGAAGAGGACTGCTATTTCTCTATATTGCTAAGAATCTCAGATATCACCTGTAAGGAGAGAGTTTAGCGGAGACCAAGGAGAAATGCGGTGTTGAAAGAGTTCTCCGCAATGGTGGTGGAGACTTGTATTCAGGAGAAGCAGAAACCAGATCTTACCAACTTTATTTTTTTGGAGAAACTACACCAAATGTCGAATGCTACCATCACGCATGCTTAGGAACACTGGACAACATTCAGAGTGGAAAAAGAGCCTGGGAAGGATTTGAACCAGTGGAGGCAGTGGCAATGCCAGTGGCCAATACTCAGGGGAGGCAGAGATCTGATACATTACACCTGCAACCTTTGAAATAATAACCACAGAGACAGTGATCGGAACCTGCTGAGGGGTTAGGCGGGCACCGGGGCCAGTGGCCGACATCGGAGCTTGCTGTGAGGCAAGGCCACTACTGAGGCCTCCGTGGCCGGCATTGGAACCGGCTGAGGGGTTAGATCGATGCTGGGGCCAGCGAGGCCGGCATTGGAGCCTGCCATGAGGCAAGGCTTGTGCTGGGTCCTCCGAGGTCGGGTCCAGAACCTGCTGAGGGGTTAGACTGGTGCTGGGGTCAGTGAGGCCAGCATCGCAGCCTGCCATGAGGCATGACCAGTGCTGCGGCCTCCAAGGCCGGGATCGGAGCCTGCTGAGGGGTTAGGCCGGTGCTGGGGCCAGCAAGGCTGGCATCGGAGCCTGCCTTGCGGCAAGGCCGGTACTGGGGCCTCCAAGGCTAGGATAAGAGCCTGCCAAGGGGTTAGGCCGGTGCTGGGGCCAGCGAGGCTGGCATTAGAGCCTGCCGTGAGGCATGACCAGTGCTGGGCCTCTGAGGCCGGGATCGGAGCCTGCCGAGGGATTAGGCCGGTGCTGGGGCCAGTGAGGCCGGCATCGGAGCCTGCCTTGAGGCAAGGCCAGTACTGGGGCCTCGAGGCCAGGATAAGAGCCTGCCAAGTGGTTAGGCTGGTGCTGAGGCCAGCGAGGCCGGATTCGGAGCCTGCCGTGAGGCATGACCAGTGCTGGGGGCCTCCGAGGCTGGGATCGGAGCCTGCCGAGGGGTTAGGCCGGTGCTGGGGCCAGTGAGGCTGACATTGGAGCCTATCTTGAGGCAAGGCAGGTACTGGGGCCTCGAGGCCAGGATAAGAGCCTGCCGAGGGGTTAGGCCGGAGCTGGGGCCAGCGAGGCCAGCACCGGAGCCTGCCATGAGGCAAGGCCGGTACTGGGGCCTCCAAGGCCGGGATTAGAGCCTGCCGAGGGGTGAGGCCGATGCTGGGGCCAGCGAGGCCGGCATTGGAGCCTGCCGTGAGGCAAGGCCGGTGCTGAGGCCTCCGAGGCCGGGATTGGAGCCTTCCTTGAGGCAAGGCCAGTACTGGGGCCTCCGAGGCCAGGATAAGAGCCTGTCGAGTGGTTAGGCCTGTGCTGGGGCCCATGAGGCCGGCATCAGAGCATGCCATGAGGCAAGGCTGATACTGGGGCCTCCGAGGCCAGGATAAGAGCCTGCTGAGGGGTTAGGCCGGTGCTGGAGCCAGTGAGTCCAGCATCGCAACCTGCCGTGAGGCATGGCCGGTGCTGGGACCTCCGAGGCGAGTATGGGAGCCGGCCGAGGGGTTAGGCCAGTGCTGGGGCCAGCGAGGCCGGCACCGGAGCCTGCCTTGAGGCAAGGCCGGTACTGGGGCCTCGAGGCCAGGATAAGAGCCTGCCAAGGGGTTAGGCCGGTGCTGGGGCCAGCAAGGCCAGCATCGGAGCCTGCCGTGAGGCAAGGCCAGCATCGGCGTCTGCCATGAGGCAAGGCCGATACTGGGGCCTCCTAGGCCAGGATAAGAGCCTGCTGAGGGGTTAGGCCGGTGCTGGAGCCAGCGAGGCCGGCATCGCAGCCTGCCGTGAGGCATGGCTGGTGCTGGGACCTCTGAGGCGAGTATCGGAGCCGTCCGAGGGGTTAGGCCGGTGCTGGGGCCAGCAAGGCCGGCACCAGAGCCTGCCATGAGGCAAGGCCGGTACTGGGGCCTCCGAGCCCGGGATTGGAACCTGCCGAGGGGTGAGGCCGATGCTGGGGCCAGCGAGGCCGGCATTGGACCCTGCCGTGAGGCAAGGCCGGTGCTGAGGCCTCCGAGGCCGGGATTGGAGCCTGCCTTGAGGCAAGGCCGGTACTGGGGCCTCCGAGGCCAGGATAAGAGCCTGCCGAGGGGTTAGGCCGGTGCTGGGGCCAGCGAGGCTGGCATCGTAGCATGCCGCGAGGCAAGGCCGATAGTCGGGCCTCCTAGGCCAGGATAAGAGCCTGCTGAGGGGTTAGGCTGGTGCTGGAGCCAGTGAGGCCGGCATCGCAGCCTGCCGTGAGGCATGGCCGGTGCTGGGACCTCCGAGGTGAGTATCGGAGCCGGCCAAGGGGTTAGGCCGGTGCTGGGGCCAGCGAGGCCGGCACCGGAGCCTGCCATGAGGCAAGGCTGGTACTGGGGCCTCCGAGGCCGGGATTGGAACCTGCCGAGGGGTGAGGCCGATGCTGGGGCAAGCGAGGCTGGCATTGGAGCCTGCCTTGAGGCAAGGCCGGTGCTGGGACCTCCGAGGCCAGTATCGGAGCCGGCCGAGGGGTTAGGCCGGTGCTGGGGCCAGTGAGGCCGGCATCGGAGCCTGCTGTGTGGCAAGGCCGGTACTGGGACCTCCGAGGCCGGGATAAGAGCCTTCGAGGGGTTAGGCCGGTGATGGGGCCAGCGAGGCCGGCATCAGAGCCTGCCGTGAGGCAACGCCGGTACTGGTGCCTCCGAGTTCAGGATAACAACCTGCCGAAGGGCTAGACAGGTGCTGGGGCCAGCAAGGCCGGCATCGGAGCCTGCCGTGAGGCGAGGCCAGCATCGGAATCTGCTGTGAGACATGGCCAGTGCTGGGGCCTCCTAACCCGGGAATGGAACCTGCCGAGGGGTTAGGCCGGTGCTGGGGCCAACGAGGCCGGCATTGGAGCCTGCCGTGAGGCTAGGCCGGTGCTGGGGTCTCCGAGGCTGGGATTGGAATCCTGCCAAGGGGTTAGGCCGGTGCAGGGGCCAATGGCCAGCATCGGAGCCTGGCGTGAGGCAAGTTCACTCCTGCGGCCTCCAAGGCCGGGACCAAAGCCAGCTTAGGGGTTAGACCGGTGCAGGGGCCAGCAAGACCATGAGGCAAGGCCGCTGCTTGAGCCAGTGAGGTCTGGATCAGTCCACTGAGTAGCCAGGTCACTACTGGTACCATCAAGTGTGGGATTGGTACTTGCAACGCAGCATGCACAGAGAAATATCGCAGAAAATATAAATCAGACGCTTCTCTTAATCAGCAATAACTAGGAGGAAAAGGGCAACAAGGAAGAGGTTGAGCTATAGAAAGGGCCCTATAGTGAAGCAATTAATGTGACCAATCAGAGGGTATGTAATACTGGAGGACGGAGCCTCTTTAAAATGCAGGAGGTACATAAACAAATGTATCACAGTAAATCACCAAAGAAGCATGGGATGGAGGGAAGGGGAGGGAATGGGATGGGGGCTGGAGGAGGGCTAATTGGATGATGTGTGCTTGTATATCCTCTCAAGTCTTGTACTCCAATGTGATTGATATATGACTACAATGCACCAATTTAAAAAATAAATTAATAAAAAAAATAAATGTAAGAACCATGACTGTTTCGTCATTGCTTCTTGAAGATCTGTCATCTATGTCTAACACATATCAGATCTCTATGTATAGTAATGGACTGGATGGCTGGTTAGCTGCGATAGGCCATTTTTCTTAAATTTGTTCTAAAGTGAGTAAAACATGGAGAAGATAAAATTCTAGAAGGAAAGAAATTATTTTTAGCCCTTTCCAAAAATAAAAATGTTGGCAAACATAAATGACCTAATATAATGAGATTTGCTTGATTTGAAATCATAAGACTATATCCCATACTCTTTATTATTGTTACTCTAACCTATATTTATTGCTAATGGATCTGACAGATAGGAGGAAGAGATGATGAACATATACACAAACACTTGTGCACACACTCACCCTCTCCATTGTTTGATAAAATGTCTCAGTGCTATAAAATTTTGAGGTGTTTTGAGAATACTATTAAGATTTTTATTTGTTTGATTTCACAAATTATAGTGATACAAAGACAGAATATTTCATGGTTTTAAACAGATCCCAAAAGTAATAGCTTTAAATATTGCTACTAGCATTTATTGTACTATTCTCTGTCAGGAACTGGCTGCATCTTTTCCATTCCATTTCATCTGCATGTTAATTGTGTTCAGTAATTAGGATTTTTTTCTTTTTTTAGAAAATTAAAGTAAAAACTATGATCAGAGAATAACTTGTCTACAGTCCTTTAACTAACTTGAGGTGAAATCCATATTTGGATATAGGAACCTATACTATCTTTATCTACTATACGCCTGCAAGACCTCTGTAGAATCTAGAACTTTGCTATTTATAAGTAGAGGATATTAATAAGAGGCTGAATATATTTTCATTATGTAATAACCTTGGATTTAGAAAATCAGAGAGAGAATGTATAATCTGAAGAATAGGTATTATGTTTAAAACATTCTATTATTATAAAACGTCTCTTAATTATTCTTTATCTCTAGAGAAGACAAAATATGGGAATAATTTCTATAACCAAGGAAAAAGTAATAATTTAGTAATGCAACCTTTTCATATCCAAGGCCAGAAGATACCATGTTTGTTTAAATAACAATTTTTAAACATACTTTCATTTTATTGCCTGATAGAAAATTTCATGTGGATTTATTTTTTAATGAAGAAGTAAGAAAAATTAGAGACTAAGAATAGAAATTGTGATATCCATTGTTTGACCAGGTTAATGATTAAACTTCATTTTCTTTAGCATACCAAAGGATTAGAAGCATAGAAATACAAATCACACCTTCCTGATTAGTACAAATTAATTACCATGAATGATTAAAGCAATTTGTAATAGCAATATTTTTCTTAAAAGTTACATATTATTTTCTATATGAATTTCTAGCTGGAACTACAGTTCCTGTTTATTAACGTTTGTTGCCAAGTAGTGTATATAATCCATAATTCTGGGTTATTAAATTCCTGAAGCATGTAATACAGAAAGCTTAATAGATTTTATGCAAATTGTTATATAACAAAATAAGACCAGATGGTACTCATCATGGCAGAATCTTTCCATAACACTTTCATATTTTTAAACACAATGTAAGTTACCTCTGTGGCTCTTAACCTACTTGAATTCACTTTAGTTACCATATAACAAATTTTTAGCCATTCTTTTTTATTTTTTTATATTTTTGCACATCTGGGAATGGAACCCAGGGGCATTCGGCCTCAGAACTATAACCCCTGCCCTATTTTTTATTTTTTATTTTGAAACAGGACCTCACTAAGTAGCTGAGGCTGTCCACAACCCTTGATCCTTGGTCTCAGCCTCCCAAATACAATCGATTGTCACCACAACCAACTTAGCCATTCTTCTAATCCTTTGCTCCATGTTATGATAAAATTTGCACTATATTGCCGGGCATGGCGGCACACACTTGTAATCCCCACGTTGGGAGGCGAGACTGGAGGATTGTGTAGGTTCGCAGCCAGTCTTGCTGGCTTAGGAGAACCTGTTTCCAAATAAAAATATAAAAATAGGTCTGGGAGTATAGTCCAGAGGTAGGATTTCCAGGAACCCAGGACCACCAAAAAAAGAAAAAAGAATTTGCACTATAATATTATTTTGATTTTCAGAAATTTATTGTATTTGGCTTGTAACTGGAAACCCTGGGACAATTTTTCCACAGTAATAACTTTTACTGAAAAACAATCTATAGTGGAAAAAACCTACCTTGAAATACAGTATAATTACTAAGGTAATTATGATATTAAAGACAATATCAAAATGTTGAGTTGCTAATATTACATTTAGATTTACTAATGTATATAATATATATAAGCATTTTATATAATTAAAGTTATTTTGAGAAAAACATAGCATAAGTTAATGACAGATACCAGGAATTAACGAGAAAAATAAAATACAAAATAGTGTATGCATCTTCTTGTAAAATAATTTTCCTACATCACTAAAACTTAAAAATTACCACAATAAAATGAAATCATAAAATAGGAATAAAATACATAAGAATAAATAACCGAGCCAGATGAGGTGGTACACACTTGTAATCCCAGCATTTGGGAGGCTGAGACAGGAGGATCGCGGTTCGCAGACAGCCTCAGCTACTTTGTGAGGCCCTTTGCAACTCAGTGAGACCCTGTTTTAAAACAAAAATTAAAAAAAAGAGGGCTGGAAGTGTAGCTCAGAGGTAGAATGTACCTGGGTTCCATTTCTGGTACTGCAAAATAAATACATATATACATACATACATACAAAAATAAATAAATAAATATCCACTTAAATATTAAGTCAAGCTCAAAATACTGATGTGATCAAATTACAAATTATATAGTTCTTGGAGATTATTTGGAAACTAATAATGTACAAATGTGTGTCATAGTTATAACTCCTTTCATAGAAAAAATACTTTATACTGTTTTATTAATTAAGAACAATTGGAAGCCAGGTGTGGTGGTAAATGTTTGTAAACCTAGCATTTGGGAGGCTCAGATGGGAGGATTACAGTTCACAGACAGCCTCAGCTACTACTTACTGAAGCCCTTTGCAACTCATTGAGACCTTGTTTTAAAAATAAATAAATAATAAAAAATAGGGTTGGGTGTATAGCTCTGAGGTAGAATGTTCCTGGGTTGAATGCCTGGTACCACACAAAGAAAAAAAAAACAATTGGAAATTAATAACAGTAAGGTTATTTAGCTATCTAGGAAGTTATTATCCAGAAATAAATGTTTCATTATATTAACAATACCTTTTCAGGAAAAATAAATTAAGACAACTTTAACTATAACACTCAAGTTATATAATAACTATGTAATAAATTAACAGCTGGAAAATCAGGTAGGGATTTTATTGTTACCTTCCTCAGACAGAATTCCTTATTCTGTAGCAAACTTCAATTTTTTTTGTAAGTCCTTCAAGTGAGTGGATGAGGTCCATCTTCATTGTAGAGGTCATTCACTTTTGTTTATAGCCAGTAGACTGTAAATAATAATCACATCTGTAAAATACCTTCATTGCAACACATAGATTAACATTTGACTTAACAGTAGTAGGCCATAGCTTAGCCAAGCTGACTCATTGTTTACTATTTAAACATCTTAATATATATGTTTACCAAATTGATGCACCCATGAAAATAATATATTTAACATGCTTTGTGTTTTTGCATTAGTACAAACTCATTTTATCTTTCTTTACTTTTGACTATTTTACAATTTCCAAATGTGACTTGAATGATCCAAGGTGTACAGACTGGAAAGGAGTGCAGGAGATAGAAAAAAAGTATATATAAATTTTATATATATGTGTGTGTATATATGTGTATATATGTGTGTATATATATATGTGTATATATATGTATGTATATCTGTATATACATATATATACACAATGCATATAATACTTCTACTTTAAAGCAGTTTGCAAAGAGCAGCATTCATTGAAATAAAGGAAAAGAGATGAATAGGAAAAGCCTAAAATAGCTCAGGTTGTTGAAATAGAACAACTAATTATGATAAAAACATACCTATATTAGCCATAAGAAACAATTGAAATGTTTCATAGTCATGACAAAAACAATGCTAATTTTAACAAAAACTACCTTCTACTAATAAATTATTTGAATATTTTAATACACCTTGAAACAATGATTAATTTTTGTCCCTTCTCTAGAAAGTTCTATATATAAAGTTGCCCTACATAAAAGTAATTTAAAACAATTGTTTCTATTAAATATGTTAGCTTCACATTTTCTCATTTGTATGCAAATATTATGTTTTCTTTTTTTTTCTACTTTCTGAGAAATAACCATTTTTCATTAGTTAATTATGCCTCTAAGGAAGAAAAATCCCAGAGCCAAAACAAAGCAATAATTTAAAGCTAAACTAAAATTATAAATTCTAAAAAGTATTATTTAAAAGTTAGATTTACATGTATACCTTCAAGTACTTTATTAATACCTAAAAAAGCCAAGATAAAATCCCACATGATTTGAGTCAATTTTTTTTTTACTTAGAAGATATGGTTATTTCTACATTAAAAATACATAAAACAGATTCTTAATCTACATTTTATAGTTTAGTTTGAATCATAACAGAACACAAGGTATTTTTGCCTGATTGCTTGGGCAGCTCTTTTTATACTTTTTAAATAAGGCAAGGAAACTGGGCATGGTGACACAAATTTGTAATCTCAGAGAAACTGAGATAGGAGGATTGCAGGTTTGTGGCCAGACTCATCTACTAAGTGAGGCCCTTACAACTTAGTGAGACCCTGTTTCAAAATAAAGAATAAAGAAGAGGGTTGGAGGGTACAGCTTAAAGGTAGAATGCCCCTGGGTTCAATCTCCAGTCAAATAAATAAATAAATAAATAAATAAATAAATAAATAAATAAATACAGCAAGTCGGGAGCTGACCTGGAATAAGAGATGTTAGTGACTTGTAAATACACACTTGATTTGCAAAGTTTTGATAGGTTTTCTTAAATTTTCTATTAATTACATTATCAGAGACCAAAGTATAAAAACAATTTTTTATAATCCCCAGCAATATCTATAGTAAAATGGAATTATTGTCTTAGGTACTATTTTTATAAATATTTTCTAAATAGTAAATCATCTCACAATACAATAAAAAGATTTTCAGGCTGGGCATGGTGGCACAAGGCTTGTAATCTCAGCATTTGGTAGGCAAAGACAGGAGGAAAGTGGTTCAGGACAGCCTCAGCTACTTAGGCCTTTTGCAACTCAGTGAGACCCTGTTTCAAGCCGGGCGTGGTGGCCCACGCTTGTAATCCCTGCGTTTGGGAGGCTAAGACAGGAGAATCGCACAGGTTCGAAGCCAGCATCGGCTACTTAGTGAGGCTCTCAGTAACTTAGTGAGATCCTGTTTCCAAATTAAAAAAAAAAAATTATATATATATATATATATATATATATATATATATATATATATATATATATACATACACATAATCTGGGAGTATAGCCTGGAGGTAGAAAGCCTCTGGGTTTCGCCCCTAGTACCAACAAAAAAAAAAAAAAAAAAAAAAAAAAAGAGAGAGAGAGAGAGAGACCCTGTTTCAAAAGTAAAGAATTAAAAAATAAATAGAGCTGGGAGATTGAATATCCCTGGTTTCCATCCCCAGTACTACAAAAAGAAAAAAAAAAAAAAGAGCTTTTAAATGAAAAGTTATTAAACATTGAGCAAGCCATTTAGACTTACAGTGTTATTGGCTAGAGAAACTATGTATTTGGTTAACAATCTTTAAAATGTGATTCTAGGCTGAGCATGGTAGCACATGATTGTAATCACAGTACTTGGGATGATGAGTCTGAAAGATCACAGGTTTGTGTCTCAGTGAGCCCCCACAAATTAGACCCTTTTTCGAAATAAAAAATAGGGATGGGAATGTAGCTCAGATGTAGAATCCTCCTGAGTTAAATCCCCAATACCACAGAAATAGTGATTCTATGGAGATATTTAAAATTACATGCTGATGCTTCATTATAGATATTTAAAAATTTAACTAATCCTAAGTATAAAAATCAATGACCATGAATGAAAAAAGTACTGGTCTAAGTACAGCTCACATAACCAGGGATCATCTCAGTAGTGCTCTAACATTTACAATACTTCTTATAGAATGCAACTTTGTGGTATACTAGATGTATTATCATTTTTCATTTTCAAAAGAAAAGAAAGTTGATTTTACAAATAAATTGTGCACATCAGTGACTAAAATGTTATTCCACTAAATCTATAAAAAAGCATAGAACAAATAGTAATGTACTAGAAAATTTACTATGATTTAAACAATTGTGTTGTATATAATGCTAACATAAGGTAAAGTATAAGTTTATGAAGATTAAACTTTTAGAAAAATATATAAAATATAATTATATTTGAGTGTATTTTATGTACCTCTCTTAGTTTGAGGATGGATCACATTATCAAATGGGGAATTATTTTTTAACCTTTAGCTCTAAACTCCACTGAATATAAAATTGCTTATTCACTATTAAATCAAATATAGACTTAGTGGGCATTTATATCACATATTTCCTACCATCAATCAATGCACAAAACCTACTCATAATTAGCAGAAACTATTTTTTCCAAAAAAAATTTTTTTGGTGGTACTGGGGTTCCATGGCAGCTCTTCTACCTCCGGGCTGTATTTCTATCTTCTGTATTTCTATCTTTCTAATAAACTTCTTTAAATCTTCAAATAAAAAAAAAACCTATAGATGTTTTATTTCATTATTTAAACCTCTAGGGAGAATAAGGAAAGATAATTTTAGCCAAATAAACATGTGATTGCAGATAATGAGTTTTAAGACTAGTTACAGACCACTCAGTGGCACTGAAATAATTAGATCTTTAGGTTTATTATATTCAAGTGTAAAACTAGTGCTTCACAAATTGTCTTTTTTCTATTAAGAACTTGGTCTTGAAAAAGGTGAGCCATAACCAATATTGGGCTTAATTATCAGCCTCTCATATGAATAACTACTTGAGAATTTTTATTAACATGTTTTCCTTTGATTATGCATGTTCTTACTAATAAAATCACAATAAACAAAACTCTCAAAGCTAAATCTTTTAAATTTTTGCACCATTAAAATAGTAAATTAATTTCTACTTTCTTCAAATAAAAAATAAAATGAGTCACCTGCATAACTGACGATTGCTGGTTAATAGAGTAAAAAAAAAAATTATAAGACCAAAAAAAAAAAATGCTTCACAGATTTTCAGAGAAGAAAAGCAGAAGACATTGCATTGTATTAACCAGAATTTTGTCTGATATGAGAACATACTCTGAAAGAATCCTGAAAAAGGCAAGGTTCTATGTTTTTAATATACCAGCTTGAATTTTCATGCAACTTTAAAATATTATACGTGGCACATTATTGTAAGAATTACTTTGAGTTTTATCAACCTATATTTGCATATATGCCTCCATGATCAGTGGAAAAACAAAAGCAAATGAATTATCATGGAACACTGAGATTGTAACAACTGGGATGAAATAGTCATCTCTAGAGGGAAATCTATGTGAGTGGCTGGCAGAATGTGGAGACAAACTGAAGTTTCTTTAGCTGGCCTGTCTTAGTATACAACCAAATGGGAAGTGTTGAAACCTGAAAATGTGAAGCATATTTGAAATTCAATGTATTTACCAAATGTGTACACTTTTGGAGATAGGTGACTAAGCCATGATGATCAGCTTAAAGTATCCAGTAGGTCTGATGAGTCATAGCTATCATGAGATTGCAGTAGGACATGATGCATAGACCAAGAAAAAAAGACGTTAAATAAATATGGTAGAAACTATTTCTGTAGTCTGGATTCTCACAAAATGAATACTTTGTTAACTGAGCTGCAATTGGTGTCCATTATTCACTTTCACTTAGGGACATCTAGGGTACATGATTTTGCTATGCACAGCATAGGTATATCTACATGTCTAATTCTATCTCTATCCCTATCTTTATCTATTTATGTAGAGAGAAAAAAAAAGAAAATATAAAATATTTTAATGTCCATGCATGAGAGAAACAGGGAAAATATGCCAAAATACAAATTTTATTTTTTTGTTTATTGTTTTTTTGTGGGTCTAGGGATGGAACCCAGGGGCATTTGACCTCCAAGCTACACCCCCTGCACTATTTTTTATTCTTTATTTTGAAACCGAGTCTCACTGAGTTGCAGAGGGCCTCACTAAGTAGCTGAGGCTGTCCACGAACTGTGATCCTCCAGGTCTCAGCCTCCTGAATGCTGGGATTACAAGCATGCGCCACCATGCCTGGCTAAAATACAAATTTTCAAATACTCACTATTTGAGCCTGGGAAGGTGATGCATCACTGTAATTTCAATACTTGGGAAGTTAAGACAGTAAGAACACAGGTTCCAGGACAGCATCAGCAAATTGGCATAATTCTATCTTAAAATAAAAATAAAAAGACCTGCGGGTGTAGCTTGTGTAGCTTGGAGGGAGAATGTGCCTGGGTTTAATTACCAATACCTCTCCTCAAAATACAGATTATTTGACTATTTTTTAAAAGAATAAAACTAACTATTTTATAAAATGTTTATAATTTGCTAAATTTCATGTTTCCTCATCATTGTATTCTGGTAATCACTTTTTTGGCCAAAGTACTCCTGTGCTCAGTGCAATTTTATATAACATATGTATATTATGTATACATATATACATATGTAATCACACATGCCATATTTGTACATATTCATATGTATGCATATTCATATTCATACTTATTTATATTTTATATCTATATATATGTAATCAATCATTGGTGATATTCACCTTAATTACCTGATTAATATGGTATCTGCTAAGGTTTTTCATTACAAAGTTATTTTTTTATTTTTTTTCCAATAAAGATCTACAGTAAGTAATTGGGGATTATGTATATTTCTTAAATTCTGTCATATTTTTGTCGGTTTTAGCATTCATTGATAATGTTATTTTGGGGTATGAGGGGTGCTGAGTATTGAATCTAGCCTTGTACATATTTGGCAAGCACTATGCCACTGAGCAGACATATATTGGTCACTTTTGACAGTATAAATTGTAACTAGTGTGGCTATCAAATTGTCATTTTCTTATTTTCATGGCTAATTGTGCATTTTTAGGTTGGGAGTATACTACAAAGAGAAGCTTTCCTTTTATGGCATGCATTTATTTTTTGTTTATGTTTGTATGTTTATATCTGGATTCAAGTTTTCTTATTTTATTGAGGGGTTACAATCTAATCTTGTTACTTCTTGATTGATGTTGAAATAGTCCTTGGTTTGGCTTTGTGGAGTACTTTGTGTGGACTCCCATTTCACTTCTTTGATCATTTCCTTATTGGCCCAAACTCTGAGAAAATGTCATGATCATGAAATGCAAAAAATGACTGAAGGGACTCTTGGGATTAAATTAAAAACAAAAGACAATTGATTTCAACATGTATTAATGAATCAAATCCTAAATAATATTTTGTTAAATAAATTAGTAAGCATTTGATAAAATTTTAAGAAATATAGAATAAATAACATTATATTAACAAATATTTTTGACTTTTGCAATTGTACTATACTTATACAAGAGAACAATCTGGCTTACATGATATAAATATTAACATATTAATAGATATTAACATATTAGTAGACATCTGTCTGCGACTTATCTAATGTGAGAAGCAACACTTAATGATTGGAAATAGTGTGTGGAGAGGCTGAGTTCTCTTTTGAATCTTTTAATTAAGAATAAAAATATATATATTTTGGTACTAGGGTTCCTGGAAGCCCTTCTACCTCCAGGCTACACTCCCAGACCTATAATATATATATAATTTTTTTTTTTCTTAAGCCAGCAAGGCTGGCTCGGAACTAGGGCGATCCTCCTGTCTCCACCTCCCAAGAGAGGGGATTACAAGCGTGCGCCACCACGCCCTGCAAGAATAAAAATATTTTAAAATTAAACCATACTAGCAATAATAAATATAGTATCTAAGGTCTGGGGTTTAAGAGAACCCCTTGTACACACATAGTATGTATACCTTCATATACATATATATTTCTGCATAACGAGAAGATGCATGATTTGGAGTTGATTGATTTTGCACTAGTTTATGACTTTAGAGCTTAACCACTACAACATAAAAAACTATGTTTTAATGTCTTATTTATTTATATAGTTATTTGGTTTATTTATTTACTTATTAGTTTTGATTTATTCCAGGCTTTGAAAAAGAGAAAAATAATGTCTCAATTCTATTTCTGTTTAGGAAAAAAAATGTCTGAATGGTAACAAAAAAAATTGTAGCCTAGCGCTATCATAGATAAATTAGATAATAGGGGTTAATCTCAAGTTCTGTATTAATATGAAGCTATATTTATTGTTTCTCAAGAACTATGTCAATATAAAAAGAAACAGTATAGATTTTGATATAGGGAGAGAACACCAGAAGTTATAGTAATACATGAGTGAATAATAAATACATAAAATAACAGATTGAATTAAAATATGATATATTTACTTCACTTTTAACTTTAAATGTATTCCTAAAATTCTCTGCTTCCCAAGACTCAGTTGTATCTTAAAATAGCTATTTTTTTCTGGAAAAGCTTTTTGATGTATGCTATTTATAAATGACCTTAACACAGATATTTTGCTAAAAATATAAATTTCCTGGCAATGTTTTGTTTTTTTTTTTTACTAACTATACAAAATTCATTTTGTTGTCAACCATGGTGGCACATGCTTGTAATCCCAGTATTTGGAAGGCTCAGACAGGCAGATTACAGGTTTGCAGACAGTCTCAGCAACTTGTGAGGCCCTCTTCAACTTAGTGAGGCCCTGTTTTAAAATAAAAAATAAAATAAAACTGAGGGTGTAGCTCAGAGATAGAATGTCTCTAGGTTCAATTCTGAGTACCACAAAAAAAATACATATTACAATATTTAAAACTTATTTTACATTATTAAGAATAAATCAAAGCCATTAATTGTATCAAGTTGAAAGCCACACATCTAAATAGGTGTACTAGAGCGATGTCACTTATTCTCAGCTTTAGGACCAGTTAATGTCAGTTATTAGATTCCAAGGTGATTAAAAAAAATTCTTCTCTTTTAAAACATTATTTGAGATATGAAATATTTTGCATATGATCATTATAAAAGATATTAGATAGCCTAATTCAGAATTAAACTATTTTGCCATATATGTGATTTTTCCATTTAATAAGGTTTATGGTAAAGCATCTATTGTTTTTATTATAGTCTCAAGTGCAATTATGGTGAAAATGTATATGATATGGCCAAATCATATTTTTAGAATAATGAATTCCTCAGAACACTTTAAAACAGATTGCAGAGTCCCTTAAGAATAAAGCAACTGGGATTACTTTCTTTACCAATAAATTAATAATTAGCAAAGTATATAAATATTGTAACCATCAGACTAGAATAAAATTTAAAATGCATCAAAAATAGAAGCCTCTAAATTTATAATTTATAAATGATACTTAAGGGTAAATGAAATTAAAATAAATATGACCTATTCAACTGCAAAAGGATCAGAGTTCAAAATATGCCCAGAGCAATGAAAAATTACCTTGAAAGCAATATAAAATTATCATGAGACATGGTAGCTCTGGTAACTTACATTGAAGGAACTCTATTGTAGATATGGTCCCTGTGATAGACTTTAAAAAGTATTTTATGTCATAAATGGGACCAAAGAGATGAGTCTTTTGAATTCTATAAATCAAGAATAATTCAATGGCAACCAGGTAAAGGAAATAAAAGCCGAGCTTCAACATACCATACATTTTCTGCAAAATGCTCATCGAAAAATAACTCTTATTATAAAATAATGCATGATATTTAAACAATAACTTGAAAAATACAAAAAAAAAGAAACCACATATGTGAGGAGATCCTGGATCCAAAAATAGTTGGAAAAGAAACTTGAGGGGGAAAGTTGTGTTATTAAGAGCTCAAGAGAGAGAGACAAAAATTTAAGAATGAATTATTAACCATCAGAAAGGGAGGATTGTGAGGTGTATTCATTTCGAGTCACCCCCCCCCGCTGTATTTCTATTTTCTGTATTTCTATCTTTATAATAAACTTCTTTAAATCTTCAAAAAAAAAAAAGAGAGGATTGTGGGTCACCAAAATCAAGAAGAAATTTTAAAAGAATATTAAGTCATCAGGCTGTAAGCAAGAAAATAAAAAAATAGCACTGAAATATCAAAAGTATAGAAGTAATGGTTTGAGAAAGCTATGAAAACTAAGTAAATATGAAAGATTTTTAAGAGGTTATTACAAGCAAATATTTATATTGGAATTTTTATATATTTGCACAAAGATAATACTAGATCTCTAAAATATTCATAATGTGATTATATGAAGGGGCAAAATGAACAAATGGAAAACACCAAAACTTTTAAATATTTTTTTTTAATTTAAGTAAAAATTACAAATAAAGGAAACTTGGAACTGCTGAGAAAAATATATGTATCCCAGGATATATTTTCAAAGGTAAAGGTTTATCACACTCTGAATTACCTCAAAATAAAAGAAGATGAATTTGAAAGATACACAACCTTTGGAGTTTATAAACCTCTAATCATGAATATAAAAAATCAGATGATTACAAATCATCTTATAGTAATATACAAAATTTTAAAAATGGTATAAAAATTCCACATATTTTTCTCTAAAATATCTGAAACATTTTTTTACCCAGAATGCCATTTATTCATAAATGTATGGCAAAGTCCATGTATTTTTTCTCTAAAAGAAGTGAAAAGTTTTTTTTACCAATAATGTCATTTTTTCATAAATATAACATGTACATGTTCTTTGTTTATTTTTTTATTTGGATACTGGATATTAAAGCCAGAGAAATTCTACCTCTGATATGTAACTCAAGCTTTTACTTTATTTTTTTTTTAATTTGGAAACGGGTTCTTATAAGTTACTAAGAGCCCCAGTAAATTGCTGAGGCTGGCTTCAAACCTATAATCCTTTTATCTCAACCTTCTAATTATTAAAATTACAGGTGTGCAACACCACATTTATTTATATATTTTTGAAAGATGAAAGTAAAGAGAACTTACTTAATTTTGCAAGTCCTTAAAGGTACTACAAAATGACAGATTATTATGAGATGGTTGTAATTCAGACATATCTTCAGAATCTTAGGTCTCTTTCTATTCATGCCCATTTGCAGTTCCACCCTCTAATGAAATTTTTAATACTCTAAAATTAGTTATTAGCTTTAAAATTAACATTTTTCAAACTTCTATTAAGTTGGTATTTCGACCTCTTCCAATGAATCACTAATGTTCTTAATGGACTCTAGACTGTAAATCTTGTCCAGAAGGTTTACAATTTTTTTTGTTTAGATCTAGGATAAAGCAACATCTATGGCAGTGATAGTTTTACAGAATATATACCTTAAACAGAAAGACTTGACATTTGAAATTACTGCTTGATCTGTACACTGCAGAATGAATGTTGTGTTAACAGGCATGAAAGCAACAGTAATCTCATTGTACATCTCCACACAGCCTGTGAGTGGCTAGTTACTTTGCCAATATGTAATGGTGTGGTATTTCTTGCTTTTATTGGTGCATTATGATTTTTCATCATTATGAAAATTATGTTGACAATGACATACAAGCACACTGCACTTGGTGCCCCCACCTCCTCATTTGTCTCTCTCAATACACAGTACCCAGATTGAAATTGGCATATTCACATCTGTACACATAGTCTATGGTAGTATTTCCATTAATGAACCTCAATGTTTCCTTCTTTCTGACCCTTAGATCTCATTCCTGGCTCCACTGAGGTTTGACCTCAATTATCTGAAGTCTCTTTTGAATCTCATTACTCCCTATCCTGCATATATTAGAGAAAACATATGACCCTTCACTTTATGTGATTGGTTAATCTCAATATAATATTCTCCAAGTCCTTTCATCTTCTTGCAAATGATATAATTTTGTTCTTTATTTTTGAATATAATTCTTATTGTATTTTTAATAATATTCTAATCCATTCATCAGATCATAGACACCTATGTTGTTTCCATAATTTGACTATTGTGAATTGAGCTACTATCAACATGGGTATGTATATATTACTGTAGTTATCTGGATTCAACTCCTTTGGAAAGATACCCAGTAGTGGTAAAGCTGGATCATATGGTGAATGTATTTCCAATTTTTTAAAAGTAAACTCTACATTGATCTCCATCAGGGCTGAACTAGTTTGCAATCCCACCAGCAGTATATAAGAGTTCCCAATTCTCCACATCCTCACCAACATTTATTATTTGACTTCCTTATGATTGTCATTCTCATTGGGGTTAGAAAATATCTCAGTGTAGTTTTGACTTACATCTCCCTGATTACTAATGATTTAAATATTTTGTATGTATCTATTGGCCCTTTTATCTCTTCCTTTGTGAAGTGTCTATTCAAATGAGTTGTTAATTTCTTGACTGAGTTATTTATTTTTCTAGTATAAAGTCATTAATGTTCTTTCTATATTCTAGATACTAGTTTTCTGTCAGAGGTATAGCTAGTAAAGATTCTCTTTTATTTTGAAAGTTTCTCTCTAGACTTTTAATTCTATAATAAGCAGAATTTTGTTTTAGTTTGATGCCATCCCACTTATTCTTTTTTTAATTTCTGGAGTGTTGGGGATACTGTAGAAGAAATTTCTACTTGTTCCTCTATATTGGAGTGCCAATACTATGCTGTTTTAATTGTTATAGCTCTGTTGTATAATTTGAAGTCAGAGATCGTGATACCTTCTGCATGGTTCTTAATGCGGAAAATGGCTTTGTCTATTCTGAGTCTTTTGTTTCTCCATATGAAATTTATGACTGATTTTTCTAGATCTATAAAGAAAGACATTGGCATTTTGATAGGTATTGCATTAATTCTGTAAATCACTTTTGGTAGAATGGCCATTTTGCTGATATTTATCCTGCCTATCTAAGAGCATAAGAGATCTTTCTATCTTCTGAGATCTTCTTTAATTTATTTCATTTTTTTATAATCTTATTATAGAGGTCTTTTACCATTTTGGTTAGGTTTATTGCTAGGTATTTCATTGGCTTTAGAGTTATTGTGAATGGAATTGTTTTCTGTATTTTCATCCTCATGGGTTCATGGTTGGCAAATAAAAATGCTGCTGATATTTTAGGTTGATTTTATATCCAATTATTTTGCAGAATTGGTTAGTCAGCTCTAGTAGTCTTTTGGTTGAGTTTTTTTTTTTTTTTTTTGGTCTAATATACATAGGTTATCTTATCTTCAAACAAAGATAAATTTAATTCTTCTTTTCCTACTTGAATTTCTTTGATATCATCTTCTTATTCCTCTGGCAGGAGTCTTGAGGAAAAGAAGTGGTAATAGTGGACATGCTTGTCTTGTTTCTGATTTTATAGGAAATTCCTGCACCTTTCCCCAATTCGATATAATCTTGGCTTTGTGTTTATTGTATATTGACTTAATGATGTTGACATATATTCCTTATATTCTAATATTATGCAGTATTATTAACATGGATGGATGTTAAATGTTGTCAAATGCTTTTTCACATCTATTGATATGATAATCTGATTTTTGTTCTTAGGTCTATTTTTGTGGGGAATAACATGTATTGATTTGTTTGTGCTGAATCAGCCTTACTTTCTTGGGACAAAACCAACTTGGTCATTGTGTACAATTTTCTTGATGTGGTTTTGATTGTGTATAGCTAGTATTTTGTTTAGAATTTTTTCGTCTATGTTCATCAGTAATATTGGTCTGTAATTTTCTTGAGGTACCTTTATTTAGTATTAGTATTAATGTAATTTTGGCCTCATAGAAGAAGTTTGAAAGAATTTATCTCTTTAGATTTTATAAAATAACATGTAAAGTTTTTTTATTAAAATAACTCATCCTTTCTAAAAGTTTTGTTAGAATGCAGCTGAGAACTTATCTGGAACTGGGCTTTACTTTAATGGCAGAATTTTTATTGCTGATTCTGTTTCTTTGCTTGCAATTGGTTGCTTTAAGTTTTCTATAGATTCTTGGTTTTATTTAAGTAGATTTTCTTTAAAAATCAGTTAAGCCAGGCATTGTGGTGCACACTTGTAATCCCAGCACTTGGGAGGCTGAAGCAGGAGGATCGCACAGGTTCAAAGCCATCCTCAGCTATTTAGTGAGGCTCTCAGTAACTTAGTGAGACCCTGTTTCCAAATCAAATATAAAATAGGTCCGGGAGTATAGGCTGGAGTTAGAAAAGCCCCTGGGTTCCACCCCTGGAACTAATAATAATAATAATAATAATAATAATAATAATAATAATAATAAAATAAAAATAGGTTAATTCCTTCCACGTTTTTCAGTTTATTGGAATATAAATTTTCAAAATAGTTTCTAATGATCTTCTAAATTTAACCAGTGTCTTTGATGATATCTCCTACTTTATTTCTGATTCAAATAATTTGGGTTTATGCTCTCTTTTAGTTAGGTTGGCTAGGTTTTCTAATCTTTTAAAAGAACTAGCTTTGTTTTTTTTTTTTTTTTTTTTTTTTTTTTTTTTTTTTTTTTTTTTTTTTTTTTGGTAGTACTGGGGTTCCTGGAAGCCCATCTACCTTCGGGCTACACTCCCAGACCTATAGACCTATTTCATACTTTTTTTATTTTTGGAAACAGGGTCTCTTAAGCCAGCGGGGCTGGCTCTGAACCAGCGTGACCCTCCTGTCTCCGCCTCTCAAGTGCAGGGATTACAAGCATGCGCCACCATGCCCGGCTAAGAACTAGCTTTTAATTTGTTGATATTTTTTATTTCTTTTATTATTTTTTTTCTTTTTTTTTCTTTCTTTCTTCCTTTCTTTTTTTTTTTTTTTTTTTTTTTTGGTGGTATTGGGGTTCCTGGAAACCCTTCTACCTCCGGCTTCACTCCCAGACCTATTTTTATATATTTTTTAATTTGGAAACAGGGTCTCTTAAGCCAGGCACGGCTGGCTTGGAACCTGCGTGATCCTCCTGTTTCTGCCACCCAAGTGCCGGGATTACAAACATGTGCCACCACGCCCGGCATTCTATTTCATTTTTTTCTGCTCTCATTTTTAATTATTTTTTGCCTTCTACTGACTTTAAGTTTACACTAGTTCTGTTTTCCTAGGTCCTTGAGGTGTGTCGTTACATTGTTTATTTGACGAATTTCTGGCTTTTTAATATTTTGTATAGGTGCATTGGAGTCATACATCTGATGATAAAGAGATACATGCACACATCACCAAATTAGCTCTTAACTAATTCCCACCCCATTCCTTTCCCTTCCCCTCCCTCCTTATGATTGACTTAGTGATCGACATTGATATGTTTGTTAATGAACATCATGTGCATTAGAGAATTTTTTTCTTCCCCCTCCAATCTCCTTATTTAGATCAACTTATTTGCTCATCATTTGTATATCCTACTTCATTTAGAGTTCCTCCTATGACCCATCTTCTTCCTAGCTTCTACATATTAGGAAGAGCATCCTATTTCTTAGTTTTTGTTACTAATCTCTCTTAGTATAATGTTCTCCAGTTTTACCCATTTATCTTTAAATATTGTAATTGTGTATTTCTTTATAGCAGAGTAAAATTCCATTGTGTATATATATTTTCCACAGTTTTGTAATACATTCATCTTTTTATGGACATCTTGGCTGGTTCCAGTTTGGTAATGGTGAATTGTATAGCTAAGAACATAGATACACATATATTAGTTTGGTAGTTTGGTTTCCATTCTTTTGGGTAGATACCCAGAAGTGGTATTGCTGGAATGTATGGTAAATTTATTCCTATTCTTCTGAGGATCCTCCAAACTGTTTTGCAATGTGGGTGCACTAATTTGCAATGTCTTAGAGTTACCACTTCTCCACATCCTTGCCAGCATTTGTTATTTGTGGGGTTTTTTCATGCTTGAAAAAAGTATTTATTATGAAAAGTTTCAAACATACAAAATTAAAGAGTTATTATAGTAAATCCCTTTCACCATAGACCTATCATCTGGGTTTTTTAAAAAAAAATTCTTATTGGTGCATTATATTCATACATAATATTGGGGTAAAAACTTGTGTGTGCATACTTGTGCACAACACTGATTTAACACCTACCCAATTCCCACCCCATTCCTTCCCTTGCTTGGCTTTGTGGTTGACTTTGATATGTTTAAGTACATCATGTGTTTTAGAGAATTTCCTTCTTTCCCCCCTCCCATCCCCTCATTTAGATTGTCTTGTTTGCTCCTCTATAGGATTTCCTTTTTCATCTAGAGTTCCTCCTATGACCCATTTCTCCTTAGTTTTCATATATTAGGGAAAGCATCTGATTTCTTATTTTTTGCGACTGACTAATCTCACTTAGCATAATGTCCTGCAGTTCCATCCATTTCCCTGAAAATGATGTAATTGAGTTTTGTTTTGTTTTTTTTTGATGGCTGAGTAAAATTACATTCTGTACATATCCCACAGTTTTGTAATCCATTCATCTGTTGATGGACATCTTGGCTGCTTCCATAGTTTGGCTATGGTGAATTGTGCAGCTATGAACATAGAAACACATGCATTAGTTTGGTTGTTTGGTTTTTTTTTTTTTTTTTTTTGGGGGTGGGGTAGATACCCAGAAGTGGTAGTGCTGAATTAAATGGTAGATTTGTTCCCATTCCTCTGAGGATTCTCCATACTTGTTTTCCAAAGTGTTGCACTAATTTGCAATCCCACCAACAATATTTTAGAGTTCCCACTTCTCCACATCCTTGCCAGCATCTGTTGTTGTTTGTGTTTGAATGATTGCCATTCTAGTTGGAGTTAGGTGAAATCTCAGGGTAGTTTTGATTTGCATCTCTCTGATTGCCAATGATGTTGAGCATTTTTTCATGCATTTATTGGCCATTTGAATTTCTTCTTTCATGAAATGTCTATTTAATTCACTTGCCCATTTTGTTATTGAATTCTTTGTTTTCTTAGTGTTGAGTTGCTTGAGTTCTCTGTATATTCTAGATATTAGTCCTCTACCAGAGGTGTAGGTGGCAAAAATCTTCTCCCATTCTGTTGGCTCTCAGTTGAGGATCTTGACAGTTACCTTTGCTGAACAGAAGCTCTTCAATTTTATGCAATCCCACATGTTGATTCGCCTTTTAATCTGTTGTGCCTTTGGGGTCTTGTTGAGAAAGTGTTTGTCTGTGCCTATGTGTTGCAGTGTAGGGCCTATGCCCTCTTCAAGGAGCTTCAAGGTCTCTGGTTTGATTTCCAAGTCTTTGATCCAGCTTGAATTGACTCTTGTGCAGAGTGAGAAAGTGGGATTAATTTTTAATTTTCTCCATATGGTTAACTAGTTTTGCCAACACCATTTGTTGAACAAGCTATCATTTTTCCAGTGTATGTTTTTGGCCCCTTTGTCAAAAATCAATTGTCTGGAAGGGTGGGGACTTGTTTCTGGGCCTTCTATTCTGCTCCATTGGTCTATGTATCTGTTTTTGTTTCAGTACCATGCTGTTTTTATTACAATGGCTTTGTAGTATAGTTTAAAGTCAGTGGTTATGATTCGTCCTGCATGCATTTTGTTGCTGAGAACTACTTTGGCTATTCTTGGCTTTATGTTATTCCAAATAAATTTAAGGACTGATTTTTCTATGTCTGTGAGAAATGATCTTGGTAGTTTAATGGGCATTGCATTGAATCTGTTGATCACATTTGGGACGATGGCCATTTTAATGATATTTATTCTGCAATCCATGAACATGGAAGATCTTTCCATCTTCTAAGATCTTCTTTGATATCTTTTTTCAATGTTTTATAATTTCTTTGTAGATATCTTTTACCTCCTTGGTTAAGTTTATTCCTAAGTATTGTATTCTTTTTTCAATGTTTTATAATTTCTTTGTAGATATCTTTTACCTCCTTGGTTAAGTTTATTCCTAAGTATTGTATTCTTTTGTGGGAGATCCTGAGTGGAAGTGTTTTCTGAATTTCTCTTTCAGTGGGTTTATGGTTTGTGTACAGGAAAACTTCTGATTTTTTAATATTGATTTTGTATCCAGACACTTTGCTGAATTTGTTGATCAGTTCTATAAGCCTTTTGGTTGAGTTTGCTGGGTTTTCTAAATACAGTATCATGTCATCTGCAAATAGTGAAAGTTTGAGTTCTTCTTTTCCTATTTGCACTCCTTTGATTTCCTTGTCTTGCCTTATTGCTCCAGCTAGAGTCTCTAGTACTATATTGAAGAGAAATGGTGATAATGGACATCCTTGTCTTGTTCCTGTTTTTAGGGGGAATTCTTAAAGTTTTTCCCCATTTAATATGATGTTAGTGATGGGCTTATTGTAGATTGCCTTAATGATATTGAGATATGTTCCTTCTATACTAATTCTCTACAGTGTTTTTTATCATAAATGGATGTTGGATTTTATCAAATGCTTTTTCAGCATCTATTGAAATGATTATGCAATTTTTTTCTTTGATTCTGTTTATATGATGAATTATATGGATTGATTTTTGTGTGTTGAACCAGCCTTGCATCCCTGGGATGAACCCTACCTGGTCATGATGTATGATTTTCTTTATGTGGTTTTGAATGATTGCCATTCTAGTTGAAGTTAGGTGAAATCTCAGGGTATGTTTGGTTTGCATCTCTCTGATTGCTAATGATGTTTAGCATTTTTTTTCATGCATTTATTGACCATTTGAATTTCTTTTTTGTGTGTGAAGTGTCTATTTAGTTCACTTGCCCAATTTTTGATTGTATTATTTGTTACACTAAGTAACTGAGTTTCTTGAGTTTTCTGTATATTCTAGACATTAGTCTTCTGTCAGAGTAGGTGGCAAAAATCTTCTCCCATTCTGTTGGCTCTCAGATGAGGTTCTTGTTAGTTTCTTTTGATGTACAGAAGCTCTTCAGTGTTATGCAATCTAATGTGTTGATTCACATTTTAGTTTCTTGTGCCTTTGGGGTCTTAATAAGAAAGACTTTATCTGTGCATATGTGTTGCAATGTTAGACCTATTCCCTTTTCAAGAATCTGCAAGGTTTCTAGTCTAATTCCCAAGTCTTTGATTTATCTTGAATTGACTTTTGTGGAGAAAGTGGCATTAATTTCAATATTTCTGCATAGAGTTAGAAACAATCTGTTTTCTATTGTATGTTTTTGGCCCCTTTGTCAAAAATCAATTGGTGGATAAGTTGCAGATTTATTTCTAAGTCTTTTATTCTGCTCTATTGGTCTATGCATCTGTTTTTGTGCCATTATCATAGTGTTATACTTCAATAACTTTGTGGTATACTTTAAATTCAGGTATTGTTATTCCCACTGCATGATTTTTATTGGTGAGAACTACTTTAGCATTTTTTTTCTTTTTTTTTTTTCTGTTGTTGTTCCAAATGGATTTAAAGACTGATTTTTCTATGTAAGAAATAACCTTAGTAATTTAATGGGTATTGTGTTAAATCTATAAATCACTTTTGGAACTATGGATATTTTTATATTGACTCTGCCTATCCATGAACATGGAAGATCTTTTCATCTTCTAAAGTCATTTTTTTGGCGCGGTGCACACCAGATGGGGCCCGGGTCGCGGGACCCTGGGCCCCGGGCCGAACTGCGAGTAGCACGCCAGACCCCTGGAGAAATCGGGCCCAGTAAGACGCTGGGTTCTGGGCGGGGGTCACGCGCGAGGCACACCAGATGGGGCCTGGGTCGCGGGACTCTGGGCCACAGGCCAAACCGCGAGTAGCAAGCAAGACCCCTGGAGAAACCGGGCCCAGTAAGATGCTGGGTTCTGGGCGGGGGTTGTGCGCGGGGCACGCCTGCTGGGGCCCGGGTCGCCGGACTCTGGGCCCCGGGCCGAACTGCGAGTAGCACGCCAGACCCCTGGAGAAACCGGGCCCAGAACAGAAAAAGATAAAGAAAAATATTGGAGAGGAGGTAAGAAAGCCGTTATGGATGCCAGGACACTGGAGATGCAGACAAAACTTATCTAAATGCACTGGAACTTATGGAAAAATTCTCCGTGAAAGAGAACTGCTATTTCTCTATATTGTTAAGAATCTCAGACATCACCTGTAAGGAGAGAGTTTAGCGGAGACCAAGGAGAAATGCGGTGTTGAAAGAGTTCTCCGCGATGGTGGTGGAGACTTGTATTCAGGAGAAGCAGAAACCGGATCTTACCAACTTTATTTTTTTGGAGAAACTACACCAAATGTCGAATGCTACCATCACGCATGCTTAGGAACACTGGGCAACATTCAGAGTGGAAAAAGAGCCTGGGAAGGATTTGAAACGGTGGAGGCAGTGGCCAATACTCAGGGGAGGCAGAGATCTGATACATTACACCTGGAACCTTTGAACTAATAACCACAGAGACAGTGATTGGAACCTGCTGAGGGGTTAGGCGGGCGCCGGGGCCAGTGGCCGACATCGGAGCTTGCTGTGAGGCAAGGCCACTACTGAGGCCTCCGTGGCCGGGATTGGAACCTGCCGAGGGGTTAGAACGATGCTGGGGCCAGCGAGGCCAGCATTGGAGCCTGCCATGAGGCAAGGCTGGTGCTGGGGCCTCCGAGGTCAGGTCTGGAATCTGCTGAGGGGTTAGGCCAGTGCTGGGGCCAGCGAGGCCAGCATCGGAGCCTGCCGTAAGGCAAGGCTGGTGCTGGGGCCTTCGAGGCTCCATCAGCCTGCCTTGAGGCAAGGCCAGTACTGGGGCATCGGGGTCCGGGATAAGAGCCTGCCGAGGGGTTAGGCCAGTGCTGGGGACAGCGAGGCCAGCATCGGAGCCTGCTGTGAGGCATGACCAGTGCTGGGCCCTCCAAGGCAGGAATCGGAGCCTGCTGAGGGGTTAGGCCGTTGCTGGGGCCAGTGAGGCCAGCATCGGAGCCTGCCGTGAGGCAAGGCCAGTGCTGGGGCCTCCGAGGACGGGACCAGAGCCTGCTGAGGGGTTAGGCTGGTGCTGGGGTCAGAGAGGCCGGCATCAGAGCCTGCCATGAGGTAAGGCCGGTACTGGAGCCTCCGAGGCCAGGATAAGAGCCTGCCGAGGGTTAGGCCGGTGCTGGGGCCAGCGAGGCCTGCATCGGAGTCTGCCATGAGGCATGACCAGTGCTGGGGCCTCCAAGGCCGGGATCGGAGCCTGCCGAGGGGTGTGGCCGGTGTTGGGGCCAGCGAGGCCAGCATCGGAGCCTGCCGTAAGGCAAGGCTGGTGCTGGGGCCTCCGAGGCCGGCATCAGCCTGCCTTGAGGCAAGGCCGGTACTGGGGCATCCGAGGCCGGGATAAGAGCCTGTCGAGGGGTTAAGCCAGTTCTGGGGACAGCGAGGCCAGCATCGGAGTCTGCTGTGAGGCATGACCAGTGCTGGGGCCTCCGAGGCTGGGATCGGAGCCTGCTGAGGGGTTAGGCTGGTGCTGGGGCCAGTGAGGCCGGCATCGGAGCCTGCCTTGAGGCAAGGCCGGTACTGGGGCCTCCGAGGCCAGGATAAGAGCCTGCCGAGGGGTTAGGCCGGTGCTGGGGCCAGTGAGGCCGGCATCGGAGCCTGCCGTGAAGCAAGGCCGATACTGGGGCCTCCTAGGCCAGGATAAGAGCCTGCTGAGGGGTTAGGCCGGTGTTGGAGCCAGTGAGGCCAGCATCGCAGCCTGCCGTGAGGCATGGCCAGTGCTGGACCTCCGAGGCGAGTATCGGAGCCGGCCGAGGGGTTAGGCCGGTGCTGGGGCCAGCGAGGCCGGCACCGGAGCCTGCCATGAGGCAAGGCCGATACTGGGGCCTCCGAGCCCGGGATAAGAGCCTGTTCAGGGGTTAGGCCGGTGCTGGGGCCAGTGAGGCTGGCATCGGAGCTTGCCATGAGACAAGGCCCGTACTGGGGCCTCCGAGGCCAGGATAACAACCTGCCAAAGGGCTAGACCGGTGCTGGGGCCAGCAAGGCCGGCATTGGAGCCTGCCGTGAGGCGAGGCCAGCATCGGAGCCTGCTGTGAGACATGGCCAGTGCTGGGGCCTCCTAACCCGGGAACGGAACCTGCCGAGGGGTTAGGCCGGTGCTGGGGCCAACGAGGCCGGCATTGGAGCCTGCCGTAAAGCTAGGCCGGTGCTGGGGCCTCCGAGGCCGGGATTGGAATCCTGCCAAGGGGTTAGGCCGGTGCAGGGGCCAATGGCCAGCATCGGAGCCTGGTGTGAGGCAAGTTCACTCCTGCGGCCTCCAAGCCTGAACCAAAGCCAGCTTAGGGGTTAGACCGGTGCAGGGGCCAGCGAGACCAGAACTGGGGCCTCCCATGAGGCAAGGCCGCTGCTTGAGCCAGCGAGGTCTGGATCAGTCCACTGAGTAGCCAGGCCACTACTGGGACCATCAAGAGTGGGATCGGTACTTGCAACGCAGCATGCACAGAGAAATATCGCAGAAAATATAAATCAGACGCTTCTCTTAATCAGCAATAACTAGGAGGAAAAGGGCAACAGGAAGAGGTTGAGCTATAGAAAGGGCCCTATAGTGAAGCAACTAATGTGACCAATCAGAGGGTATGTAATAGTGGAGGACGGAGCCTCTTTAAAACGCAGGAGGTACATAAACAAATGTATCACAGTAAATCACCAAAGAAGCGTGGGGTGGAGGGAGGGCGAGGGAATGGGATGGGGGCTGGAGGAGGGCTAATTGGATGATGTGTGCTTGTATATCCTCTCAAGTCTTGTACTCCAATGTGATTGATATATGACTACAATGCACCAATTTAAAAATAAATTAATAATAAAAATTTAAAAAAATAAAGTCTTTTTTATTTCCTTTTTTAATATTTTATAATTTTATTTGCAAAGGTATTTTACCATTTTTGGTTATGTTTATTCCTAAATATTTTAATTTTTGTGGAATATCCTGATTGGCAGTGTTTTCTGAATTTCTTTTCCAATGTATTTATGTTTGGTATACAGAAAAGGTTTTGAGTTTTTGAGATTGAGTTTTGTATCTAGACATTTTGCTGAATTTGTTGATGAATTCTGTAAGTGTATTGGTTGAGTTTGTTGGGTCTTCTAAATATAGTATCATGTCATCTGCAAAGATTGTACTCCTTTGATTTTCTTTTCTTGCCTTATTGATCTTGCTAGAGTCCCAATTACTAGATTGAAAAGAAATGGTAATAATGAAAATCTTTGTCTTGTTTCTAATTTTAGGAGAAATTCTCACAGTATTTCTTCCTATAATATGACGTTAGCTATGAGCCTTTTGTAGATTACCTTTATGATATTGAAGTACATTGCTTCTATTCTGATTCTCTACAATGCTTTTAGCATAAATGAATATTGGATTTTGTCAAATGCATTTTCAGTACCTACTGAAATGATCATATGATTTTTGCCTTTGCTTTTGTTTATGTGATGAATTACATAGATTGACTTTTGTATACTGAATTAGTCTTGCATCCCTGGGATGAACTCTACATGATCATGGTGTATGATTTCTTTATGTGTTTTTAAAATGGATGTTGCTAGTATTTTGTTTAGCAGTTTTACATCCAAGTTCATCAGAAATATTGGCCTGTAGTTTTGCTTTCATGAGCTGTCTTTATTAGGTTTTAGAATATATATTTATTACTATAATGTTGATTTAAATCTATTTAAAAAGATATTCAAGAGTGGTATAGCTGCATTCACAACTTGACTGTTTTCTGCAAGATGCCTAGCATTTAGTCTATCTCAGTTTTTTTATATACTTCCCTCCAAACTTAACCATTTCTAGCATTTGATTTCAAGAAAAAGATTTAAGATTCTCTCTTTCACTGGATTGATTAAAGAACATTTAGGGTTAAGTGGTTTAATTTCATTGCTGTGGTCTATCAAAGAATCTAGAGGAACAAGGTGATAAAAAGATGGATTAAAGGCTGGTCATATTAACAGTCAACAAACAACATTTATAGGTTATGTTTGCTGTCTTAGATAGGTACTGTTCATGGCATCTAAAATCAATATAGTAGTAAGATCAAAGATTAGTAATAATAGATCACCATAACATATATAGTAATAATGAAAAAGTTTAAAATACTATAAAAATTATTAAAGTGTGACATAAAAACATTGAGCATGTTGTTCATAAATGTCATCAGTTAGCTTGCTTGATTCAAGACTGTCACGAACCTTCAATTTGCAAAAAAAAAAATAGTTACCTCTGAAGCACCATAAAGGGATGCACAATCAAATAAGTTGCGCCTGTACAAATTGACAAATGTAATGTGTATTCATATCAAAATGCTCTTTTATACATGAAATAGAAGAAATAATCTGTGTACAGATTTTAGCGAACACATCACTCTATCAGTCCTCTCAATTATAGTAGAAACTGGCAACTTGCCCAAATTAATTGTCAAATTGTACTACGTATTCACTTGCTGGTATCAAATTTCTGTAAGTGTTGGAACTGTGTAATAAATTTATTATCTGATAGATTCTAACTTTATACATTAGTTTTATTTCTATCAAAGTTATTCTGACTGTCCAGAATGATGTATTTATGCAATTGGTTTTATAATCAAGTAGTTTATTGAATTATATTATTTTTATATTTCTTCTTTCTTCCATTGTTTATTGATACTGGTGAAGAAATGCAGAAATGCTATACCAATGAGTTACACTTTCATTCCATTTTATTTTTTATTTAGAGACAGAGTCTCACTCATTTGTTCAGATAGGCTTCATACTTTTTATTAAATTGCCTTAATCTCTGATCCCATCCTCCAAAGTCACTGGTATTATGGGTGGTTACTACCATAATTGGATTTTTCTTTTAGTAGTGATTATTTTTTTCATATTTTATTTTATTTATATGTGGAACTTATTGAAAATGGTAGACATTTAGACTGTGCTTCGTGCCCTCTTCCCCCATTCACCTTCCCCCCTCCCACTAATGAGTGTCCAGGTTAAACATGCTACAATGATACATTTACACACATTCAGGTGTAACTCCACCATTGATTAACCTCAGCTTTCTTCCTTTACTATCCTTCCATTCTATCTTTGCTGAGATTTCCCCTCTATTATCTTGAGTCCCTTCCCTCTGGTATTGGCACTACTCCCAAGCTTGGACATATTAGAGATAACATATGTCCCTTCTCTTTCTGTGTTTGACTAATCTTATTTAACATAATGTTCTCCAGATCTTTCCACCTTCTTGCGAATGCTATTATTTTATTTTTCTTTATAGCTTAATAAAAGTTCATTGTGTGGATTTCCCATAATTTTGTGATCCATTCATCTGTTGATGGAGATCTAGGTTGTTTCCATATTTTGGCTATTATGAATTGTGCTGTTAGGAACATGGGTATGGTATGCATATGTTAATGTACTTCTCTTATTTCAAACCCTTTGAATAGATACCCAGGAGTGGTATAACTGGATCAAATGGTGTATCTATTCCAAGTTTTCTAAGAAACCTCCACACTGATCTTCATAGAGGCTAAACTAGTTTGCATTCCCACCAACACTGTAAAAGAGTTATTATTTCCCTACATCCTTGCCAACATTTGTTGTTATTTGCTTTCTTTATGCTTGCCACTCTGATTGGTGTTAGATGGAATCTCAGCATAGTTTTGATTTGAATCAACCTGATGGTGAGTGATGTTGAACATCTTTTCGTGTATCTATTGGCCATTTGTATCTCTTCTTTTGTGAAGTGTCTATTTAGTTCATTTGCCTGTTTATTGATTGGGTTGTTCATTTTGAGCTCTTTATTTATTGGATATATCTGGATATTAGCCCTCTATCAGAGTGGTGCCTGGTAAAGATCTTCTCCCATTCTGTAGGCTTCCTCTTTAGGTTATTGATGTTTTCATTTGATGAGAAGAAGCTTTTTAGTTTGATGCCATCCCACTTGTTAATTCTTGCTTTAAATTCCTGTGCTTTGGAAGTCTTGTTGAGAAAATTACTGCCTGTGACCATATGTTGGGGTGTTGATCCTGGGCCCTCCTCTAATAACTTTACAGACTGTGGTCTAATTTCTAAGTCTTTGGTCCATCTTGAGTTGATTTCTGTACACAGTGAGAAATAAGGATTCAGTTCCAACTCTCTACAAATAGCCAGTTTTAAAACGGCTGTCTTCTCCAGCATATGAATTTTCTCCCTTTGTCAAAGATTAACTGACTTTAGATGTGTGGATTTGTTTCTGTATCTTCTATTCTATTTCACTGGTCAGTCTGCCTGTTCTGCCAGTACCAGGCTGTTTTTACTACTATTGCTCTATAGTATAATTTGAAGTCTGACATTGTGATGCCTCCTGCCTGGTTCTTGTTGCTGACAATTGCTTTGGCTATTCTGGGTCTTTTCCTTCTCCATACAAAATTCACAATTGATTTTTCCAGGTCTATGAGGAATGTTGTTGGTATTTTAATGGGAATTGCATTGGATCTATGGATCATCTTTGGCAGAATGCCCATTTTGATGATAAGTATTCTGCCTATCCATGAGCAAGAGAGATCTTTCCATCTTCCAAGATCTTCAGTTTCTTTCTTTAATGTTTTATAGTTGTCTCTGTAGATACAACTTTTACATCTTTGGTTAGGCTTATTCCTAGGTATTTTATTGGTTTAGACATTATAGTAAATAGAATCATTTTTTTTATTTCTTTTGTTGTGGATTCATTGTTGACATAAAGAAAAGCAACTGATTTCTTTAGGTTGATTTTGTATCCTGCGACTTTGCTGAATTGGTTAATTAGCTCCAGAAAAGTCTTTTAGTTGAGTTCATTAGGTCTTCTAGATAAAGAATCATGTCATCTGCAAATAAGGATAGTTTTAATTCCTCTCTTCCTATTTGAATTCCTTTGATTTTCTTCTCTTGTCTTATTTATGTTGCAAGAGTCTCAAGGACTATATTGAAAAGAAGTGTTGATAGTGGACATCCTTGTCTTGTTCCCAACTTTAAAGGGAATTTTTGAAATTTTCCCAATTCAATATAATGTTGACTTTGGGTTAATTGTTTTTTTGCCTTAATGATGTTGAAATACATTATTTCTATTTCAATTTTCTGCAGTGTTTTTAACAGAAATGGGTGTTAGATTTTATTGAATGCTTTTTCAGCATCTATTGATATGATCATTTGGTTTTTGTTCTTAGTTCTATTTATGTGGTAAATGATGTATATTGATTTGTGTATGTTGAACCAGCCTTGCTTTTCTGGGTTGAAACCAACTTGGTCATGGTGCACAATTCTTTTGATATGGTTTTGAATGTGTATAGCTAGTATTTTGTTTAGAATTTTTGCATCTATGTTCATTAAGGACATTGGTATGTAATTTTTCTTTCTTGAGGTATTTTTATTTGGTTTGGGGATTACTGTGATACTGGCCTCATAGAAGGAATTTGAGAGAATTCCATCTCTTTCAATTTTTCTGAACAAGTTGTGAAGTATTGGGATTAGTTATTCACTGAAGGTTTTGTAGAATTCATCTGGATCTGGAATTTTCTATGATGGTAGAATTTTGATCCCTGCTTCTATTTCTTTGTTTGCAATTGGTTGGTTTAGGCTTGCCATGTCCTCTTGGTTCAGTTGATGTAGGTTATATGTGCTTAGAAATCTATCAATATCATCCATGTTTTCCAGTCAGTTGGAGTATAAATTCTCAAAATAGTTTCTGATAATCCTTTGAATTTCTCCACTGTCTGTGGAGATGTCTTCGTTTTCATTTCTGATTTTAATAGTTTGAGTTGAATCTCTATTTCTTTTAGTTAGGTTGGCCAGGGATTTATCAATCATATTAATCTTTTCAAAGAACCAGCTTTTGTTTTGTTGATATTTTGAATTTTTTTTTTTTGGTTGTTGCTGTTGCTCTCTATTTTATTTATTTCTGCTCTGATTTTAATAATTTCCTGCCTTCTGCTGGCTTTGGAATTGGACTATTGCAGTCTTTCTAGGTCCTTGAATTGTGTCATTAGGTTGTTTACTTGGCGATTTTCTGTTCTTCTTATGTAGGCACTCATTGCTTTGAAGTTTCCTCAACACTACCTTCAAAGTGTCCCATAGATTTTGGTAAGTTGTTTCTCTGTTTTCATTTAATTCCAGAAATATATTTATTTCTCCCCTAGTTTCCATTCTTACCCACTTGTCATTCAATAGTGTATCATTCAATCTCCCTGTATTTAAATAGTTTCTTTTGGGTTTCCTGTTGTTGATTTCTACTTTAATTCCATTATGCTCTGAAAAGATGGAGGGAATTATATTACCTCTTTTGAATTTGTTGGTGCTTGCTTTGTGTCCTGGGATGTGATCTATTTTGGAGAAGGTGCCATGGGCTGCTGAGAAGAATGTGTGTTCTGTTGTTGCTGGTTAAAATATTCTGTATATGTCTATTAGGTCCATTTGGTTTATAGTTTTCATTAGCTCTGAAGAGTCTTTACTCATCTTGTGCCTTGGAGGTCTATCCAGTGGTATGAGAGGTTTATTGAACTCTCCTACTAATATTGTATTTGGATCTATTTGAGATCTGATGTCCAGAGCATTTGTTTTACAAATGTGGCTGCACCCACATTTGGGGCATAAACATTTACTATCATTACATCTTCTTGATGGATTGTTCCTTTTAATAAAAGGAAGTGCTCTTCTTTGTTTCCTCTGATGTGTTTTAGCTTAAAGTCTGTTTTGTTGGTTATCAGTGTTGATACTCCTGCCTGATTTTGGTATCCATTGGCATGATATATCTTTTTCCATCCTTTCACTTTCAGTCTGTGAATGTCTTTTGTAGTAAGGTGAGATTCTCACAAACAGCATATATTTGGATTTTGTTTTTTAATCCACATTGGCAGTCTCTGTCTTTTGATTAGTTAACTAAGTCCTTTGACATTCAGTGTTATTATTGAAATATGGTGTTTGTCTTCTGACATTTTGTATTCCATCTTCTGTTGAATATAATATTATTTCTTCTTTACTTAGATGCCCTACTGATCAACTTCCTCTCTTCTCTCATTCTGGAGTCTGCTTCTTTTTTTTTTCCTTATGGTTTATTTCTTTAAGTATTTTCTCTAGTGTTGGCTTAGCAAAAGCTGGAAATAGCAGTTTCAGTTGGAAGTTGTTTTCTTCCAAGGTCTGGATCACATTATACCAGTCTCTCCTGGCATTTATAACGTGGGTTGTATAGTCTGAGGTGATTTTCATTGTTTTGCCTCTATATATCATCTGTCCTTTTGTTCTCATTTATTTTAAGATTCTTTCTTTGGCCACTATGTTGGTCATTTTGACTATTATAGGACATGGGGACATTCTTCTTTGATCTTGTCTTAATGTTGTTCTGTATGTCTCCTGAACAGGAAGATCCAAGTCTCTTTCATCTTTTGGAAAATTTTCTAAAATTATTTCTCTGAGATTATGAATGCCCTTGGTCTGTACCTCTATCCCTTCTTCAATGCCTTTTGTCTCTAAGTTAGGATATTTCATATTGTCCTATAGTTGGAATTTTAGGTTTTGTTGCTGTAACGACTTCTGTATGCTGTTGACTGTGTTTTCAGTTTTGAATGAACTGTTTTCTAACAGTGATATTCTACTTTCCATTTCATCTAATCTTCCAGAATTTTTTTCTATTGCTGTCTTCATTTAATTTATTGACTATTTCATTTCATTCCAGACCTCTTTCTGATTTTCTTACTATTTCTATTTCCTCTTTCATTTCATGTAGAATTGTTTTAAAGCCTTTCAACATATTGTAGATCACAATTCAGAACTCCCCTTCTTGCATTTCTTGTAGGTCATTATTCAAGATTTCTCTTGTCTCTTCATTACTCCTGGTTCTCATGTGTTCAAGGTTCTCAGTCCTGTTTTTCTGATGTCTTCCCATTGTTTGTGGGTATTTTGTCTAATCCATTTTTAGTAGTAGGAATTTAGAGGTGTCAGCAGGTTAACAGTACTTTTTCCATAGTGAGGGTTGTGTGATGGGGTAAGAGCTGGAGTGATGGGTAGAGTATTTGGATAAGGTGGAGGACTGGCTGTGCCACTGTGGTCCTACCTTTGGTGAGCACATGGGCTTCTGGCTAAGGTGCCAATCGCTGCTTAAGATGTTTGAGCTCTATGTCCATCTTAAAACTCTTGGATTATTTTGCCACATTGGTGTCACTCAGGTCCAGGGATTGCAGTTTGGGCCAGCAACCCATGCTAGACCCAGTGGCCCAGCTGTGTCTGCATTAGATATGTGGCTCCAGCTTTTTATTTCTTTCCAGTGGATCTTGCAGTTAAGAGTTACTGGAGTCCTTCAACCAAGGTTCCTGGGTCTGTTTTGGTTCATGAGAAATATTTGTTTGTTAAGACACTGTCTTCTCAGTATTTGAACTTTATTTATTTCAGCCACTAAAAAGTGCTGTGTCCAGCAGTCGCCATTTTTTAGAAATCTAGTAGTGATTATTTTAGTGTATTTTATTAGTATTTTTTTAGTTTTGAAGATAGATGATAGTAATAGATAGATAAGCCGGGAATGGTGGCACACACTTGTAATCCCTGCACTTGGGAGGTGGAGACAGGAGGATCATGCAGGTTCGAAGCCAGCCTCACTGGCTTAAGAGACCCTGTTTTGAAATAAAAATATTAAAAAACAGGTGTCTGGGAGTGTAGCCCAGAGGTAGAAGTGTTTCCAGGAACCGGAGTACCACAAAAAAAAAAAGAAAAAAAAAAAGAAAAAAATAGGTAGATAATAGATATAGAGAGATAGAGATAAAGCTTGAAGATATATAATGCCCTATTTTTATTTTATTAAGGCTTTTCATAGTAAATAATAAATCACTAACATTATACTTATTTTGAAACCTACATATATAATTAGACTTTTATTAAATAACACCTTAAATACACAAATCAAACATATTATATGAATTATTCAAATTATTTTGAAAGTCAAAATTAACCTGATTTTTGTTATTTTTTTGTAGGGAAGGGGCTTGGTATTAGATCTTGTCATGTTTAAAAAAGAAAAGAGGTATTTGAAATTTTGTTCTTTATGCTATCTAACAACTTCAATTTCATTGAAATTTGTTCCTGAAAGCTGCATCTCTCTGTATTTTCACCCAATGGTGCATAGAGAAATCAATATTTATAGAGCATACTTGAGTAAAGAGTTGAGGCTTATAGAAGCTGGAAACAAATAGCTTGAGAGCTCAAACAGGTGCTTCAAGCCATGACTGGCCAATCCCAGTAACAAGAAGGTACATTTCAAACATATATGCTTTGCTGCACATAATTTTGCTGGGACAAAGTAGTTCACACTGTACCTTAGATATTTTCTATTATTACAAGGTATTATAAAATATATTGAATTTATTTTGTTTTATCATTTTAACTCTGTTTCAAAGTTTAATTTATTTGAGGGTCACTGAACATTAATTTCTGATCAATAAAGTGTCATGTTTCAAATATTTGAAAAAAAAATGTAATTATACACGATAATGTAATCTCATCAACTTTTGTTCAATCTCTGTTGACATCACCAATTCACATCACATTGGCACTCCTGCTACTTTTTAAGTTTTGTGACCACAAATGCTAAAGCTGGATAATAAAGAAAATGTAAAACTGTGTATGCACACCTTGAGCAAGGCTAATTTTAGGCAACATCATTTCAGAATCATTTCAATAAATTAAATACTGGTGCTCCTCCTTTATTCCTTACCTTCCTTCAATCTAATAGTGGCCAAAGTTATTTAAGATACTCTTTCCTGATTTCAGTTGCTACTCAAAATATTTCAATGACTTATTTTAAATGTTTTCTTTTATGTCCTGTGTTTTCCTACATTTAAAGGCCAGATGTTAAATTCCAGTTTTGCATATTTTTTGTTTTGAATACAACATAGGAACATGCTGAGATGTCATTTTAGACACTCAACTTTGGAATATTCTTTTATAAATATTTCTCATATTATTGTCATTTTGACACTGATTATTATTTGTTTACATTAAAACACTTTATTCATTTTAATATAGTCAAATATTTTATTTTTATCACTTTCTTGTTTTTATTCTATCATAGAAATATCTTTTGCACCTGCAGTTTATACAAGCATTCTTCATATTTGCTTACAGTGTTGGGATATTTTTCCTACATCATTTTCTTCAATAAAACTTGAACTTATGTATATAAAACATGTATAGTAGCTAAGTTTATTTGCTTCTATAATTTTCTAATACCCATGAACAATTTGCTAACACTGCTTCTCACTTAGTTAGAATGCTACATTTAATATCAAGTTCCTATCTATTTTTGGACATATATTTGTTCTTTCTGCTTTTGTTAATCTATTTGTCTATTTCAAGCCAACATTATTTTTTTCTAAATATATTAATATCATGAACATTACTATCTGGTAGAGCTAATCTACCACTATATGTTTTTCTTTCCAAAGTATACTTTTATCATTTTCTTTAATGAATATTTAATAACTGTTTTGCTAGGTAATATAAAACAAAATATTAGTAGCCAAATGCATTAGAAATCTAAGTAGCATTATTTTACAATATGTTTATTGAAAAATATTTTGAACATTCCAAACGTTTTTTTTATTTATCCAAAGTGATCTTTTAAAAACAAGGTTTGGGATGTGAGGGAGATCTGGCTGTGACATCTGTCACCCCATTGATCGCCAGGGTTGATTCGGCTGATCTGGCTGGCTAGGCGGGTGTCCCCTTCCTCCCTCACCACTCCATGTTCATTCCTCCCAAAGCTGCGCTCTTGGTTGAAGAGGAAGACCTTCCCTGAATAGAGGAGGACCGGTCTTCGGTCAAGGGTATACAAGTAGCTGTGCTTCCCTGCTAGAACCTCCAAATAAGCTCTCAAGGTCCATTTGTAGAATGTAGGGTAGTCAAGCTTCCAAGACTCCAGACATCCAAATGAGGTGCTGCACATGGCAGTCTGCCTTTATAAAATATAATAAATAAATAAATAAATATAAAAACATGGTTTGCCTTAAATATTTATATGTATACATATATGTACATATCTATATATTCATAAAATTCTTATATAGGAAATATAATGGTCTATGTACATATAAAATATATGTTCAGGCATATTCATATATTACCTTAGCCTCTAAATTTTCAGACACATAGTTTGGCATAGTGGTGCACACTTGTAATCCCAGCATTTGGGAGGCTGAGATGGAAGGATCGTGGTTAGTAGATAGCCTCAGCTACTTAGTGAGGCCCTTTGCAACTCAGTGAGACCCTGTTCCAAAATAAAGAATTTAAAAATAGGACAGGGGCTTGGAGGTAGAATGCCCCTAGGTTTCATCCCAAGTATTGCAAATAAATAAATAAATTAATTAATTAAATTTTAAACATATAAAAGCATCTTTGATTAATAATTAAGCATTCTTTATTAAAATGTACATAAATATCTGTTTACTGAGATATTTAAAATATAATTTACCAATTTTTAATCTCTATAACACATTTAAATCATGGGGTTGTTGACAGTAGCCAAGTGGCTTTGTTTTATTCTCAGTGATTTTCTCAATGTTTTGGCATTCTTAAAATTCAGTGTGAACTTTCTCTCCTAACTAATTAGCATAACAACCATTATTAGGTGCCTGCCTTAGGAATTAATGCTTATGCATGTGGTTATCTTTGTCAGCTGCATGTTGTTATTGTAAATGAAGGTAAATATCTCCTACTTGTGCACTGCAGAAGCTCAGAAGTCAAACCTGACTGTAATTGCATCATTCTCCACTCTCACCTTCAGCAATTTACCCTATAATTTTACATCTTTTTAGTTTCAAGTTCCAATTGTCTCTGAGAAATTGGAGAGGAGGTAGCTATGCTAAAGCAAGGTCTAATAGAAGACACAATCACTTTTTGTGAAGTGTCTAGTCAATTCAGTTGTCCATTTCTTTATTGGGTTGTTTGCTAGAGTGCAGTCATTTGAGCTCCTTGTAAATTCTGGATATTAGCCCTCTATAAAAGTAGTGGCTGGTAAAGATCTTCTCCCATTCTATAGGTTGTTTAAGTTCTTGATGGTTTCCTTTGATAAGCAGAAACATTTTAGTTTGATGCCATTCCACTTGTTAATTTTTGTTTTCATTTTCTGTGCTTTGGAGTTCTTGTTGAGAAATTTACTGCCTGTGCCTATATGTTGGTGTGTTGAGCCTATACCCTCCTCTATTAGCTTTACAGTCTTTGTTCTAATTTCCAAGTCTTTGATCCATCTTGATTTGATTTCTGTGAAGGGTGAGAGTTAAAGATTTAGTTTCATCTTTCTATAAAGAGATAGCCAGTTCTCCCAGCACCATTTATTAAAACAAAAGAAGAGATAAAAATAGCCAATAGATACATGAAAAAATGTTCAATGTCATTAATCATCAGGGAGATGCAAATAAAAACTACACTGGGATTCCATCTAACCCCAATCAGAGAGACAAGCATAAAGAAGTCAAGTAACAACAAATGCTGGCGAGGATGTGGAAAAAGAGGAATTCTTTTACACTGTTGGTGGGACTGCAAACTAGCACAGAAACTATGGAGACCAGTGTGAAGCTTCCTTAGAAAACTGAAAATAGATCCACCATATGAACTGGCTATACCACTACTAAGTATCTTTCCAAAGGAGCTGAAATAAGAGAACCACAGTAACATATGCATACCTATGTTCATAGCAGCACAATTCATAATAGCCAAAATATGGAACCAACCTAGGTCTTCATTAACAAATGAATAGACTGAAAAATGATGGGAAATACAAACAATGGAATTCTATTCAGCTATAAAGAAGAACCAAATCCTGTCATTCACAAGAAGATGGAAAGACCCAGAAAAAAATTTTAAGCAAGATCAGTCAAGAACAGAAAGAGAAGGGATATGTTTCTCTAATATGTCCAAACTAGTGGGTACTAGGGATACCAGAGGGACTCCATATAATGAAGAGGAAACCTCAATAGAGCTAGAAAGGAAGGGTAGGAGAAAAAGAATGCAGAGGCTCTATTATTCTTCTTTTTTGTCTAGTGAACAAAGGTTTCCCATTCAAGATTTACAATGGCAATATCATCATTCTTACCTTGCTATTCAAGTGAGCATGAGCAAGGTACTTTGTGTATATCACTGGTGGCTTTCTCAGAGTCATTCATTTTTCCCACAGCATTTTCACCTAATATATTTCTTCTCTTCTTCATGTTTTTTTAGTCTCAGAGATGAAAGTTCAAACCTCAATTTTCTTTCTAGCATATATCAAGAAAGTCTATAAATCATTAAGTTAAAATACTGACAACCTAATGTAAAATCTGTAAAAATGTGAACGTGGATGTCACAAAAAAGAGTACTCAAAAGGCAAGTAGGTATGTAAGAAATCACTTCTCATAGAAGTGCAAATTAAATCTACAAAAGGATAACATGCACATATGCCAAAGGTTTCAAATTTAAATAAAAAGAATGGCCATCATTGTCAAGGATGTAGAGTTACTTGTTTGCTCACAACTTTCAGTTCACAGTAAAGCCATATTCAAGGGTTTTGTGGCAATATCTAATAGAATTAAGCATCCATTCCTCTAAGCTTCAACAATACCACTTTATCAAATATATTTGAAAGAAAAGAGTGCCTATATTCTCCAAAAATATCTGTGAGTACACTAATCTAGGCTGAGTAGAATCATCATATTTTTATTTACATGGTCTAAATTTAAAAATAATCAAGTTTCCAGCAAGAGTGAAATGTATACATTAAATATATTTTATAAAATAATAAAATAACAACTATAATAACATATATAAATTTTACAGACAACAGATTAAAAGAAAGAAACTAGCTACAAAATAAAATATACTTTATTATATTTTTTTCAAGTGATACTGAGGAATGGACCCAAGGACTCTTTATCAGATAACTGAGATTCAATCTCAGCTTTTTTATTTTTAATTTTTGAAACCATGCTTTCACCTTAAACCTGTGATTCTCCTGTCCCAGACTTCCAAGTACTGTTATTACAGGCTTCCACCACAATGTTTGCAACTTAATAATACTTTTATATGTAAAGACGGAGGTGTTGTTTTGAAAGGAATCATAAACTAATTGTCCTGGGTTCCGCAGATATTCAAAATCTGGATCTGAGAAGTGATTACATGATATAACTATATAAAGTTAGTTGAATAGTTTAATAAGCTTACCACTTTTATGTACTTATTTCTTATGCACAACTAAAAATGAAATTTCATGAGTGTGGCTTGTCTCTTAATTCTTTATGTCATGAGCAGTGACAAAAGCTTTATCTGGAAGGTTTTACACCAGCCTTTCCACACTGGGCTCCAGTAAAAAAGTATCATAGCTCATAATAAAAAGGACATAAAGTCCAAGAGACCACTGGGTGGGTTCAAGTAAAGATCACACTGGACATTAACTAAGCCAGTGATGCACTTTTCTGACTACTGAACACATCCTCTATTTATGGAACCAAAGTCCGAATCCCATTTTTAAGTTGTACCCAGTGATTACTTTTGGCTAAGAGCAAGTTTCTCTACCCACAGAAGGTCTGCAGTGAGTTATTGTGATGTGTGTTTTTAAATAAAACAGAGTATGAAGAACTTCAGGATCTCTTTGTCCTAAGGATATCAAGAGATTGAAGACATGGCTATCCTCTATAATGAAGGGCATCAACTTGTCAGACGTTTGAAGGGATAGTGACACCTTTTAGGTTGTTATTATAGATCTTGTAATCTAGATATCCCTGATTGTGGCCACATATTTTACTTTTTTCTACATGTGTTCCTTTATTTAATCTTCAAATTGACATTATCCTTTTCTTGCCTTATTGCTCTGGCTAGAATCTAATTTTGTTTTGTTTTGTTTACTGTTTGTTGTTTTTATTTTTGTTTTAGTATTGTATTTTCAGTGCTTCATATAATCTAGATACTAATCTTCTATCAGAGAAATAGCTGGTAAAGAACTCTTCTCACTCTGTGAGTATAGCTTTTCATAGTACTTTCTGATAATCCTCTGGATTTCTACACTGTCAGTAGTAATATTTTTTCATGTCTTATTTTTGTAATTTTGATTCTCTTTTTTTTTTGTTTAGATTGTCTCGTGGTTTATTATGTTTCTTTTTGGTGCTAATACAATGTTATTTTTACTACTAGAGTTCTGTAGTATAATTTGAAGTCTAGATTGCTATGCCTTTTGAATAGTTTTTATTGCAAAATATTGTATTTGCTATTCTGGATATTTTGTCCCTTCATACAATATTTAGGACAAAATTTTCAAGCTCCATAAAAAATGACATTGGAATTTTGATATGAATTGCATTAATTTAGCAGATAACTTTTAGTAGAATGACCATGTTGATTATATTTATTCGGCCTATTGTTGAACATGAGAGATCTATCATCTAAGATCTTTTTCAGTTTATTTCTTTACTGTTTTATGATTTTCATTGTAGACGTTATTGACCTCCTTGTTAAGAATTATTTTTAGGTATTTTACTCTTTTTGAGGTTGTTGAGAATAGAATTGTTTTCTAGATTTCTTTTCTTATAAAATCCTGTTTGGAACATGAAAAAACTACAAACTTTAGATTGATTTTGTATCCTGATACTTTGCTTAATTAGTTAATCAGTTCTAGAAGTCTTTTGGTTGTGTTTTATGTTAAAGTATAGAATCAGGTAATCTGGAAATAGAAATTATTTTAGTTCTTTTAAAATTATTATTATTATTATTATTATTATTATTATTATTATTATTTGTGGTGGTGGTACTGGGGTTCCTGGAAGCTCTTCTACCTCTGGGCTACACTCCCAGACCTATTTTATATTTTTGTTAATTTTTGGAAACAGGGTCTCTTAAGTGAGTGTGGCTGGCTTTGAACCTGCATGATCCTCCTGTTTCCGCCTCCCAAGCACGGGGATTACAAACATGCACCACCACGCCTGGCTATTTTTTTTAATTTTACCTTCTTTGATATCCCTTTTCTGACTTATTACACTGGTAAGTGTATCCAGTACTTTACTGAAAAGGAGTGGTGATGATGGATGTCCTGTCTTACTCTTCATTTTAAAGGGAATACCCATAGATTTTTTTTATTTAACATTATCATTGTTTTAAATTTTTATATATTATTTTTATGATATTAAGCTAAGTTCCTTTTACTACAATTTTCTTCTTTGTTTTTAACATTAATGAGTATTCAAATTTGTCAAATGATTTTCAGCATCTACTGACATGGTGACTTATTTTTTTTTTCTAGTTCTATTTATTTGGTGAATTACATGTATTTATTTGTCTATGTTAAACCAGACTTGCATATCTGGAATAAAAATAAATTGGTCATATTGTACAATTTTTTGATATACTTTTGAATGTGTATTACTCATATTTTGTTTACAATTTTTGCATCCATGTTTATGAAGACTATAGGCATGTATCTTCTGCTTTTCATGAGGTATCTTTATTTACACTTTGTATTAAGGTAACACGGGCTTCATAGAAGAAGTTTGGAAGAATTCCATCTCTTCTCATTTAGTTGAATAATCTGTGAAGTATTGGGTTTTATTCTATAAAGGTTTTGTAAAATTCAGCTGGGAACCTGTCTGGACCTGGATTTTTTATGAAAGAATTTTTATTGGTATTTTTGTTTTCTCACTATTGCTTAGTTTAGATTTTCAATTTCTTTTTTAATTTAGGTAGGTAGTATATGTATAACAATATGTTGATTTTTCTCTGTATTTTCCAGTTCATTGAAGTCTCAATTTTCAAAATAGTTTCTAATGATCCTCTGGATTTCTCCAATGCTTGTGGTGATGTTGTCTTTACATTTTCATTGTAATAATTTTTATTTTCTTTCTTTTGATTATGTTGGCTAAAGTTTTATCAATTTACTTCTCTTTTCAAAGCACCAACTTTTTGTTTTGTTGATCATTTGTATTATTTTTTGTTAGTATTTTTCTCCGTTTCATTGATTTTTGCTCTGATTTCAATTATTTACTTCCTTCTACTGGCTTTGAGATTAGTCTGTTTCTGTTTCATGAAGGGCATTTAGATTTATTATTAGGTTATGTATTTGCAAATTTTCTCTTTTTTATGTGGGCACTTAGTGTGATGGCATTAAAGTAAAAAGTTTATGTTCATCAAAGGAAATGACCAAGAGTTTACAGAGATATATTTACCAGCCATTCCTCTGATAGAAGATTAAAATTTATAATAGACAAACTACTTAACAGACTTAATATTAAAAAAAATGCTTAATCAGGAAATGAACAATTGAACTAAACAAATTCTTCATAAAAAATAAAAACAGCCAATAAATATATGAATATATGAAAAAGTATTAAAATCATTAGCAATCAAGAAAATGCAAATGAAAGCTTCACTGAGATTCCATCTAATCCCAATTAGAATAACAATCACCAAAAAGTCAAACAAAAGTAAATTCTGACCAGGATGTGGGGAAATAGGAACTCTTATACACTGTTAAGGGGATTACAAATTAGTACAGTCACTATGAAAATTAGTATGGAGATTTCTCAAAAAACTGAAAATAGTTCCATCATATGATTCTAGGTATCTTTCCAAAGTGACTAAAGTCAGAATATTACGGTAATCTATAACTATGCTTATAGCAGCATAATTTGCAATAGTCAAATTAAGAAAACAACTCAGATATCTATCAACAGATGAATGGATTACAAAATTATGGAATATATACACAGTGAAATTCTATTCAACCATAAAAAAGAAAAAATGACATTTGTAAAAAATGAATGGGCCTGCAGATAATTGTGTTTATGTGAGATTAGCCACTCACAGAAAGTGAAGGGTCATATATTTTCTCTCATATGTGGAATCTAGGGAGTTTAGATAATGGGGACTTTAGATAATGGAGGGAAACCCTATTATCAAAGGAAGATGGTTTATGGGAAATGGGGGGAAAACGAAGGCAACACTTATACTCATATTATGTATATATGGGGAATATACATACATATATTGCCAATCTCAATATTATGTATTGGGAGAAGAAAGAATGAGTAAGGAGCAGGGGGAAGCTCACCAAGTGCTGGTGCATGTTCATCACTATCACTCAGATCTAGAGATGAATGTGAGACTATAATACACCATTAAAAGTAACTTTTTTATGGGTCTGCGGATGGAACCCAGGAACATTCAACCTCCGAGCTATACCCCTTGCCCTATTTTCTTTTATTTAAAAAAAAAAAGTCTCATTAAGTTGCAGAGGGCCTCACTGAATAGCTGAGGCTGTCTGCAAACCATGATCCTTCAGTCTCTGCCTCCTGAATGCTGGGATTATGAAAGTCTGCCACCGCACCTGCCTCATTAAAAGTATTTTAAAAATAAAAACAATGAAACATTGATTAAATTCATTAGATTTGTTTTATGCATTAAAATAAAGTCACAAACACAATCAAATTACATTGAATGCTTAATAGGTTTTAAACTCAAACCAACACCTTTAATTTATCATTGCAATTACAGAACAAATATCACGCTTTTATGAAAAGTGCCAACATTTTTGCTAAACTAACTTTAAATAATTATTTTTTTATTTCTTGTTTTATTTTGCTTTACTTGTCTTGTGTTAACACTTCAAAAGTTTTTTAAAGTTATAATCATACACTTTCACAAGTTTTCTGTGTTTACTTACCCAATGTAAAAGGAGAAACAATTCATCTCAGATTGGAGATGTCTGGAATAACTGTGTGGGTGATTTATTGATTTTTGAACACAACATCTTCTTGTAAAGATTAGAAAAATTCAAATCCAATGCCAGTGACCATTTGTGTCTCTCTGTTGTTTTTCTTTTATTTTTATGGTACTAGAGATGGAACTCTGGGTCATTCTGAGTTACATTTCCAGATTTTCATATTTTTTATTTGAAACAACATCTCACTAGGTTGTTGAGGGCCTCATTAATTTGCAGAGACTGGCCTTGAACCTAAACTCTTCATCTCAGCCACCCAAGTACTGAGGTTACAAACATTCCTTACCACATTCAACTCCCTTTCTATTTGAATAGTTGTTTCTCATGTTATGATATGCAATATCTTCTCTTTCACATATTTTATTTTCATTAAGCCAAAATTTATTTCTCAGAAATGGTGGAGTTGTTTTTATGTTTTAAACACAACCTGGTCAACATTATTTCACAAAAAACTTGGAGAGTTATGCTGAATTCAGTTGTTGTGTTGCTGAGATTGAAAACCCATAAAAATACTATCAGAGTCTGTGAATAAGTATCATCCTGTCCAGGAATGAAAGATTGATACTCTTCTCTTAGCTGGTAGAAATCTGTAGCTTTTTTATTTTCTTAAAACACAATATTGGCATGAGATTTTTTTTTTTGTCTTAACATAGATAAGATGAACTTACTCATATTAAACGTTGGAATGCTATTTACCTCAAGTATTGGGAAAAAATGTTCACTGGGTTATAACACTGATAACTGATTTGGAAAAGCTGTCAATGCTTCATGTTGTTGTCATTGTCACAGTTCCTTGCTGTTTCTTTTCTCAATCTTTGAAAAAAAATATCTTCACTAAAATATCTATTGGTATTGATCATTCAATCTAAGTTTTTATTTTTAAAATATAGTATAATTTTTTCTTAACCACTTTGTTTATTTTTAATTCTAGAATGATCAAATGATTAAAATGCAAATATGTTCTTTTTTGCAATTGTGACATTTATTTATTTATTTATTTATTTATTTATTTGTTTATTTATTTATTTATTTAATTTTGGTGGTACTGGGGTTCCTGGAAACCCTTTTACTTCCAGGCTACACTCACATACCTATTTTACACTTTTTTATTTGGAAACAGGGTCTCTTAAGCCAGCACGGCTGGCTTCGATCCTGTCATCCTCCTGTCTCTGCCTCGCAAGTGTGGGAATTACAAGCATGCGCCACCATGCCCAGCTAATTGTGACTTTTATAAAAATATTATCTGTGTTTTCAAATGCTGATTCTGTCATCTAATACTCGCATTCTTGGCACCTTTTGCTTTTGCAGTATGCTTTTGCATTCTGCCATTTTCATATATATATATATATATATTTTCCTGTACCAAATGTTTTATTAGTCACTTTCTTTCTTTCTTTCTTTCTTTCTTTCTTTCTTTCTTTCTTTCTTTATTTATTTTTAATTGGTGCATTGTAATCATATATCACATTGGAGTACAAGACTTGAGAGGATATACAAGCACACAACATCCAATTAGCCCTCATTCAGCCCTCATCCCATTCCCTCCCCCTCCCTCGATCCCATGCTTGTTTGGTGATTAACTTTGATACATTTATTTATGTACCTCTTGCATTTTAAAGAGGCTCCATCCTCCCCTATTCCATACCCTCTGATTGGTCACCTTATTTGCTTCACTATAGGGCCCTTTCTATAGCTCAAACACTTCCTGTTGCCCCTTTCCTCCTAGTTATTGCTGATTAGGGGAAACATCTGGTTTTAATTTTCTGCAATATTTCTCTGTGCATGCCACATTGCAAATACCGATCCCACTCTTGACGGCCCCAGCAGTGGCCTGGGCTACCCAGGGACTGATCCAGACCTTGCTGGCTCAAGCAGCGGCCTTGCCTCTTGTGAGGCCCTGATTCTGGTCTAACTAGCCCCGACACCAGCCTAACCCATCAGCGGGCTCCGATCCCCGCCTTCGAGGCCCCAGTAGCGGCCTTGCCACACGGCAGGCTCCAATGCCGGCCATTGGCCCCGGCACCAGCCTAACCTTTTGGCAGGCTCTGATCCTGGCCTCTAATGCTGGCTGCTGGTCCCGGCACAGGCCTAACCCCTTAGCAGGCTCTTATCCCAGCCTTGGAGGCCTCAGCACTGGCCTTGCCTCATGGCAGGCTCCGATGCTGGCCTCGCTGGCCCCAGCACCAGTCTAACCCCTCAGCAGGCTCCAATCCTGGCCTCGGAGGCCTCAGTAGCAGCCTTGCCTCACAGAAGGCTCCGATGCCAGCTGCTGGCCCCGGCCCCGGCCTAACCGCTCGGCAGGCTCCAATTCCAGCCTTGGAGGCCCCAGCACTGGCCTTGCCTCATGGTGAGCTCCGATCCTGGCCACGCTGGCCCTGGCACCAGACTAACCCCTTGGCAGGCTCCGATCCAGGCATAGGAGGCCCCAGCACCGGCCTTGACTCACAGCAGGCTCCGATGCCAGCCTTGGAGGCCTCAGTAGCAGCCTTGCCTCACAGAAGGCTCTGATGCCGGCCATTGGCCGTGGCATTGGCTTAACCCTTTTGCAGGCTCTGATCCCATCCTCAGAGGCCCCAGTAGCGACCTTGCCTCATGGCAGGCTCCAATGCTGGCCATTGGCCCCGGCACCAGCCTAACCCCTCATCAGGCTCTTATCCTGGCCTCGAAGGCCCTAGCATCGGCCTTCCCTCATGGCAGGCTCTGATGCCAGCCTCGCTGGCCCTAGCACAAGCTGAAAACCTTGGCAGGCTCTGATCCCGGCCTCAGAGGCCTCAGTAGCAGCCTTGCCTCACAGAAGGCTCCGATGCTGGCCACTGGCCCCGGCACCAGCCTAACCCCTTGGCAGACTCCGATCCCAACTTCGGAGGCCCCAGCACCTGCCTTGCCTCATGACAGGCACTGATGCCGGCCTCGCTGGCCCCAGCACCAGTCTCACCCCTCTCCAGGCTCCGATCCTGGCCTTGGAGGCCCCAGAACCTTCCTTGCCTCACGGAATGCTCCGATGCTGGCTGCTGGTCCCGGCACCGGCCTAACCCCTTGGCAGGCTCCAATCCTGGCCTCGGAGGCCTCAGCACCGGCCTTGCCTCATGGCAGTCTCCGATGCTGGCCTCGCTGGCCCCAGCATTGGCCTAACCCCTTGGCAGGCTCTTATCCCAGCCTTGGAGGCCCCAGCACTGGCCTTGCCTCACTGTAGGCTCCGCTGCTGGCCGCTGGGCCCGGCATCGACCTAACCCTTTGGCAGGCTCTAATCCCAGCCTTGGATGCCTCAGTAGCGGCCTTGCCTCACGACAGGCTCCAATGCCGGCCGCTGGCCCCGGCACCAGCCTAACCCCTCAGCAGGCACCAATCCAGGCCTCAGAGGCCCCAGCACCGGCCTTTTCTCACGGTGAGCTCCGATCCTGGCCATGCTGGCCCTGGAACTGGCCTAACCCCTTGACAGGCTCCAATCCCAGCCTCGGAGGCCCCAACACCGGCCTAACCCCTCGGCAGGCTCCGATCCCAGCCTCAGGTCCCCCAGCACAAGCCTTGCCTCATGGCGGCTCCAATCCCGGCCTCCCTGGCCCCAGCATTGGCCTAACCCCTCGGCAGGCTCAGATCACTGTCTTGAAGCTCCAGCACCAGCCTTGCCTCATGGCAAGCTCCAATCCCAGCCTTGCTGGCCCCGGCACCACCCTAACCTCTCGGCAGGCTCCGATCCTGGTATTACTGGCCCCAGCACTGGCCTAACCCCTTGGCAGGCTCCAGTCCTAGCCTCGGAGGCTCCAGCACCAGCATTGCCTCACGGCAGGCTCCAATCCCAGCTTTGCTGTGTCTGTTGCTGGCCTCACCCCTCGTCAGGCTCCAATCTGAGCATCCTCTTCACCCAACCAATTGTCCCACATTCTCGAGGCTGTGTGGTGGTAACATTCTGCCTCTGGGGTTATTATTTCAAAGGTTCCAGGTGTAATGCATCAGATCTCTGCCTCCCCTGAGTACTGGCCACTGCCATTGCCACTGCCTCTACCATTTCAAATCCTTCCCAATCTCTTTTTCCCCTCTGAATATTGCCCAGTGTTCCTAAGCATGTGTGACGGTAGCATTCGACATTTGGTGTAATTTCTCCAAAAAAATAAGGTTGGCAGGATCCGATTTCTGCTTCTCCTGAATACAAGTCTCTACCGCCGTCGCGGAGACCGCTTTCAACACCACCTTTCTCCTTGGTCTCTGCTAAATTCTCTCCTTACACCTGATGTCCAAGATTCTTAACAATATAGAGAACCAGCTGTCCTCCTTCACGGGGAATTTTTCCATAAGTTCCAGTGCATTTGGATAAGTTTTGTCTGCATCTCCAGTGTCCTGGCATCCACCATGGCTTTCTTATCCCCTCTCCTTTTTCTTTTTCTTTTACTTTTTCTTTTTCTTTTCCTTTTTTTTTTTTTTTTTAAATAAGAGAAGACAGTATATGTGGTTTGAGGAGGTAGTGGAATCAGGCACTCAGTAGCACTGTGACCCGGTTGGTTTCCCCATGGGTCCAGCGTGCTCCGCATTACTCTGCCTGGGGCCCAGAGTCCTGTGACCCGGGCCCTGGCTGTTCCAGGGTCCAGTGTGCCCCACCCAACCCCGGCCCGGGACCCAGGGTCTTACTGGGCCTGTTTTCTCCAGGGGTCTGGCGTGCTATGCGCGGTCCAGCCTGGGGCCCAGAGTCCCGTGACCTGGGCCCCCACTGGCGTGCCCCACACGACCCCTGCCCGGGACCCAGAGTACTGGGCCCAGTTTCTCCAGGGGTCTGGTGTGCTAAGCGCTGTCCATCCCGGGCACACTCTAATTTTAAACTTGCACAGGAAAGCACTTTCCAAAGAGGAAGAGTTGCGCTTCATTGCAGACCTGAATGCTGGTCTCAGTCCATTCCCGAGGGCCCCTTGCTGCACAGCATGTCCTGCTGGACCAGGTGCGGTTTTGTGACTTCTTATATATTTTTTTCATGTTAATATGTTTATCTCAGAGATGTAAACTTTTAAACCTTTGATAATGCTTTTTTATGTTTGTCAATTCTGTAATGATAGTTTCAGATATCAATATTTCCCTTGACTCTGAATTTCGTTTTTTGTGCTCTTTATCTTGTATTTTAATGTTCTTTTTATTTTTTATTCTATACAATTACAAGAATTCCGGGAAGATGACAACTGAGAGAAGCAGAACTTACAACTCCTACTGACACCCAATCTCTCTTGCCTCAAAAACAGAATTCTACATAGCCAGAAAATACTATCAGTAGCAGAATAAAAATGATAAATAAAAGGGACAAAAAATAAGAAGATTAGAAGATCATCCAGAGAGCAGAAAAGAAACCTGCCTGCCTTGTGTTGGGGGCATCATGACAGCTCATCTTGTCTCACAACACTGGACTTCAGAGATAAAAAGAAAAACAAGGATCTGATGTGAGCAGCTGCAGATCAGTTGGTTGTAGGTCATTAGTTCTTTCTGTGCAAATACCAGCTACAACTTCCAGCAGCTAAAATTTTCACCATTCCTTCCAAAGATTCAGAGTGGAGCTCAACACCAGAAAACAAACTCACACCACTTGTGGCTGAGAGTGCCACAGAGGTGCCATCTTGCCAGTGGCAGATGAACTCAACACACACAGCAGAGATCCAGACTAGCATTCACCAAATTTGTAAGTGAAACTGGTTTCTGCAGAACTCCCAGCACTGTGACCCCAGGGGCTCATGCAGCTAAAGTAAACTCACTAGGTCTGAGATTTTTCAGTTTAACCCAGTGAAATAGTAGTGGTGGCTGAAATTATCACACTCTCCAGAGATCTAGAGTGGCTCTCAATACCATCATAAGTGAAGTCTTGGTTCCCACAAAAAAACACCCAGTGCACTGCCCTCAGGGACTCATGCAGCCATGATGAACTCCCTTTGTCTGAGATTTTGTGGTTCAACCCAGTAAAGGAGTAATGACAGCTTATATTACCACACCCTCCAGAAATCCAGAGCAACACTCAATAACACCATAAGAAAAGTAGTTCCCACAGGAAAACACCCAACCCAGCACCCTCAGGGACTTGCACAGATGCAATAAACACCCTATATCTGATACTTTGTGGTACAACCCAGAGAAGGTGGGAGTAAAGTCAGATGTTGGACATAGCAGAGGCTCATATAGACAGAGACTCTGATCAGTGAAAAGTGTCAGGGAAGACCAATACTTAACTAAACTAGACCCAACTAGTAGGATCTCTGGGATCAATACAGACATCTCATCTGTGGTGAATGGTGAAAAGTTAGACCAGCCCAGCCCAGCTGTGGAGAACAGAGACTTCTCTGCTTACCTGCTCACACCTCTAAATTTCAAATACTAAGATTGCATCACTCATAATTTCCACAAAAGACAAAATGCTGAGACATCTAAGAAAGAAGCCTGAGATCCTGGGAAATATGAGAACTAGGAACAGTGAAGAAATAATGGAAATAATAAACACTGACCTACAAGAAATGCAAGAAGGAGAATTCTGAATCCTGATCTTCAATACAATGAAAGGCCTCAAAGAAAGGGTACAGGAAATAAAAGAGGAAATGGAAACCTTAAGAATCAGAAAGAGGTCTGAAATGAAATGAGTCAATAAATGAAATGAAGACAGCAATAAAAAGAAATTTTGGAAGATTAGATGAAATAAAAAATAGAAAAGTACTGTTAGAAGACAGTTTTTTTTTTAAAACACAGTCAACAGCATACAAAAGTCATTACAGCAATAAAACCTAAACATCCAAAAAACAATATGAAATGTCCTAATTTATGGATATAAGAAATTGAATAAGGAATAGAGGAATGAACCAAAGGTATCAGTAATCTCTGCAGAGAAATAAATTCAGAAAATGTTTCAAACATGAAAAGAAACTTAGACTTACATGTTCAGAAGATATACAGAACACCGTTTAGACAAGATCAAAGAAGGACCTCCCCATGCCATGTCATAATCAAAATGACCAACTAGAGGCCAAAGAAAGAATCTTAAAAGCAGTGAGAACAAAAGTACAGGTGAAATATGGGGGAAAATAATTAAAATCACCCCAGACTATAGAACCCAAGTCATTAATGCCAGGAGAGACTGGTATGATGTGATCCAGACCCTGGAAGAAAACAACTTCCAACCAGAACTGCTATATCCAGTAAAGTTATTATTCAAAAATGATGGAAAAACAAAATTGTTTCAAGATAAGCAGAATTTCAAAAAATTTATGAATTCAAAGCCAACATTAGAGAAAATACTTAAAGAAATAAACCATAAAGAAGAAAAAATAGCACACTTTAGAAACAGAGAAGAGACAAAGTTAAACAGCAGGGCATCTAAGTAAAGAAAAAATAATATTATACCAAACAGAAGACAGAACACAAAATGACAAGAAACAAAAATGTTACTTTAATTATAACTCTGAATGTTAAAGGACTTAACTCGCCAAAAGACTCAGACTGGAAATATGGATTAAAAAACAAATCCAGAGCCGGGCGTGGTGGTGCACACTTGTAATCCCCATGCTTGAGAGGCAGAGACAGGAGGATCACGGAGGTTCAAAGCCAGCCGTGCTGGCGTAAGAGACCCTGCTTCAAAAATATAAAATAGGTCTGGGAGTGTAGCCTGGAGGTAGAAGGGCTTCCAGGAACCCCAGTACCACAAAAACAAAAAAACAAACAAACAAACAAAAAAAAACATAACCCAAATATATGGTCTTTGCAAGAAACTCACCTTATAGCCAAAGACATTCTTAGACTGAAAGTGAAAGAATGGAGAAAATATATCATGAAAATGGAGACCAATTGTGGGCAAGGATAGCAACACTGATATCCACAAGACAGACTTTAAGCTATAACATATCAGAAGACACAAAGCAAGGCACTTTCTTTTATTAAAAGGAATGGCTGGGCATGGTGGTGCACACTTGTAATCCCAGCATTTAGTAGGCTGAGACAGGAGGATCACATGGGTTTGAAGCCAGCCTCAGCTACTTAGTGAAGCACTCAGCAACTTAGTGAGACCCTGTTTCCAAATAAAATATAAAAATAGGTCTGTGAGTATAGCCTGGAGGTACAAAAATCCCTGGGTTCCACCCCCAGAGCCACCAAAAAAAAAAAAAAAAAAAAAAGAACAATCCATCAAGAAGATATAATGATAGTAAATGTTTTTTCCCCAAATGTGGGTGCACCCACGAAGCAAACCCTCCAGGACATCACATCTCAAATAGACCCAAATACAATATGATTGGGAGACTTCAACTCACCTTCAATGCCACTAGATTATTCTTCAGGGCAAAATATGATCAAGACTCTTCAGAACTAAAGAAAACTATAAAACAAATGGACCTAATAGACATATATAGAATATTTCAACCAGGAAGAGCAGAATATACACTATTTTTATCATCTCATGGAACCTTCTCCAAAATAGATCAAATCCTGGGCCACAAAGAAAGCACCAGCAAATTCAAAAGATTTAATATAATCCCCTTCATTTTTCAGACCACAATGGAATGAAAGTAGAAATCAACAACAGGAAGACCAAAAGAAATTATTTAAGTATATTGAGATTGAATAATATACTATTGAATGATGAGTAAATAAGATTAGAAATAAGGAAAGAAATATAATTTTCTGGAATTATATGAAAATATAAACACAACATACCAAAATTTATGGAACACTTTGAAGGTGGTGTTAAGAAGAAAGTTTATAGCATTGAGTGCCCACATAAGAAGAACTGAGAGTCATCAAGCAAACAACCTAATGACACATCTCAAGTATCAAAAGATTGCAAAGTCTAATCCCAAAACCAGCATAAGGCAGAAAATTATTAAAATTATAGCAGAAATAAACCAAATGGAGAACAAAAATAATCAAAGAATAAACAAAACAAAATGTTGGTTCTTTGAAAAGATTAATAGGATTGACAAACCCCTGGCCAGCCTGACCAAAAGAAAGAGAGGGAAAACTCAAATTATTAAAATCAGAAATGAAAAAGAAGACATCACCATAGACAGTGGGAAAATTTAAAGAAACATCAGAAACTATTTTGTAAATTTATACTCCAATAAACTAGAAGAAAATGAAAGAAATTGATAAATTTCTAAGCACATATGACGGATCTAAATTGAACCAAGAAGACAGAGAGAGCCTAAACCGACAAATAGAATGGAAAACAAGACAAGGATGCCCACTATCACCACTCCTTTTCAATATAGTCTTTGAGACTCTTGCCACAGCAATAAGACAAGAGAAGAAAATCAAAGGTATTCAAATAGAAAGAGAGGAATTAAAAATATCCTTATTTGCAGATGAAAAAATATAAAGAAATCAGTTACTTTTCTATATGCCAACAATGAATCGACAATGAAAGAAATAAAGAAAACAAATCCACTTACTATAACCTCAAAACCAATAAAATACCTAGAAATAAATCTAACCAAAGACATTAAAGACTATTACAAGGTAAACTATAAAAAATTAGAAAATAAATTGAAGAAGACCTTGGAAGATGGAAATATCTTCCTTGCTCATGGATAGGCAGAATAAATATAATCAAAATAGCCATCCTGCCAAAAGTGTTCTACAGGTTCAATATAATTCCTGTCAAATACCAATGACATTCTTCATAGATCTAGAAAAATCAGTCATGAATTTTATATGGAGAAAGAAAAGACCCAGAATATCCAAACAAAACTCAGTAATATAAATCATGCAGGAAGAATCAAAGTCCCTGACTTCAAATTATACTGTAGAGCAATAGTAGTAAAAACACATGGTGTTGGCACAATAACAGGCAGACTGACCAGGCATACTGAATAGAAGAAACAGAAACAAACCCACACACCTATAATCAATTAATCTTTGACAAAGTGGCCACACTCACATGCTGGAGAAAAGACAGCTTTTTCAACAAATGATGCTTGGAGAACTGGCTATCCATTTGTAGAAAGATGAAACCAATTCTTTACCTCTAACTGTGAGCAGGAATCAATTTTAGATAGATCGAAGACTTCAAAATTAGACCAGAAACTGTTAAGTTATTAGAGGAGGGCATAGGTTCAACACTACAACACATAGGAACAGGCAGTAATTTTCTCAATAAAACCTCCAAAGCACAGAAAATTAAAGCAATAATTAAAGAGTGGGTTGGCATTAAACTAAAAAGTTTCTTCCCATCAAAGTAAACGGTCAAGAACCTAAGGAGAAACCCTATAGAATGGGAAAGGATCTTTACCAGCCAGCACTCTGATAGAAGGCTGATATCCAGAATATACAAAGAGCACAAAAGACTCTACACTAGCAAAACATATAACCCAATCAAGAAATGGGCAACTGAATTGAATAGACACTTCACAAAAGAAGAAATACAATGGCCAATAGATACATGAAAAGATGTTCAACATTATTAGTCATTAGGGAGATGCATATCAAAACTACGCTGAGATTCCATCTAACCCCAATCAGAGTGGCAAGCATAAAGAAATCAAATAACAACAAATGCTGGCGAGAATGAGGGGAAAGAGGAACTCTTTTACACTGTTGGTCGGAATGCAAACTAGTTTACCTGCTATGGAGATCAGTGCGGAGATTCCTTAGAAAACTGGGAATAGATCCACCATATGATCCAGCTATACCACTACTGGGTATCTTTCCAAAGGGGTTGAAATCAGAGAACTATAGTAACATATGCATACCCATGATCATAGAAGCACAATTTGTAATAGCCAACATATGGAACCAACCTGGATCTCCATCAACAAATGAATAGATTACAAAATTATGAGAAATACACTCAATGAAATTCTACTCAGCTATAAAGAACAAAATAATATTATTCTCAAGAAAATGGAAAGACCTGAAGAACATTATGTTAAGTGAGATCAGCCAAGCACAGAAAAAGAAAGGACATATTTTTTCTTTAATAGGCCCAAACTAGGGAGTAATAGGAATTTCAGAGGGACCCCAGATAATGGAAGGAAACCCCAGCCAAGCTGAAATGGAAGGGTCAGAGATAAAGAAGCCTGAGGTTGAATAATGGAGGAGCTATCTTAATATGTGTAAAAGTATGAATGTAGCATGGTTAACCTGAACACTCATTGTTGGGAGGAGGAAGAATGAGTAGGGGGAGAGGGCACCAAGGACAGTCTGAATGTATTCTATTTTGTTTTTTTTTTTAGTATTTTTTATAAATAATATGAAATACAGTAAGTCCACAAGGATTGCACCTTTTTTTTTTTACTTTATAATGGAGCATGAAGAATATATATTTAGTAGAAAGCATATTATGTCATATAGGAGATTAGCTATATTAATTACATTTTCAACTAATGATGTTTATAATTTATTAGCACATAAATACATGACAAGTTGTGAAATATTTGTGTTACTGAATGTGTGTCTGTGTGTACATGCATAGGACATACATCATGCTACTTAATTTCTTCTATTTTAAAAATCTAAAATATTACTCTTCCCCTAGTCCTTTTATTGTACCTTCTTGGTGCTTAGATAAAATGTAAATAAATTTCCTTTTACTTTACACCAAATACACATAAAACCTGTTTGCCTTTGTTGTAATTTTTTATTTAGGAGAAAAGATCAAGAAGACCTGTGGGCTGTGGCACTTGAAGACCAAGATTCAACTTATTTCTCTGTATTTCCTCACATTGTATTTGCATCAGTTGCATTTTCCAAAAAAAAAAAAAAAAATCTTAGGAGTATCTGCTTCTTAGTTCTGAGACATTTTTTCTTGTTTATTTGTCTATCTTCTCTCAAAGATTATAGTACTTGTCTGTGTCCATTCTTCTCATTAAGATAACTTATTATTTCCTTTATAGACTTTTTATTTTATTCCATGTGTATAGTATTAGCTTACTTCAGTTTTAGAAGGCTAGTTTGTGATGTTTATACTTGAATTATTTCTAAAGACATATTTCCTTATGATAGGGTTTTTTAAACATTTGTGTTAATGTGATTAAAATACACTCAATCAAAAACATATGTTAATGAGTTTAGTTTGACAGAATTAAAAAAAATAAGATCAAAATTTGATGATAAAAGAAAGGTCACTTATTCAACATCTTTTCATTCCATTTTATGCCTAAAACATCTTTAAAAAGTTTTCTATGGGCAACCACTAAAGTCTGTTTTGAAGATTTCTAATTATAGAGAAGTCCAGCTACATTGTCTTATGAAGTAGTGGGTTCATATTTTCAGAAGGTCTATTAAGAAATGCTTTGGGGCAGGTACAGGCAGAATAAAAAGCTCTGTAAGCTGACCCAAGAGGCCAAGAAAGCAATATAGGCCACTCCTTTCGGCCTCTTAGCCACCTGTGCCAATGCCAGTCAGCCACAGGAATTCAGCAGCTGCTACAGGCTGACAATCTGGCCACTGAGAAGGTGTCTCGGGTATGCAAGCAAATCAGTAAATGAGATGCTGAAGCAGGCAAAGTAATTTAGGTTGAAATTAAAAGCTACTTCCTGCAGAAGAAGAAAGAGTTCAAGGCCAAGTTCCTTGAGTCCCTGGTACCTCATGGCAGTTGCAATACTGATATGAAAGGAAATCAGAAGACAATAATTCTCCAGACCTACTTCCTGCAGAATTGGGATTTATTCTTGGAGGTTTGTCTGCTAAATCCAGCCAGAAATTTCCCCATAGAATATAAAGAAAGCATTAGCAAAGCTCAAATTACATTAACTTGTCTTTGTATATTTTTAAAAATATCACTTCAGATTTTTCAGTACCATATGTAACTTTTTTGTAAAGACTTTGTACTTGTCTAAAGCATTCATTTTTTGACTTCATAAGACACATATAATGAATTTATATTGTTTATCTATGTTTTAGCTCAAACTATATATGTATGTATATACATATATATAAATTTTTTTCTTAGGTGTAGTAAAAATAAAACATTTGAAGAAGAAAACAAATGAAGTATTTTTTTCTTTCTGCTTTCTAAAAGGTCAGAGGCTTTATCAATGAAAAAAGTGTAAAATTATTTGTTACTTATGTAAAGTCCCAGCTAGCTTTAAAATAGTCTATTCTAGCTAAGAGTTAGAACAATTAATATTGGCATATTTGTTTTAACTGCTTTTAGATTTTGATGATCAACATTAGTAGGAGATAAAATTCAATAACTTGTTACATATTATTACTTTGTTTACTGATAATCATTTAAAAGTAGACTGCAATGGAAGATGCTTCTTAATATTGAATTGGCATTCATCTTTCTCTCCTAACCATAAGTCATATATCTTTCTAAATACGCAGATTAAGTCTTCTCATAAAAATATTAAAACGTTTAAAATTTGATGATTTTAAAAGTTGGTTAAACATTTCAAAAAAAATTTTATTTGCCATCCACATATACTAGTTTTACTCTGCATATTGAAGCAAAGCAGATAATTGCACACTCTATTTTTGGACTGATCATCACGGAATGAAATAAAGAGGTAAACCCGTGTGTATTATCTCAGAATTAAATAAATATATTGAGAGAAAGAGAGAAAGAGAAAGGGAGAGAGAATGTGAATATCAACCAAGCCAGAAAATAAATATACATAAGTCAGAAAATATTTCAAAAATATCACAGTGCTTCTTTTAAACATTGTAAGACATCATTATCTTATATATCACAAGGAAGAAAATTTCATGCTAATTTAACCATAACATGATATGAGTTTAAAGATATTAGAAGTATTAAAATATTAAAAATGTGCAAGTAATAGTTGATACAATGTGGTACTTCACATTTTAAAAGCATAGTAAACCTGGTTATGGTTACCTTTTATTCCTTTTTCTTGCTCTCTGAAGAGAACAGGCACACTAAATAAGCTTTGAAGCTATTTTCTGGATGATCTTAATACTGTCAATAAAATATAAGGGGTATTCACTAACTATGTAAATAGCAAAAAGAAAAAAAATGATTAATTGTGACTGAGGTGAGCAGATAAAATCAGAAAAAGGCTTTAAAAATGGAAAATATTTAACCTGAAAGATAGTAATAAAAAGCTTTGCCATGGCTGATGGAACCTGGGCAGAGTCAGGCAGATATGAACAGATTGATGCACTCAGAAGAACACAGACTATTTTGCATTCCTGAGGCATAAACTGAAAGTGGAATGGTGAGAAAAAGAGATTGTCTAATACCAGATTGAGTGGTGGGTTCTCCAAACAAATGACTGGGGACACAAAGCTAAAAAGGTTCAGAAATATTATAGTATTTATCTAAAAAAAAGCACAAAAGAAAGTATCAAATAAACACTATTTTTATTTGTACTGTTCTTCAAACTTGTGTAGCAGTACTATTTTAGAAATTAGTTCTCCAAACAAATTAGATAAAATAAATGTATATTTTATTGTTAAAACAGACACTAATAATTAGCCAATCAAATTAAAATAAACTGAGACATTCAGCTGAAATAGCTTTATGTTTTTTGCTTCTGTGCAAGGTCTAAATCATATATATCCAAATTTATATGGAAAGTCTGAAATTAACTAGGAACAAAATTAGAAAACATAAGTAATAACATTGAAGGAATAAAATTTATATAATGCAAAACAATATAAATACCATATTTGTGTTGCTAGTATTTTTCTAAATGTATTTAATGAAAATGACAATTTTACATTTATAACTTAATAAAAATTTTCTTTCTAAAAATAAAAAGTATATAAAAATAGTATGTATAGATTCAAAAATTCCATAATTTTAATTATATATTCTAGAGAAAAATGATGGAATGGACAAACATTTTATGTGGAAGGGAAACAATGAAGAAGTCAAACTTAATCTTGTTTCAAAGAGTGAAATATATAGTAATAGTTATGGTTCTTCCAAAATACTAAAAATTCAAATGAGGTAATTAGAAGAGAGGTTTATTTTATTACCTTTTCTAGAGTTTCAGGTCGTATTTAGGTACTGAAGAAATCATACAGTTATCTGAAACTAATACTGAGAAAAAATATTTTCTTTCTTATTTCTTAATGATGAATATGAGAAATCAATTGTCCAAATTTGCAAAGGATAAATAAAGAGGATGGAGAGCTGGTCAGCACAGCCCAAGAATAGCACAATCACTTTAACAAATACAGCAAAATAAATAACAAAGATCACAGTCCTCCTGCACTCAGGTCTCTTGCTGATTTCTCCATTCTGTCTAAGCACAAACATATACAAATTCTAGAGGAGCCATTGAAGCAGTTTACATACATCATCAGAACACAGTGCAATGTAGAGAAGGTTAAATAATTAATGTCTTCATAGACGACCCAAAGTGTTCTGAAGATGATGCTACCTTTTTTTTTTATATCACCTCCCTAAAATAATTTACTGTTGTTTAAACTCAGCTAAAAGACAAAACTCAAAACAGCTAACTATACTTTCTCCACATCAGGTTCAAACAGCATAATGTCTAAAGTGCAAAGCACTAGAAAGATCAGCAGAGAGATAGCAGAAAAATTAGCACTCTCTAGACTATGACAAGAAACAAAGTTGCCACAACTCTTAGGCCAATCTGAGAAAAAATATGATAGATATCTTTTAATATATATTCTATTTAAAAGTAGGAATTTCCAGCCGGGTGTGGTGGTGCACACTTGTAATCCCAGCATTCAGGAGGCTGAGACTGGAGGATAGTGGTTTAAAAATAAAGAATAAAAAATAGGGCAGAGGGTGTAGCTCAGAGGTCAAATATAACTGGGTTCCATCCCCATACCTACAAAAGAAAAAGAGAAAAAATAAAAATAGGCATTTACATTTGATTAGTACATGGAAGACACTAAATTTTTTTAACAGTTATTAAATACATCTACTCCCGTTATGCTACTGAGGAATAAAAAAATAACCACAGGACAAATCTGTGGTCCCACTACATCTACTTGAAAACAAAATCACATTAAAACTCCATTAACCATTGAAAATCTGTACACTATGCACACCGTGGTAAACTGAAAAAGATCAGACGTGTTAGTTCAGAGACAGTATTATAATCCTCCCCCCCAAATTATGGTTACTTTCTTTATTTTGCTTTTCTTAGGAGTACTCATCATAAAATGTCTAAAATTGCCCCTGCAAAAGTATCTGTAAGAATTTATGGTAGGAAATGTGTTACCTTGCTGAATCCTTCTTTGAAAGACCCATAGTTTCTTGCAATTAAAAACCATCAACTTTATAAATTAGAAAACTCTAGCCACAAAAGTTTTCTGCTAATGTTTGTCACATAACCCCTTAGTAGGCTGTCAGTCTATATTATCCCTTGAAACTCATGCTTTGTTAGCCATCACTAAAGATTCCTGCATATTAAAATATTTTAATTATTATTTCTACCTTGAGATTTATTGGGACATTCATACTCACCTTGTCTCTGAAGGCTCAGCTTTGTACAAGCAACTTGATTTTAGCAATCATTAATCTCAGTACTTATATACAGATTTAGGGAACTCAAGGTTATTTCAGTATCTTTTCACATAGTCCTAGCCAATCGATAGGTGAGAACCATATATAGGCTTCTAAAAATTCTGGTGCTTTTTTTTTTTTTTTTACTAAATCCTTTCTCAATTTCTTACAAAGTAATTACCTGTTAGACCTTTGCAGAGAATATAGCTAGCGGTTGATGAGGTCACATATAATATTTCAATACTAATATTACATTATCATTAAGACTTTCAGTTTCTGGCTATACATACTCATTGAAAGTTTCATCATATGTTCACAATGCTAATTGCTATAGTTATAGTACTACTTCCTTTATAGTACAAGATTCAATTAGCCAAAATAGCATCTGACTATGAACATCGTTTTCAGATGCTGGATCTCAAGTTTCGGGTAAGGATACATGGTTATCCTTTTTCTAGCACTCTCACAATGCTTGAAGGTCCTATACACAATTGCTGGACTCCTGTCAACTGAAGCTAGTTAAACTCTATTCTGTAAACAGATTGTACCTGGAGCCAAGTCTGTTCTTATTTGTCATATTTTGTACAACTCTGATGGACCCAAAGGGAATGAGGGGTATTTATAATGACTTCTGAAAAGAAATAATCCCCAAATATATCTAAGGAAAATCTTTGAAGAGAAAACCTGTTTCCCTGAGAAATGGCTGAAAGCTGTTTTTCTACCAGCAAGGATGATTAAGGAGTATGAAAGAGAGGAATTGAAAAATTCTCATTTCTGTCTGCATTTTCACAGTTTTCCCTATTCCGTGTCTCAGGGTCCTATTATTTTTTTCACAAGTTCATTTAGTTGAAAATTTTACTGATACTCAAATCTGCAACACTTTTTACCACTCTAAATATTAGTCCTCAGCCACATCAGGTCTCAACTGGAACAGAAACTTCTTAAAACTGTCAGTGAGAAGCTCTGATTTTTGACTTATTAACTGAGTTAGAGATTCAGTCTTATTGTGTTCTTTTACATCAATATACTTTCTAGAGTTCCTAGTCACCATCTAAAATAAAATCTTTGCAATCATTATTATTAGCAACAGAATGAAATTTGAAAGAAATGTTATCTCTCAAAGCCTAAATATTAATTGCATTTCTTAGCATAATAATGCCTGTGACATTTTGAGACCTCTGATGCCACAATCTCACACAATTTACTGATGTCCAAATTCTCCAGAAATCATTTGATCCATGGACTTTTCAATATGTATACATTTCATCCTCAGAATCCTATTTTGTTTCTTAGAGCAAATTCACATACCAATTATTATATCATTTAGGAATCACCAAACAAGTGGGGGGAGACTAGAAAGCTTGTATAATAAAATTGATGTTATGTGAAATGTTTAACAAAGCAAAGCATTATAAAAAGTATGTGTACAATTTATAAAAATTAAAAAGAGAAGATGATAAAATATAGAACTTTGGGGATAGTGGAATTTTCACTTATATTTAATCCCCGGATTTTCAGAAAAAAATAAACTAAAAAACATATTTGCAGGCCGGGCGTGGTGGCGCATGCTTGTAATCACCCCGCTTGGGAGGCGGAGACAGGAGGATCGCGCTGGTTCGGAGCCAGTCTCGCTGTCTTAAGAGACCCTTTTTCCAAATAAAAAAATAGGTCTGGGAGTGTAGCCCGGAGGCGAACCCCAGTACCACCAAAAAAATAAAAATATTTACAGGTATGTTATTTTTCCGACATGAATACTCTTACCATGGATGATTTCTATTTAGCAGTAGAAACTCAGTTAAGATAGAATTGGTAGGTGATGCCCACAACTGATTATTTTAAGCTAAAAAAGTTATCTCCACCTCCAGCATACTAGCAGTCATAAGTGGAGACAGCAACAGCTGGAAGGCATTTCAATGCTTAGGCCATCAACGGTGAAGAAAGTGGCAGTTACCCTAAGTCAGAGGTGGTAGTTGTCTGAAGAAGATTGTCTAGCATGAAAAATGGAATAATTTCATTGAATCCTACGGAGAGGAGTGAACTATGGATTACATAACCTGATCATTTCTCTTCTAATCTCTCCATCTCTTGTCAGTGTCAAACACTGACTGAAGCTAACTGAATTCCTACGACAAGAAAGTTGATGATTTCTTCTATAAAGAGCACAAGCACAGAATAGATGAAGAGAAAGAAAGTCAGTAGGAAATTTTTTTAAAATCCAATATAAGATGAATTTTTCTTTTGTCATATCTTACATAGTGTTCTCACTACGTTAATGTTAACATAGTGTTAACATATACATGTTAACATAATGTTAACATATACATGTTATGTATATGTTAGTGTTAAATATATTTTCTGCAGTAATATTTTGGCAGTACTAGGAGTAGAATCCAGGTGCTTCCTAACTTTAGGCTACATTGCCAGCCCTATTTTTTATTCTTTATTTTGAAATAGGGTCTCACTGAGTTGCAAAGGGCTTTACTAAGGCTTTCTGTGAACCACTATCCTCCTGTCTCAGACTCTCAAGTGCTGAGATTAAAAGCCAGCGCCACCATGCCTGACTTCTACAGTATTTTAAGTAAACTGTCCAATACAATTATTTAAATTATAGTTGATTGAAAAAATAGCTTACTCTATTTCTTGTTACTCAAACAAGTAGGTATCTACTACTTGTTTCTGTAACTTCAGATGCATAACAAAAATAGAATTCTGAATATTTCTGCACACACTGCAAATTTCAAAAAATTGGGGAAGCTTTATAAAATAATTTTATTCACAATATTCATTATATTTGTTTGGTGGCATCATTCCTCACATTTTTGTCTTTCCTTTGTCATTACAAAAAAGACAAACATATGCAACATGTTTCATACCTGTGTAGATCTGTTAATTTCTCTACAGAAAACATATTTTTCATTCAGAAGTTTCTGTATCTCCAAAGCATTCTTTAAGCTTTTCACTTTTCTCCAGTTTTCTCTGGAGAAAAATTGATTTTTTTTCATCTTTAGTGGTTCAGCTGCAGTTTAAACTGCTCTATGAAATACTATATAAACATACCAAGTGCTCTTTCTATCTTTTCTCAATTTGTATTTCAATCTAGAAAAAAAAACTGTTAACCATACCACCTATTCATTACATATATTCTAATGCCTGAAAATTCATTTGAAGAACGTGGATTTTTCATTTAGATATTTCAGGCACTTAGTATGTAATACAGACTTTCACTAATTTAGCAATTGTCTTGTTCATTTGTGCTGCTTTAACAAAATAATTGAGACTTAGTAATTTATTACAAACAGGAACTTCCAGGAATATGGTGACTGAGGGAAGAAGACATACCAGTCCTCATGACATCTGATCTCTATTACTTTAAAAACAGCATTGCACAAAATTCAGAAAATACCATAACTAGAAGAATAAAATAAATACAAGGAGATCATAAAGCAGAAAAATACCTGCCCACCTCACAACCACAGTCATCACAAAGGTGCTAACTTGCTCACTGTACTTGATTCCAGAGACAAAAAAACAAACAAACAAAAAAAAAAAAAACTAAGAACCTGAAGTAAGGAGCTACAGATCATTGGAATTGGAAGCCATAACTTCATCCGGTGCAAACACTGGATACAACTTCTAGAAGTGATGACCTAGCTTACCACAATCTCCAGAGATCCAGAGCAGAGCGCTACAACACCAGGAAAGAAACCTGCCCTCCTTGTGGCTGTGTGTGCCACAGCTGCTCCATCTTGCCTCACGGTACCTGACTCCAAGGATGAACAGAAAAACAACCAAGACCTGAAGCAAGCAGCTGTAGATCATTGGAATTCAAGCAGTGGCGACTGAGCTTACCACAACCTCCAGCGATCCAGACTGGTGCTCAACAATACCATAAGTGAAGCCACCATCCCCCTGGGAGAATGCCCAATGCTCACCCACAAGAAACTCGCACAGCCACAATAAGCTCCCTGGGTCTGAGACTTTGTGGTTCAACCCAGAGAAGGTAGGGATGGAGTTGGCTGTTGTACAAAGCAGAGGCTCAGAGAGAGTCAGGCTCTGCATCAGTGGAAAGTGTGGGGTAGTCCTATGCTTAACACTAGATTCAATTAGTAGGATCTCAGCAATAATCACAGACCACCCAAACATGGTAAATGGAAAGAAGTCAGATCAGTCCAGCCCTTAACTGTGCAGAAAAGAGACTCTTACATTGAGTTTGGTCTCAGAGGCATTTGCCACCTACATAGGCAGAAAAAGACTGCTTTTCTACATCTGTGAAAAGAGTGATGGGTGATCTGCAGTTAACACTAGAACTAGCCCCATTGATACCGGCCAACACCATAGACTGAGAAAGACTCAGAGAACCAAAGTTGCAACAGGAAAGGTGCCAGTGAGACTCAATGTCTGCAGGAAGAGACTACAGAGGCCCAGTCTGCTGAATATCCATATATTTATAGAGTTGCATTAATTTGTCATTAGTGTTGTTTTAGTTTTTAGTTCTTTGTGTGTGTGTGTGTGTGTGTGTGTGTGTGTGTGTGTGTGTGTTTGTTGGTGTGTGGGTGTGTATGAGTGTATATGCCTGTTTGTTTATTCTCTTATCAATGCACCTCCCAAGCTTCTTTCCTTTTACATACCTACTCTCTTCTATCTTCTTTCTTTTTTCATTTTTCTGATCCTCTTTTCCATTTCCTGTCTTGTATTAAATCTACTTTATATTACTATACTAGAAACTCTACATTGGTTACTATAATACTACTACATATTCACTATCTCTATTAAACTCATACACTCATTTTATTCTATCCTATCTGAGGCAATACCCTTTTCTTGTATTTATGGCTTCACTTTCCTGATCATTCAATATTCACTGTTGAATGCAATAAAAATTTCCCTTAGATATACTATCTGACACATAGAAACTGAGAAATACCTATCAAAAGCAAGAGATAGAAAATTTTGAAATCATGAGAAAGAGGAATAACAAAGAAAGCAATGAGCTCCCACAACACCACAGTAACAGAACCTGCCAACACAGAATTGCAGAGATCTCAAGAAGGTCAAATCAGAAATGTAACTGTATAAATAATACAAGACTTCCAAAAAGAATTTAGAGCAAAGCAGAAAGAAGTAAAGAATCCTATCATTGAAGTGAAGGCATCAATTCAAACTATAAACACTCAGACCACATGGAGAATAAAATCTCACTCCTAGAAGATGACCACTCCAAAAATGAACATATAGTATATATCTTAGAAAAAACAATTTTACAGCATGAATTAGACATTGAAGAAATATGGGCCCATTTTAAAAGAGTTAACCTAAGGATAACTGGCAGAAAAGAGATATTAGAAGATGAAACCAAAGGCATCAACAATCTTTTCAAAGAAGTAATATCAGAACATTTTCCAAACAGAACAAAAGGTCAATACACATGTACAGGAAACTTATGCAAAACACTTTAGACATGAAACTTTTCAGAGAAAATGTTCCCATACCACATAATATTCAAACTTACCAACATAGAAGCCAAGAAAAGAATCTTAAAGGCAACAAAAACAAAAGACCATGTAACATTCAGAGGCAAACCAATGAGAATCACTCCAGACTTCCTAAACCAAGTCATAAAAGACAGAAGTACCAGAAGTAGCATATTCCAAACTCTGAAAGAAAACAACTTGCAGCCCATAATTTTCTACCCAGCAAAACTGTCTCATGACAAATAGAAGCTAAAGAAATTTATGTCTTCTAAACCAGCACTAGAAAAAATAGAAAAAAGATTAACTGCAAAAAACAAATAAGTAATAAATGCCATAACCAGAAAAACAAGAATATCCATCCAGAAAACAAGTAAGCAAAAGAGAACAAGCACTACAAAAAACAGAAGTTAAATATCAATATTTCAAAAATTAAAAATCATCTCTCAATAATTAAACTGAACATAAATGGCCTCATCTACACAATAAAAATACAAAGTGGAAAAATAGATTAAAAATGAGAATCGATATATCTGTTGTCTGCAAGACATACACCTTACAATAAAGATAGTAACAAACTAAAGGTGAAGGGCTGTAGCAAGGTGAACCATGCTAACATAACTCAAAGACAAGCAGGAGTAGTGTCACTATGATATCAGACAAGTGAGACTTCCAGCCCCAGCTTATTAGAAAAGACAAAGCAGGTCATTATTTACTAATAAAAGGAACAATCTATCATAAAATTTAGCTATTGTTATACCCAGAGAAAATAACAATAGCCAAAATTTATGATACTATCTTAGAAGACCTAACAAACTCAACCACAAGAGTTATAGAATTGATTACAAATTTTAGCATAATGTAGGGATACAAAATCAATCTTTAAAAATTGGAAGCTTTTCTGTATACCAACCATAATTCCACTGAGAAAGAAATCCAGAAAACACTTCCACTCAGGATATTCCACCAAAAATTAAAATTCTTAGGAATAAAGTTAACCAAGGAGGTAAAAGACCTCTACAAATAAAATTATAAAACATTGAAAAAGAAAGAGAGGAAGACCTTAGAAGATGGACAGATCTTCCATGTTCATAAATAGGCAGAATAAATATTATCCAAATGGCCATACATCTAAAAGTGATCTACAGATTCAATGCAACACCTATTAAATTACTAAGATCATTTCTTCACAGACTTGAAAAAAATCAGTCCTTAAATTTATTTGGAAAGACAAAAAACCCCAGAATAACCAAAGTAGTTTTTAACAACAAAAATCATGCAAGAGGTATTACAATACATAACTTTAAAGTGTAATGCATAGCCATAGTATTAAAAACACTGTGGTACTGGCACAAAAACAGATGCACAAACCAATGAATAGAAGACTCAGAAACAAATCTGCACACTTACAGCCAACTGATTTTTGACAAAGGGGCCAAAAACATACACCGGAAAAAAGATAACCTGTTCAACAAATAGTGTTGGCAAAACTGGCTAACCATATGCAGAAAAATGGAAATAAATACCACTTTCTCACCCTGTACAGGAGTCAATTCAAGATGGTTCAAATACTTGGAAATTAGACCAGAGACCTTGACGTTCCTTGAAGAGGGCATAGGTCCAAAACTGCAACACATTGGCACAGGTAAAACTTTCTTAACAAGGCCCCAAAGGCACAAGAAATTAAATGTGAATCACTACATGGAATTGCATGAAACTGAAGAGCTTCTGTACAGCAAAGGAAACTATCAAGAACCTCAATCAAGAGCCAACAGAATGGGAGAAAATTTTTGCCAAATATTCCTCCAATAGAGTACTAACATCTAGACTATGCAGAGAATTCAAGACATTCAGAATTAAGACAACAAATAAGCCAATCAAAAATTGGGACGTGAACTAAATAGATGCTTCATGAAATAATAAATTCAAATGGACAATATGCATGAAAAAATGCTCAACTTCCTTAGCAATCAGACAGATGCAAATTAAAACCACCCTGAGATTTTACCTAACTCCAATTAGAATGACAATCATTCAAAACAAAACAAAACAAAAAAAAAACCAACAAATGCTGGTGAGTATGTGTGGAGAAGCGGAACTCTAATACATTTTTGGAGGAATTGCAAAGTAGTGCAACCACTTTGGGGGATCCTCAGAAGAATGGGAACAAACTAACCATATGATCCAGCAATACCACTTCTTTATATCTACCCAAAAGAATGGAAACCAAACTATCAAACTAATGCATGTGTATCTATGTTCATAGCTACACAATTAACTATTGCCAAACTATGGAACCAGCCAAAATGTTCATCAACAGATGACCGGATTATAAAACTATGGAATATGAACATTGGAATTTTACTCAGCCATAAAGAAAAACACAATTACATCATTTATAGGGAAATGGATGGAACTAAAGGACATTATGCTAAGTGAAATTAGTCAGTCACAAAAAATAAGAAATTGGATATTCTCCCCAATATGTGGAAGTTAGGGAGAAATGGTCATAGGATAAACTCTAGATAAAGGAGAAACTATTAATGAGAAAATAAGGCTACCAAACCAAGGGGATAGGAGGGGAAAAGAGAAAAATTCTGTAATGCGTTTGATATTCTTTAACAAACATATCGATGTAAATCTCTAAGCTAACCATAAGAAGGAGGAAGGGAGAGAGAATGAAGTGTGAATTGGGTAAGGGATAATTGGGTGATGTGTACATGTATGTCTCCACCATCTTGTACCCCATTATGATGTATGACTAAAATGCACAATTTTTTTTTTAATAGGAAATTCATGGCCAGGCGTGGTGGCACATGCTTGTATTCTCAGCATTTGGGAGGCTGAGACAGGAGGATCATGATTCACAGACAACCTCAGCTGCTACTTAGTGAGGCCCTTTACAAATCAGTGAGACATTGTTTGAAAATAAAAGAATATAAAATAGGTTGGGGTGTAGCTAGGTAGAATGCCCCTGGATTCCATCACCAGTACCACAAAAGAAAAAATAATCAGGTAAAAAGAAAAAAACAACTTTCTTATCTATCTCTTTACTTTTGGTTTCAGAGGTGGTTCCATAATTGTTTTTTCTTAAAAAAGTATATCAGTGACAATTATGACACATAATATCAGTTAGTTTAAATGTTGCAAATAAGAAAAATATGTGTAAGATTAAGATTATATAATCAAAATATTTTAAAATAAAATGTACAAATAATAATAAAAAACAAAACAAAGCCCTAAAATCATGCAAAAGCAAGACAAAAAAAATAATAAAAGAAGTCAAATCTAAAGTACAGTGGCATGTTTAAAGGCAATGCTACAAACTAAAAAAAGGCTATAAAAAAACAATAAGAAAATAAAAATAAACATATATGATATATTGGTAAGTCAATATTAAAAATAAGTCCTTTTTCTTTGAATCAAAAGTATAAGACACCCTTGATAAAATAAACAACTTACTTAATTGACATTCAAATTATAAAATGCATTCAATAAACACTGTTTGGTAAGTCTATACCAAAAACACAGCCAGACATGGTGGTGATCACATGTAATCTCTGTACTTGGTAAACTGAACCAGGAAGATCACAGGTTTGAGGTCAACCACAGCAATTTAGCAAGACCCTACCAAGTTAATTAGACACTATTTCAAAAATAAATGAATAAATAAAACCTGGTATTGTGGTACACTCTTATTAAGAGCAATACTTGAGAGACTGAGACAGAAGGATCTCAGGTTTGCAGCCAGCCTCAGCAACTTGGACCCTACTTCAAAATAAAATAGAACTGGAAGTGTATCTCAGAGGTACAATGGGTTTAATTCCAAGTACCACAAAACAAATAAATAGTACATGAATAAATAAATACAAATATAAAAGGTTATGTGTGTAGCTTAAAGGTAACATGCCCCTTGGTTCAAGCCAAGAAGAAAAAAGGAGAAGGAAGCGGAGGAAAAAACAATTAAAACATGTATTAACTGATTTAGAATAAAGATACATTAATGATTGTTTTTGTTCAATGAAATTACTTTTTAAGTTTTTTGCTAATACAGGTTTGCTCTACCTCTAATATACACCTCAACCAGTTTTATTTTTTATTTTGAAACACAGACTCACTATGTTATCATGTGTGAGCCTTGAATCTAAAATGCTCCTTAGCCAGGTGTGGTGGCCCATGCTTGTAATCCCAACATTCGGGAGGCTGAGACCGGAGAATCGTGGTTCATGGACAGCCTCAGCTACTTAGTGAGGCCCTCCGCAACTTAGTGAGACCTTTTTTCAAAATAAAGAATAAAATATAGGGCAGGGGGTGTAGCTCGGAGGTTAAATGTTTCTGGGTTCCATCCTCAGACCTGCTAAATAAATAAATAAATAAATAAATAAACAAACAAACAAACAAATAAATAAATAAATAAAAACTAAAATGCTCCTGTCTCAGTCTTTCAAGTACTTAGATTATAGAAGTGCACTGGCTAGTTCAATTACTTATAAAAGAGTAATGAAAACCTAATTTTTTTCTGGGACAAACAAATGTTCACAGATTAAAATTACCCATATTATGTATTTTGCTAGAGATATATACCGTATATACTCTCAGACAAATGATCACAAGAGTAAACAACCAATACTCCTGTGTGCTGCTAATTGTGATGTTTGGAAGGTTAGGTTATTAAGTGCATTATTTTTCTTAAAATATTTTCAACTTATAGTGGGGAATATTAGGACATAATGACATCATAAGTTGAGAAATACCTCTATGGTTTCTGAAAGTTAAGACTCCCAACATATGACTTTTGGCAAAAAAAAAAATCTGTTCTTAATTATTTGAGTGTAAACATGTACATTTTTGCACAAAAATATGCATATGTTTATAGAAACATATACCAATATATTCCTGTTAATTTTGTATTTATCTGCTAGTTTCTTGTCCTACTGCTTGTAATCAGAAAATCATTAGGGATAGTATGTTTAAAATAGAAAGAGATATAGATTTTTTACATATGTGTATTTTAACCAGGTCTTAAGCTACACATTTCATTATACTTAATCATAAAACTGAACTCCACAGCCTGAGCTCTATTACTTTAAATTTTGGAAAATATTAAATATCTTCTATTTAGACGCTTGCATACCTTAAGACTAAGCTGATTTCTCATTTCTCTCATTAATTCTGCTCAGCACCAACTGGTCTTAATCTACTCACTTTCTGCTCCTTTGTAGTAATATTGTCTCTTTTTCTGTTTTTTTTAATTACATTTTATTCATATTTTATGTAGTTAATAATGATGTGATAAACAAAATGTTAAGTAGTGATTGAAAGGTTTTTATTCTTGATTAAATTTTATCAGAAGTAAAATAAAATATTTTATTTTCATCGCATTTTGTGGTAAAGTATCATTAGGAATAATGTAAAAGTATGACTATCAGAGCAAACAAATTGCCTGAAAGGAGTTGAACCATAGCAAGTACAGAAAGGAGTTAGGGATCCTCAGGGGAACTCTGTTTCCTTAAGGGTTCATAGAGATTATCATCATGGATTTCACCATATTGAATTTATCTTCAGAAACTTACTTTTCTCTACTTTAAATCATCCCTAAAGAGTGGAAATAAATGTTTTGTTTTGTGTGAGAAAACTGAGAATTTATATTTATATTAAGACAGGATCTAGAAATTAATCATATATTCACAAATATTTGTAAATGGAAAAATTTTAGCTTAAGTTCCTCAGAAAAGCAAATTGTGTACTAGAATTTTTATAGTTACTACAATGCTAAGGACAAGAGTTTGGACATGAAAGAAATGATACTGAACTGCCTGCCTCTTGGTATCAAGTGCAGTTTATTGTTATCTTCTTTAATTTTGATATCTCCTATACAATATTCAAATATATGTATGTTACATAATTTATATAATTATTTCTCCTTGCACATACTTTTAGTTAAATTTCAGTATTTTACAATTTAAACTCTAATCATCACTATATGTTCATAATAATTGAGATAAATTATCATGGTAAATATCTTGTTGGGTCAGGTGTAAATACATTTATAACTTTATTATATAAAGTTAGTCCATCCCCCCAAAATGTTTTACCAGTTTGAGTTCCATTAGCCAATCATAAAAGTTACTGTTTCTTCATAGGCTTTTCAAAATATATGAATATTCACTAATATTAAATAATTTTATAGGTGATATGTAGGAACATATGTATCTCATATGATATTACTATTTCCATAATTATGAAAAAAGTTGAGCACTTTGTATGTTTCAGTATATTTATTTACTTACTAATAATTTAAGTACTGGGGATGGACCCCAGGGGCATTCTACCTCCAAGCTATACACCCAGTCCTATTTTTTACTCTTTATTTTGAAACAGAGTCTTACTGAGTTGTAAAGGGTCTCACTAAGTATCAGAGGCTTTCGGTGAACCCAGATCCTCCTGTCTTAGCCTGCCAAGTACTGGGATTCCAAGCATTCATCACCGTGCTCAGTTATTTAATTATATTTATATATGCTCTTGTATTTTCTCCATTTTCTAATAGATTGTGCTTCCTCACCCTCATATTTTATTCATTTTAAAAATATTACCAGCAAGGCATGGTGGCGCACGCTTGTAATCCCCACACTTGGGAGGCTGAGACAGGAGGATCTCACAGGTTTAAAGCCAGCCTCAGCTACTTAGTGAGAACTTGTTTCCAAATAAAATGAAAAATAGGTCTGGGAGGGTAGCCTGGAGGTAGAAAGCCTGTGGGTTCCACCCCCAGTACTACAAAAAAAATTATGATTATTATCTCTTTATATATATATTATCTTTTTTAGGTACCCATTTTGTTATTTGTCTATTATTTTTATTGTGTTATTTTCTGTTTTGTTTGATTGGATTCTTTTTTTTTTCCTAGAGCATTCTGATTTGGATGACATCCTCCAAATAATGAAGTCAGCTAGAAGTAGAACCAATCAGTGTACACAAATTTTACTAAATGTGTTCTGAGGGAAATAAAATACCATGAATCTCAAGTTTATAATATTATGTTTAAAATGTTTGATTAATACATAGAGTAATGTGCTTATATCAAGTAGGCAGATGGGCAAATGAATCTAAAGATGTGGAGAAAAGTCTAATGCAAGAATTACAAGAATATTCAGGCAAGTAAACTGTACACTAGCAGAATAAAAAGGATAGATGACAGAGCTGTTTAATTTTAAGGATTGATAGAGAAGGAAAAGTCAACAAACAGAAATGGAAAGTATATCCCTGGTATTTACAGAGAATAATAAAGTGAAAAACTAAATAAGTTAAGGTAGATTTATTAGTCAGGTTTTTTCACTATGATAAATTACCTGAAGTAGAATAACTTTAAAAAATAGATCTTTTAAGCTAATATTTTTGGAAGTTGATATTCAGTTTTCTATAGAATAGTACAATCCCTGGTAAAGGCCACAGGGTGGATAGTGGGCCCTATCTTAAAAAAGAAGCAAAAAACAACTCATGGCCAAACTCAAGTTTTTATAATAAAACTCTAGCAATATCAGGCTGGGGTGCCACAGAAATACTTTAATCTCTTTCAAAGGCATTTCCCAGTCAACCTAAGGAACACCCACCTGGTTCTATCTTCTAACAGTTTGGCTATCTCTTAAATTCTCCAACCTGAGGACCAAGTTCCCAACACATGTGCCTTTGATAGAATCAGTTCCTTAAGTATTTTCCCCCTTTCTATATATGGTATAATTTGAGTAGCATTGGTGTTATTTTTCTCCAAACATAAAGAATTAAAGTCAGCATATTTTAGGGATGTATATGTACCCATGTTTATCACAGCACAATTCACAGAAGCCAATTTATGAAATCAGTCTAGACATCTTCTACAGATAAATAGATAAAAACTTAGTATGTGTAACATGGTAGAATTTTATTTAGCAATAAAGAAAAATGAAATGATATAATTTTCCAGAAAATTAATGGAGGTATAGGACATTGTTAAGCAAAATAAGCCAGGTACATAAAAGTGAGTATTATATGTTTTCTTTTACATGTAGAATTTTTTGAAATATTGATGATATTGAGTAACTATTTCAGTAAGAGTGCAGAACCATTTCAATAATAGTGCAATTGAAAGTGAAATATATATTGAGAAATAAGTAAGTAGAGTTTGGATTGCTTAAAATAATCATAAAGTAATAGTAAAATTTTAGGATTTGTGGTAAGAAATGGTCAATACTAATATGAAAGAAAAGCTAGAATAGGATCAATGTCCAGTGTTAGATATGCTGCCAATAGGAACTTGAAGTCACTGAAAATGATAACACATGTTGGATCCAAAGGACAGTGATTCATGTAAAAAATTCAATAAGTTCAAAATGTGAGCAGGAGAATAGTTGATTATAAAAATGGTGAAAAAAGAAGATAATATACAATTTTCTAAAGAGGTTATTATTCTTCCAAAAAGAGCCTGACCTACATTCTCATGTATGAAAATTTCTAGGAAAGAAGAAGAACAACAACAACAACAAAACCCTCCCACTACAGGAGGGATCAGAAATCACAAAGCTTAAAAACAAAAAGTGTTAAGAAATATTTTCAATATGATTTTACTGCTACTTGTTTTTTTCTGCTTAAATTCAATCTAAAAACTTCTTAAAAGTCATTTTGTATTTGTTTGCCACAGTGGAGTGAAATGTATTATTTAGATCTTGTGATTATTTCAACTGGATAAATATATTTGATTCTAGTCCTAAAATTAGTGCATCAGAATAACTTTCTCTACAATACATATGTGGGAATGTACAGCATAAGTGAATCATCTCTAGATGAGACCAAGATAGCTGTTGTGGTGGGTGAGGGAGAGAGAGAAAGAGAGAGAGAGAGAGAAAAAAAAAGAGAGAGAGAGAGAGAGAGAGAGAGAGAGAGAGAGAGAGAGAGAGAGAGAGAGATTGGTTGACTGATTCTTGGAATTACTTTCCATGTGCCTGCTTATCTTTCAGATAAAGTGCTTGATTCTGCACCATAAATTAATGATTTTTATTTTATAAATAAATCATAAAGAAACAGGTTATAATAGATAAATGTGTGCATAAGATCAGAGATAGAAAACACTCAAAAGGCAGTATGTTTCTCAGAGTTAGTTCTATGGTGTTATCATATATGTAATCATGAGAGAGTTCATAGAAGTAGATGGATAATCATATACTAATATCATGTAGTATAATAAAAATAAATTTGTCCCTGATTAATAGCACTGGGCTTCTAAAACATTTCAAATTTCTTGAGTAATAAAAATGTCCTTGTTATTCATAATGATCCCTTTCAGAAGACCACATCTGAGTTTATGTTAATGAGGTGACTCAGGGTGAGGCAATTTTACACTGATCATCAAAACACCCAGGGATTGGAAGTTGGAAACTTTCAACTCCGCTCAAGTCCTCCAGAGAGGTAAGAGGGCTTGAGAGTGAGCACTGTGGAAACTCTTGACCAATGTGATTGAGCCAGATTTCAGGGTGGTGAACAGGACAAGATGCTAGTAAGGTAGCAGTTTTTGATTGGCATGGGACTTTGTGCCATCCTTCTTTACATGGTACCATGCTCTCTGCTTCTATTTCATTTGGCTGTTTCTGAGATGCATTAAGTATTTTCTTGAGTTCTATGAGCTATTCTAGTGAAGTATTAGACACTGGAGGGGAAGATGGAAACACATAAATTTGTAGTTGGTTGAGCAGACCTGTGGGTAGCCTAGGTAACTCATTTGTCACTGACATCTGAATTGTAGGCAATCTTGTAGGACTGTGCCTGTAAACCTGTAGAATCTCAAACTAACTTCTGATAGCTGGTGTCAGCATTAAATCAAATTATTGGGCACTCAGATGTTGTCAGAGGACTTGAGAATCTCATAGGTCATGTATTAATTAGGATAACAACAAAACAGACTAAGTAACTCAAGAATTGTGAGAAAATAATTGAGATTGTAACATTAATTTCCTTGGACATTAAAAATTCAAACTAGTGCATGTGTCTTGTTATACAAGCGAACATAAACAAAAAATATTTTACCCCCAATAGCATTTATAGGATTATAAAGCATAATGCCTATGTCTCTAAAACTGTACCCATAATAAAAAAATAAATAAAATTTTCCAAAAATGCTTTGAAATCTTCTTAATCACATTTCAGAAGCTAGTTTTTTGTAAAGAAAATTCATGCTGAATCACAGCCAAGTTCTGTTATGCCCAAAAACCCCTTGTAAACCTTAAGAGGCTGCCCAAATATAAGGACCCCAATGTCATAGCTACAGAAAGATGTGAACATATCTTCCTACATTGTGATCCATGAGGCAAATGTTAATAGTTGTGGAGATTCTTCTCCGGGACTTGGGAGGGAGAGACATGAGAGGGGAAATTGAACAGCTACCGCATGGGCAGCTGCCCTGAACACTGGACAGTTGGCTGATGACCAGCTGTCCTGAAATGAAAGCAACAGCTACCTGATGAGTAGCCATACTGAAATGTAATTGCCTGATGAGCAACTACCCTGAAAATGAATGCACGGACCATTTCCTCTCATGCAACTGACCACTTTATTTTAGATACAATATTTTTTATATTTCCCTATTTCCCAGTGATTCCCTAGTAGAAAAGTGTAAACACCAAAGAACAATAGTGAGGCATTAAGTGAAAGACAAGTAAATCACCAATCATAAACAAGACAAAAGGAAGGCCTGTGACATCACAGGTCTTGTGATTAGCGCCATGATTACAGGTCTCTAATATTAGCCCCCTGACCTTGCGGGTGGGTCCTGGGGGGCAAATTCTGGAAAGACAATGGTCACGCTCAGAGTTTTGGAGAATTCCAACTTTCATAGAATTTCCTTTAACTCTTTCAGAAACCTTCCGTTCCTCAGGCTTCCTCCATGTCCTCCATCAATAGTTAGAAACTATAAAACTCTGCAAAATGTCAGATATTTATTTATTTATTTATTTATTTATTTGTTTGTTTATTGTACAAGGGATGGAACCAGGGACATTCTACCTCCAAGCAACATCCCAAGCCCTATTTTTGTTATTCTTTCTAATTTTGAAACAGGGTCTCACCCAGTTGTGAAAGGCATCGCTTAGTAGGCTGTCCATGAACTGTGATCCTCCAGTCTCAGCCTCCCGAAAGCTGGGATTACAAGCATGCCCCACCAAGCCTGGCTGCAGAACTTTATTTAGAATGTGTCAACATTATCTCAAAAGTTGTGGGTATGAGAACTCTTGAAGAATATTGAATAGAGAAGAGTTGACAAGAGAAATAAATATAAATTATATACATATATGACTATTTATATTTAGCATTATTGAGTTTATATTCAATTTATGATAGAGCATACTAATTTGATGAGAGAGGTACTGTTTATTTTCTATATAATTATAGTTCTTTATTTTTGTACTTATATATTACTACATGTAGATATTGAATGAAATGTCACCTTATAGGTTAAATAGTAGACATAAAAGTGGAACTCAAGTCTTGGGTGTCTGTTCTTTCTACCACACTATGTTAAATTATTTCTTCCAGATACACATGGCCAATAGATACATGAAAAGATGTTCAACATCACTAGCCATCAGGGAGATGCAAATCAAAACTATGCTGAGATTCCATCTAACCCCAATCATAGTGGCAAACAACAACAATTGCTGGTAAGGTTGTGGGGAAAGAGGAACTCTTTTACACTGTTGGTGGGAGTGCAGAGTAGTTCAGCCACTATGGAGATCAGTATGGAGATTCCTTAGAAAATTGGGAATAGATCCACCATTTGATTCGGCTATACCACTCCTGGGTATCTTTCCAAAGGGGTTGAAATCAGAGAACTACATTAACATATGCATACCCATGTTCATAGCAGCACATTTTGTAATAGCCATACTATGGAACCTACCTGGATCTCCATCAACAGATGAATGGTTTGGAAAATTATGGGAAATACACACAATGGAATTCTATTCAGCTATAAAGAAGAATAAAATAATAGCATTTGCAAGAGGATGGAAATAACTGGAGAACATTATGTTGAGTGAGATTAGTCAAGCACAGAAAGAGAAGGGACATATGTTTTCTCTAATTTTCCCAAGCTAGGGAGTAGTGGTCATACCAGAGGGACTCCAGATGATGGAGGGGAAATCTCAGCAAAGCTTGAATGGAAAGATGGGAGAGGAAGAAAGCTGAGGTTGTTCAATGGAGGAGCTATATACGAATATGTGTAATAGTATAAATATAACATGGTTAACCTGGACACTCTTTATTGGGAAGGGGGGAAGGGAAGTGGAGGGGGAAGGGCATGAAGCACAATCTAAATCTATACCACTTTCAATATGTTCCACTAATAAAAAATACAAATAAATAAATAAAAATAATAATAAAATAATAAATTATCTCTTCCATTTTCTAAACCAGCTAGAAATGTGATGTCACGACTATTCTCTCCCCTGAATGAATCAGGCTGACCCCAATGTCAGTCATTCCATGGAAAATGTCAAACAGGCATTTTAAAAAGGTTTGGAAATGATAGCAAATTCCAAAGAGTTCTCCGACTCCATAAATTAACATGAAGCTGTGTGCTCTGACATAGTTCTTGAAGTGCTAATGTAGAGATATGTTCATAAGAAAAGACATTGGTGTCAGAGTTGATACAGCAAAGGAAGGCAAAACTTAAAGCAGAAAGTAAATTTGAAAAAATAGTCAATCATGAGGTTACCTTTTATTTGGGTTTATCTATGCCTTGCTCTCTGTTAGCAGATTCCTATGAGATTTTAAAAGAAGAAACTTCAGCCAAACAGTCCATTTATAGCTCCCGACAAGGCAGTCGTCCCATTTTTTTTTTTTTTGTCTATTTTCCTTTCCGGAGAAAATGGATTAGACAGTTTGGAAGAAAATCAGCACAATCTCCTTTTCTTTACCTTGAGCCAAAAGTCTAGCAAAAACCTGGGCCTTATTCCCTAAATTCTATCGTTGTTTCCAGCGTTAAGCCAAAGTATATGAATTATCTCAATAAAGCTGTTTAGAAAAGTCCAGCTATCAGGAGTGGCCATAGCTTTCAACATCCAGTCCCAAAAGTAAGCAAAAACACCAAGGTCTAGAGTCACTTCACCACTGTTAGTTTTATAATCTTATTTTTCTTACAAAACATAAGTATTTAGTGGTTATTGCTCACAACTTACATAAAGGCATCAAAAGAAACAAAAATGTCTTCTTTCACTTCAAGTTACCCTACCACATCTCTACGTTGTTCTGCTTCTGGTAGATTCTGTCTAATATGGGGTGGTGGGAGTGTTTTTATTTAACATTTTCCATGTTTTTTCCCAAGAATATTACGATAAAGCAGGATAAAAATGGCTTTGTAGTTCATTTATTTACAAATCAGAATAGAGACAGATTTTATAACTGAATGTATTTATTCTGGTACATCTTACTTGCAAATGCAGCAGAGGACCTCCACTTAAGGACAGGTTTCAGAAACTAGTCGCTGGCATGTAAGTCCTGGCTGACAATTACTAGCTCTGTGTCCTTAGACAAGCAACTTAATATTTCTGCACTTAACTTTTCTTATCTGTAAAACTGATGCAAAAATAAGACAATCTATCAACAGTTCTGTTTTAAAAATAAAAACATAGTACAAACTCCTATGGTAGGTACCCAATGTGTCTTCCTTATTGTAATCTAAATTATCAACCTTATATTTGATAATTTGTATGTAGGTTATGGTGCAATTGTTACAATAATTTGTATTGTAAAGGAATTTTTCTCAGACATCCATGTACTAAGTCATTCTCTAGAATACTGTTTTAACTAAAAGATTTTGTGAGAAAACAGCATATCATGGGCAATTAGTGTGAAAATAAATACCCATCTATGGGGGAATAGTCTAAGGAAGTTTTCTGCTAATTTTGTAGCCTTTGTCCCAAAGTCATACACATAAAGAGACCATTTCTTGATTCTTGTCAAGAGCCATTTCTGATGTCTGGAGTTACATGTTTCTCCAAGTTTATCTTAAACCTCAAGACAAACTTGAAAGTCAGAAATGATTATTTCACTTTACATATGAAGAAACTCAATGCCACAAATGTTAATTGATTACCCTAAGGCAATATAATTAATCATTGTCCAAGTTAGAATTTGATTAAAGGTTCTGATTCCTATCTTTAGCTGTTTAAAGTTTTTGTAGAGAAATATTTTTATGCTTCTAAATATATTTTTGATTGAAAATGTACAGAAAGAAGGCATGAAATCTTGAACTCTTTAAAAGTTGGAGCGGTATCACTTTTTAGGGGAAGGAAATGACAGCAGCCTTAGGCAGGTGTGCTACCAGTATCTGTTTCTCCTTAAAAAGCAAGGTATTCCAACTTGAGAAGAGAAGGCAAAAAAGATAAGGGCACAGTCTTACAAACTGACAACTGGAAGATAACTTAGCCTGAAAAAATCTATGAAGACTTGAATAATACTGGCTCATTGAATAGTAAAAATTTACAAACCTGATGTAAGGGAAATTTTACAATAATAAATGTTAAAAAGTAAATTACAGCAGAAAACCAATGCAGAAGTGCTTAGAATGGCTGAATTTATACACAGGTAAGAACATGAAAACATTCTGCAGTTCCTGGAGTAATCACTGCCACTGTACATTATAAATACTTTAAACTTCATAATCATACATGTTTACAATTTTCTTAATGTGATGTGGAGAGAAAAAAAATAAACTATTTTATGATACCCTACACAGACATGTGTTTTATAGTGCATAAGTGACACTTTTACTCAACAAAGAGTCCAGCGGTTTGCAAAATTAATTGTGCATCAAAATCATCCGGGTAACCAGGTGTGGTGGCACATGCCTGTTAATCTATACTTGGGAGGCTGTGACAGGAGGATCACAGGCTTGAGGATAATCTCAGAAACCTAGTAAGACTCTGCTTCAAAAAAAAAAATAAGACAGATAGATTACAAAACTATGGGATAGGTACACGATGGAATTTTACTCAACCAAAAACAAGAACAAAATTATGTTATTTGCAGGGAAATGGATGGAATTGGACAATATTATGCTAAGTGAGATTAATCAATAAAAGTTAAAAAAAAAAGTTGTATGCTTTTCCTAATATGCAGAAGCTAAGTTGAAAAAAATGTCATAGGAGGAACTCTAGACAAAGAAGGAAAAACCATAGATGAGCAAATAAGGTGACATTACAGAGGAGGATGGGAGAGTGAAAGGGGAAAACTCCCTAATACATGATGGACATTAACTAACACATCAAAGTCAATCACTAAGCCAAACATCAGAACGATGTAGGGAGGGAGGAATGAGGAGGGAATTGGGGAAGGGCTAATTTAGTGATGTGGGCATGTATGCCTTTACTATCCTGTACTCCATTAAGATGTATGACTAAATTGCACCAATAAAAAAAAAAAAAAGAAAAGGTTCAGAGATGAAATGTCCCTTGGTTCAAACCTTAGTACCACAAAACTAACAAATAACAACAAAAATTTTATGTGAGTACTTGTGAAGCAGTGTGCTGGGGCCTATCTTCAGATTTGCTAATATACTGGGCTTTGGATAATGCCTGAGAATTTGCATTTTTAGCATGTTTCAACATGATACTGATGATACTAGTCTCAAGATAATACTTCAAAACCCCTGAAATCCATTTATAACTTACAGATTTACTCTAAAATATATGTTTCATCTAGTTTCTAAGCTATTGCTCTCATACAATCAGCACTAGAATTAAAATATAATCTCTGGGGGAATATGGGAAATTCATGGACATAATTTTATACAAATTAATCTTTTCTCCTGGGAAATACATCACAAATAATGAATTTTAATAAGGACCTTAAGACTACCTTGTCAATCACTCTAAGCTCTTATCATCAGGGCCACCAAACTTCTCTTAACTGTTTCATGTAGAACATTCTAGTTTATCTTTTAGGTAAGTAAAAAAATTCTCATTTAAGCATTTGGTTGTGATGATTTTAATGTTTTCTAAAAGGCATATGTTAAAAACTGATTTCACAATGCACCAGTGTGGGAAGGCAGAGCTGAGGCAGGTATTGAGGTCAGGAGTCCTTGCCTACTTGAGCAAATTAGGCCATTTATACAAGGACTTGAGGCTATCTGTTTGATCTTTTCCTCTCTCTAGGTTTCTCTAACCATCACCTTTCTCCATGGATGCAGGTACAAGGTCCTCACCAGATACCTGCACCCTGATATTTAACTTCTTGTCTGGCACTGTAAGAATTTTTTTTAATAAATTACCTATTTTATTAGGTAATTTATAGTTACTGTCAAAAGAGCAGAAAATAAACTAAGACGATACTCTTTGGGATCTTTAAAAACTCTTAGTTATACCCATAGCAAGGAGCACAAACAATGCCTCCACATACTGAATGCATAGAGTTCATATACCCTGTTACTGTGAATAGACACATTGGTTTCAAATCACATGTTCTCAGCAACCATTCACTTCTTGTAGAATTGGCCATAGAGTCCAAAGGACCCCCCTATGCCTTGCACAACTGAGAATATGAGAAGAATACAAATAGAACTAATGACAAATCTTTTCTTCTAGAACCATAAAATATTATTACAAAGTGGTATTTAGATTTCAAAAATATATTAAAAAGCCATATATAAATCTTATAAGCAAACTGTAGATTTTGCAATTTTTGTTTAATTTCTTGGAAAGTATAGGAAAAATATTGTCTGATTCAGAGGTATTTTGAATCAGGATGATGTTTCTTTTTCTTCTCTTTCCTTCCTTTTGATAAATTATGCAATTGTAGAAATGATTATTTAAAAATAAAAAATTAGCCGGGTGTGGTGGAGCACACTTGTAATTTCCACTCTTGGGAGGCGGAGACAGGAGGATCGTGCAAGTTTGAAGCCAGCAGCGCTGACTTAAGAGACCGTATTTCCAAATAAAAAATATAAAATAGGTCTGGGAGTGTAGCCTGTAGGTAGAAGGGTTTCCAGGAATCCCAGTACCACAAATAAATAAATAAATAAATAAATAAATAAATAAATAAATAAATATCTTTATTGCAGAAATATCTCCTTTTAGTAATTTAATTTTCTCAAATGTCAGACATCGATATGTGAGAAATTAAAAGCATCTGCTTTGACAGGGTATAATAGCAAAAGCAACAAAAAGCCAAGTAGTTCCAGTCATCTTTTTCTTCTTAATAATTTACCAATATGTACTTTTAAAAAATATATGTCTTATGATTGTAAGTGAGGTTTTAAAACACTCTAACTCAAAGTTTGTTAAATGTTTAATTTGTTTAAAAATTTATTTAAAAATATTAAATCTGTATTTTAAATATATCTTGTGCCAAACAACATTACACAATACCCCTGAGTGCAATGTGGTACAGTATTGACTAATGTAGGAGACGTGAATCTTGTATTGAGTCCAGATTCTAAGCTTCTAGAGACATTCGTAAGGTTATAGTTCTATTTATTTTCTCATTCTGTTATTTTTAATTAAATTGACATAAACATTAAAATATTTGATAATACTGATAGAGTTTATATGAAAATGCAAAATGCAAGTTATATAAAAATCAGTAATTTTTATTATTTAAAAGTACACTAAATTAATTGCATTTCTACCTAAAATAGGAAACTACTATGTGTTTTGTTTATTCATGCTATGTCTGCTAGATATTTTTGTAATCTGAGATATCCTACTGTGAAATGTTCTGTAGGTAAAAATGATAAATTTTATGTGCGTTATTTACATAACTGGGGTGTATAGGCCTTATAGATTTAGTATATTTTCTATATAATGTAAATTAATTAACTTAAGATGAATTATTAATAAAACTGTAACTACTAAAATCAGGTATTTTGAAGAAAATATCTAAATCCTTATTACTTGTGGTTTTTTTTTTTTTTTTTTTTTTTTTTTTGGTGGTACTGGGGTTCCTGGAAGCCCTTCTATCTCTGGGCTACACTCCTAGACATATTTTATTTTTGGAAACAGGGTCTCTTAAGCTAGCGTGGCTGGCTTCGAACCTGTGCGATCCTCCTGTCTCTGCCTCCCAAGCGCGGGGATTACAAGCGTGCGCCACCACGCCCGGCCCTTGTGTTTTAATAAAAGATCCTTTGGACATAAAAAGCAAAAAACAACTTTATTTGACCTTCATCAAAATTAATATTTGCTATTTCTCTAAGAAAATAATTTAAAATGTAAAAGCAACCCATGTTATAAAATTGTATTTATTATACACCTATCTGAAAAAAAGAGGGAGTTGTGTCTATGTTATATAATAGACCGTTATACCTCAATAATATAATAATAATTTTCTGTGTAAAATTTAATAAGATGTTTGAGTAAACACTTCAAAAATATACAAATATTAATTCAAAGCCTATAAAAAGATATTAAGCATTTTAGTTATTTGGAAAATATAAATTAGGCCCACAATTAATTATTGCTATAGATATATTTAAGTTGCTTTTTCAATATATGGTAATATCAAGTGTTGGCATGCAAAAGGAGAAAATTGAACTCTTTTTTTTTTATTGGTGCACTGTATTCATACATCATAGTGGGATATAAACTTTTGTAGACATACATGCACACATCGCCCAGTCAGCCCCCACCCGATACCCACCCCATTCTCTCCTCATCCCTCCTTCCCATGCTTGGCTTAGTGGTTGACATCTAGTATTATAGCATTTTATCCAAAATTAAAAATGATAATTTCACATAACACTTTCATTTGTCTGATACCAAGCTTTTGATGACTTAAAGATAACATTTCAATATTTCTTTTTGCTTTCTTTCTTACCAGAGAATATTTTTCTATTTTTTTTAGGTGAGACTATCATATATTTATATATTTATTTTTCAAAAAAAAAAATCTATCCTAATATGGAATATGGACTCTAGATACCCAAAACGATCTTGAAAAAGAACAAAGCTAAAAGATATATTTTCTGATTTCAAACCATATAAAGCTACAATAATTGAAAGTGTAGTACTGTTCTAAAGGCAGATATATAAACCATTGGAGTTAAATAAAAGCCTAGAGCTAAATTCTTCCCTATATTGTCAAGTTATTTTTGACAAGGTTTCCACGAACATTTGGTGGTGGAAATAATAATCTTTTAACTAAATATTGTTGAAAAATAATAATTACATGGAAAAGAATAAAATTGGACCCTTACCTAATCCCATATACAAATATTAACTCAAAATAGATAAAAGACCTCAATATAAATCTTAAGACTATAAACTTTTAGAAGAAAATCTGGGTCATAAAACCTCACAACATTGAAATTGGCAGTGATTTCTTGGATATGATTTCAATGGCACAGGCAACAGAAGAGTATACAAACTCCCTAAAAAATAAAAAAATATTGTATATCCAAAGACAATGTAAACAGAGTTAAAAGTTACTAATAGAATTGGATAAAATATTTCCAAATGCTATATCTGAAGGTATATTAATATTCCAACTAGAAATCCTAAAAATTAACAACAATAAAGGCAAACAATACCATTTAGAGATAGGTAAAAGACTAACATAAATAATGAATCTCCACAGATAACCAATCTTAGTTGACTGTTGGATGGAAAATCTTGTTTCTCTGGTTCTGGTGTGTGTTACCTATTTCTTCTTTGTAGTTAATCTCTTTGAGTATTTTCTCTAGTGCTGGTTTTGAAGACATAAATTCCTTCAGTTTCTGTTTGTCATGGAAGCTTCTTATTTCTCCATCTAATTTGATAGAAAGTTTTGCTGGGTAGGAAATTTTTGGCTGGAAGTTGTTTTCTTTCAGAGTTTGGAATATGTTACTCCAAGCCCTTCTGGCTCTCATGACTTGGTTTGGGAAGTCTGGAGTGATTCTAATTGGTTTGCCTCTGAATGTCACTTGGCCCTTTGTTTTTGTTGCCTTTAAGATTCTCTGCTTGGCTTCTACATTGGTCATTTTGACAATTATGTGGCGTGGGGATCCTCTTCTCCGATCCTGTCTAAAAGGAGTTCTATAAGTTTCCTGGACCTGTGTATCAACCTCTTGCTCTATGTTTGGAAAATTTTCTGCTATTACTTCCTTGAAGAGATTGTTGATCCCTTTGGTTTCACTTTCTTTTCCCTCCTCTATTCCAATTATTCTTAGGTTAGCTCTCTTAAATTGGGCCCATATTTCTTCAATGTCAGATTCCTGCTGTCGGATATTTTTTTCTAGATTAGAAACTATGTGTTCATTTTTGGAATGATCATCTTCTAAGCGCGAGATTCTGTTCTCCATGTGGTCTAATCGGTTGTTTGTGCTTTGAATTGAGGCCTTTACTTCATTAATGGCATCCTTTATCTCTTTTTGGCTCTCTCTGAGTTCTTTTCGAAGCACCTCTATTATTTCTACAGTTATTTTCCTGATTTGATCTTCTAGAAATCTCTGATTTTCAGTTTTATCGGGTTCTGATGTTGTGGGGTTGTGGGCATTCATTGCTCCAGTGTTATTCCTCTTTCCCATGATTTCAGAAGTTTGTGCCTTCTCTGGGTTCTTCCCTTGGGTCACTATGACTTTACTTAAGGTGTTCTGGATCGCGAGTCTGTAGTATCTCTGACCCCACTACTCCTTTACTGGGTTGTATCACAGAGTCTCCGACCCAGGGAGTCGATAGAGGCTGCTTTAGACTATGGGGGGGGTGCCAGGTTGCACGTTCTCCTATGGTGTGATATCTCTGCCACCACCACTCCCCCACTGGGTCAAGTCCCAGGGAGTACAGTACTGGGATTTCTTCTCTGTGGCCCGCAATTTGACTCACTGTTCTTGAGTACGCAGATATAGCTGTACTGGAGTTGGTGAATTCGCTGCTGCTGCCACCAGTGTCAATATGGCTCCGCTGCTACGCCCTCGGCTGTGAGGTTGGCGTATTTTTTCTTGGTTTTGAGTTCCACTCTGAGTCCCTGCAGCGTGTACTGAGCTTAGCCACTGGGAGCTTTAGATGCTCCCTGCATCGAAAGATCCTGCCTGGCTGTTCCGCAGTGGCTCACCTCGGCTTGCTGTAGCCATCCGGTGAATTCTCCGCTGTTGCCGGCAGTATGGTGCTGCTGCCGCGTCCTCGGGTGTGAGGCCAGTGTAAAATTGAACTCTTATTTGCACTTCTGTTGGGAATATAAAATTGTGAAATCACTTTGGGAAGCAGTCTGACATTATCTTATTAAGTTACACATATGCTAACCCTGTGAATTAGCAATTTTACTCAGCTATTTATCAAAAAAATTTTTCTTATTATTTAAAAATGTAAATTACATGTACATCAAATGATGAACAGATGAACAATATGTGAAAAGTTTATTAAATAATATGACTTGGGAATAAAAGTGAACAAAATATAACTACTCAGAACTCAGGTTAAACATTATTTTTTCAAATTATTCTGAGAGAAAAATAATTTACAAAATTCAATGTATTTAATTTTACATTAGAAACCTCTAGAACAAAACTGATAAAAAAATATTAAAGGTAAGTAAGAATATAGGAAAATCTTAATTGCAGAAAAGCACAGGAAGTTTTGTGAAATAGTATGAAAGCTTTATTTCTTGACTGTAATAATGTTTACCAAAGTATATTATTTAAAATGTATTGAAGAGTGCATAAAGTGGAAAATAGTTTTACTTAAAATTTTAGAAAATATAAATCAATGTGATATAAACATAGTAATATCTATAGGTTAACAAAAATGACTATTTCAGAGATGAAAAATAATTTGATAAAATCTATCATCCATTCACAACTAATATTAACAGTAAGTAGAAACATAAGGAAACGCCATCAAGTCTATTAATGGGTGTTCATAACAAACAAATAAACAAAAAAATCCTATATCTTCATGCATAATAGTGAGATATTAAATTCTTTCCTCATAAGATTCTGTTCATAAGATTGGGAATAATACAACAATGCTTACCTTGCCTTTACCACTGTTCCTTCCCTCTGGGACTGCAGATTAAACTCACGTGCATTCTACCTCTGAGCTATACCTTCACCCCTTTAAAAATATTTTGAAACAGGGTTTTTCCAAGTTGCTGAGGGCTTTGCTAAAATTTAGCTGAGGCTGGCCTTAAATCTGTGGTCCTCTTGTTTAGACTCCCAAGTTTTGGAATTATAGATTACTGTAACTGGCTTCACCAGTTCTTTATTCATATATTACTGGTCCAAAAATATACTGAAATTTGGTAAGTGAAAAAATAGGTATAGATATTTGAAAGTAATATAAAATAGATTGTTATCTGTTGGTAATACTATTATTAGTTTAGAAAACACTAATAACTATAGACTATAAGTATACTATACCCCAAAATTGTATCACTTGCACCTCTAAAAAGATAGAATAAATATAATTTCCTCTACGCTTTATGTTAAATACAAATAAAAAATCCTTTGAAATAATATATGAATCCCACAGTGAAAAATCTTATATATGTAGAAAAAAATGTAGTTTTGCTATAGACTTTCAAACTCAAGGTTGGGATGGTAGAACATTTCTTGAGTTTTCTTTTCTGTTCATATATCTCAGGCTTTAAGCTGAAAAGTTGTAATGGAGAAGTGCTAACCATTACACAAACCCAGGCAAAACACAAAATGAAACACTGTAGCTAAAGTCTGCTCTTTCTAGTCAAATTATGGAGAAAGGACATGGAAATCTTTAGCCAAAAGCCATTAATAGCAAGCAAATGCAACAGAAAAAGGCCTGTTGCCTCGTTTTTTTTTTTTGTTGTTTGTTTGTTTGTTTGTTTTCCCCACAAGTGAAAGCCTGCAAGGAAGTCTAGAGTTCCCACAATTCCAGGCTCTAGAGAGAACTCTACTTTCCAGCCCTGGAGCAGTGGAAGACTGAGAAAAGAAGTCTAACAACAGACAACTTTTTCAGCCCAATAGTAGGAAGAATCCTCACCTTCAGGCATCAACTGAGGCCACAGAGGAAAATGAGACACCCATGTATTTTTATATAATAGTGGTGTGTGTGTGTGTGTGTGTGTGTGTGTGTGTTTATTGATGGTCCCTAAGACTTGAAAGAACCCCCCAAAAAGTTATACATATGCTTTCTGTTTATTATAGTAAAAGAAAACAGATAAAATTTAGCAATGGAGAAAAGTCCATGTGGTAAATCCAAGACATACAAAGAGCCAATTTCTAGGATGCTATAGTCTAAACGTGTGTTTGCTTCAAATTCTTACATTGCAACCTAACTCACCACACTGATGATATAAAGAGGTGAAGGCTTTAGCATGTGATCAGGTCATTAGGGCTCTGCCATTGTGATTGTGTTTAGTGTCATTATAAAAGGGCCTCCTGGAAGCCTGTACACAAAAGGCAAGAGGTATGAAGAAACAGACCCCATAATATACCAAATCTGCTGGTACCTTGATCTTGGACTCTCCAGCCTCCAACATTCAGAAGTAAATTTCCATCACTTACTAATGACCTGTTCTAGGGTAGCTTGTGCTAGCAGCCTACATGGACTAAGGCACAGGATTCCCTACCCAGTATGGTCACGTGAGAATGCATTTAATTCTCCATCAGCAAGTGGGACAGGTGTCACATATTATCACCAAGGGAAGTTCATTCAAAATTTATCCTAAGATGATTTTACTGAGGAAATAACAAAGAGTCATGCAGCACCAGCACCCATGTGTTTCCACTGAGGCATTCAGATATCAAGTCTGAGTGAGACATTTACTGATAAATGTTATTTTTGAAAATGAAAACTAGATGGATGACTTTTAACTAACTTCAATGAAAATAAAGAGGACACTGATGTTAGATTTTATGGCTGGTCATGTAGTTGAAATGTGCAAAAAACATTAAGGAAACTATCTACATGATAAATAGAAGATTTGCTCTCTACATTAATTTGGCAAAAAAGTTCATATTTCCAATATGTCACCCAGTCATGCTGAATACTATAGTAAACAAAAACCTTAAATGGAAATGTAAGCATTAAACTACAATTGCTGAAATTCCTCCAAGCACTCAATTTTTTAGGATACTCACAACCTATATTAGACAGTTATGATAAATGGATATTTCTCTCTGAAAAAAAAATAGATGTGTAGTAACAACTAGCTATGAATATTTTCACATGGGAATCCTCATCAAAGAAAAAAATTGGACTTGACATATGAATATGTTGGCCTTTAATATCACATATTGCAAAAGAGTACCTAACATCATTTTTTGATATAAATGATAAAGAGCCAAGGAAAAATTCCAAAAAAGAGGCAATCCTAGATAGTGAATAAAATATTAAGCATATTAGTGCTGTCTTTTTCAGAGAAATGGGTTTTTCAGAGGAACTCAGAAACAAGAAAAAATGTTTTAAAATTGAATTAAAAATAATAAAGAACTAACATATAAAATATGACTACATGAAAATTTCCATTAAATTTTGTGAATGAGCAAAGCAATCTTTCATATAGTAGATTAAAGCAAAGATTTTAGTAGTATGAAAGAAAACATAACAAAATTAAAGGTTCAATTCAAGAAATGCAATTTACAATTCAGCAGAGTGCCAAAAGAGAGAAACAGAGTATGAAATGAAGGAAAATTGCAAAGAAGCAACATAAGAACACTTCCAAGAACTGAAAGCATACCTTAGAATCAACACCTACAAAGAAACCAATGCTGAAAGCTATCATCGTCATGGAATTTCACAGGACCAGACAAAAGCTTTCAAACAGTAAAAGTTTTCAACCTTTAGATTTAATGGGCCTAGTGAAAATCTTGATGACTAGAGAGGAATGCATGTGAATCTCTAATGGAAAATTCTACCCGGTAATATAAATATATATATATATATATTACATATTATATATATTATATATTATATATTATATATTATATATTATATATTTATTATATATTATATATATATATACACACAAATACATGCACACATACCATTTTGAGGTATAATAATAATTTTTGCAGTCTTAGGTACTCTCAATAAATATGTCTACCAGTTGTAGGGAAGCAATATTGAATATGATCAAATTAAATGGTAGAATAAATAAAAAGTATGAACATGTGAACCAGAAAAACAGATTACAAAGATAGTCATTACCAAATTTCTGAAAATGCCCAGCACTATTATGCAGAAGGGATGAGCAGAGTCATCATGAAAATTAATTCAACAAAGCCTTCAAAACCTTCAATAAAATGGAATTTAAATAGCTTTATTAGTTATTACATAAAGTGCAAAAAGAATATCAAATAGATATCAAAATAAGTAAACCAGATATGTAGCCATTATTAACTGAAATAAAATCAGAATTATACTACAAACATCCACCAGTTAATAACATCACATGTAGATTCAGAATACTGATGGTTATCAAAAAAAAATCTGATGCATTTAAAACAGAAGTAATCAAGGAGAAAAATTGAGGTATAGTTTTAAGAATGCTAATACAATGTAAAATATACTATGCATAGTATATACTTAAATTGTATTATATACATATATACACACACATATATTTACCCTCTAGAACTTGATCATGAAAAAGTCTCTTTGAGTGTTATAAAGAATCTATAATAGTTAAGAGTATTAGACATCTATGGGAGATCAGAGCTTACAAACAAGGAGAAAGATAATAAGAAGAACAGGTCTTTTTCCATCAGCACTAACAGAAGATTTTGCTCACATTTTTTTTCATATTCAGGCCTTACTTGATGAGAAAGAAACACACTATATCAAGTGTGAATGTCAAATAGAAAGGTGGCTGGTTTGATAAACAGAAATCAGGGAAATCAAAGACTACCTTGATTCAATTGTCTCATCTATGGAAGATTGATTTGGTTCAGAAATGTAAACCAAGAATAAAAATTAAATATATGTATAATTTTAACTTTATTCAAATTATGACTATAAAAATATCACAGCAGCTACAGCACTGTACCACAAACTATTTTTTCCCTTAGTAGCGTACCTGTAATTATATACTTTTATTCTGTTGCTTTTTTTCTCATAGATAACACAATCCTTGCATGTATTTGTCATTGTCATTTTCTCTTTTTTTCATTTGCTTTGCACAGCTAACTGAATAGGCTGCAAATGTTGTTGCTCTTTTGGAGGAAGTGTGATTTTTGTAGCACTGAGGATCAAACCCAGGGCCTCACATATGACTTAATTATGTGACTCTGTAGTGATAGATGCTATTATAATGGTCACTTAATTGCATTGGTCAATATGTGGCATTTAATCTTCATAAAAATATTTTAATAAGTATATCAAGTTTCATGAAAAATCTTTAGTTTTTTTCTAAATTACATGATACATTTTCCATGCACATCTTGCATTTACTGTTATTTTATTAAAAATAAAATATGTATATTGCTAAAATAAAAGTCAGTTTTATTTTTTCTTTAAAATGATGTTATTGGTGCCATGTTACCTTTATATTTATTTTTAATTTTTATTATTTATGTGATATATATGTGGCTATGAAATTTGAATTCTCCTAAGTTTCTATTTTATATTTAATTTCTTCACCTTTAAAATTTAGATGATATCCAGAGGCTTAAAAGGTGGAGGCAGAAGAGAACTAGAAAAGAGAAAAGACAGAAGTGATTAAAAGTAAACTTGTTATACTTTCTGGTGGGAATGTAAGTGATTAAATCACTATGGAAATCAGCATGAAAGTGCCTCCAGACACTAGGAATGGAGCCATTACATGACCCAGCCATACTAGTCCTGATGTTTATTCAAAAAAATTAAAGTCAGCATACTATAGCAATGCTGCATGGCCATGTTTATAGCAGTGCAATTCACAATATCCAAATTAGAGAACCTGCCTAGATGTCTACTAACAGATAAATTTAAGAAAATGTGGCATAGGTTTACTATGGAGTTTAATTCTGCCAAAAAGCAGAGTGAGATTGTGTCATTTATAGAAAAATGGGTGAAATATGAGAGCATTATATTAAACTAAATAAACCAAACTCAGAACGCTAAGGGTCACTTTTTTTCTCATGTGGAGAAGCTAAAGATATAAAGGGGGGGAGGGTGTTCTCAGAAACAGAGAATGGAGAACAGTAGAGTAGAGGAAGAGACCAGAGGTAGAAAGGAGAGGAGGGAAAAAGAAGTCAGTGGGTAATGTAATTGACCAAAATATTTTATGGTTATGTACACATATATAACAATAGATTCCACTATTATGTCTAATTATAATGCATAAATACAATTTTAAAAAGAAAAGAAAGCTGTCCTCCATTCTGGCTAATCCTTTATTACCTGTAGAGAGGCAGTTATACTTTCCACATACAATTATGGGTGCTTTACCAACTGCTGGTCAATTGGATCATCCTTTATAGAAAGACCTGTTTGCTAGACTGACAGTCACATTCTCCAACATGCTACAAAAGGCCACGTGATACTAACTTGGCCATGTAGAAATAGGATAAAATTTTCTTTCATAATATAAGCCCCTGCTTTCTCCCCATCGCTTACACTTTAGTCCTGCTTAGAATATAAACTTGGTGACTGAAACTCAAGTACCCGAACAGTAGGAAGCTAAGGAGAAGGCCAAGATAATTGCAGAAATCTCAGCACTGACTCCTATGAGCCATTGATATAATTTTAATCCCTTAATTGTTTGAAAAAATAAGGCCATAATTGTTTAAGCCAGTGATGAACAAGTTTTCTGTTTCTCACAGCCAAATATAATCACCAACTGCTGCTGTTCTCCATGAAGTTTCTACCTGCCTGCTGGAAAAGCATTACCAGGGCAATGATTCTCCCAGTCAGGGAGGTAAACAGACCAGGTGCCAAGAACAATTTACTTATTCTGTGATGTGCTGTCTCCCACAGATATTTGGGAGTTCAGTCATCACCACCTTCCCATGGACCACCCTAGGGCATTATGTGAAAAATTACTCCTGTAATGCGTCCCTCTAGCTTCATCCACCCCGAGATTCTGCAACACTGTTAACATAGTTAACTCCAAAACAGAACGTGTGCTTTAGACACTAAGAAATTTGAAAGGAACACTTTGTCATATGAGAAATGTAGTGAAAAGTGTCAAACTACTCCTCTATTATGGAAAATCAAACATGCAATTTTTATGTGGAGGTCAGCAGCTCTAGAAAGATTAATCTTCGGAATTCCTGATGTGAGACTCTTGGGCAAGACATCCGTAAATGATCTAGGTCAGGGGTTAGCAAACCATTGCCTGCTAGCCAAATCCAATTCTATACCTGTTTTTGCAAGTAAAGGTTTATTGAAAGACAGTAACAATTTGTTTACATTTTATTTGTGGTGACTTTTGCATTAATATGACACAGTTGAGCAGTGGCAATGCAAACCATATGGCCCAAAAAACAGAACATACTTACTATCTGCTGCTTTACTGAAAATTGTTGCCAAATTTTTGCATCAATTTAGTTTTTTATAATGAGAGTATAATAAAATACATACATGCAAAGAGAAAAATGAATATACATATGTCTATATGTTTAATATATATACAAATTATATATTGTAATTACATATAATTATATATGAATGTTTCAGTATATAATGAAATATATAGTATAAGAAGATTAAATTCTTTGTAGCTATTGTGTTAAATTTCCACTACTGTAACATAAAACCTTGAAAATATCACTTCAGAAAAGATTTAATCTGGCTCACAGGTTTGAAGGTTTTTGTTCATGTTTGGTTTTCCTCATTGCTTTTGAATTTGCACCAAGGTATTGAATACAAGGTGGAACAAGTCATGTCAGCCTCAGAAAGTTGTTCCCCTCAGGATGCAGAAAGAAAGAGGAAATTTTGGTCTCACAATCTCTTTTGAGGGCATGTCTCTAGTGACCTAAATTCTCTCCCCACAAAACCACTTCTTAAAGTTTCTACAATTTCTCTCATAATAAAAACAAAACAACAACAACAAAAAATAAAAAGTGAAGACTGAGCTTATAATGTATTGGGTATTTAGATAACATTACAGATCAGGGTTTTGTGTTAGTCAGCTTTCAGCTTTTTGTTACTATACAAAATACCTGAGACAACCAAATTATAAAGAGAAAGGTTTATTTTGAAAAGCAATTCTGGAGGTTTCAGTCCATGATCAGGTGTGTTTTTGTTGTTGTTGTTGTTGTTGTTTTGTTTTGTTTTGTTTTGTTTTTTCCTGTGGCGAAGCAGCACATCATAGAAGGAAGTGTGTGGTGAAGTAAAGTGCTTATGGTCAAGATGTGGGAGAGAGAAAGAGGAAGCAGAAGGGAATCTCACTATCCCTTTCAAGAGTATGTCAAATGACCAGATGTATCAGTCAGCGTTTTGTCACTGTGACCAAAAAACCTGACGAGATCAACTGAAAGGAGGAAAGGTGAATTTTGGCATATGGTTTCAGAACTTTAGCCCATAGGTGGCCAACTCCAAGACAGACATTCTGGAGGCAGCACTGTATGGTGAAGATTAGCTCCTCAACTCATGTTGGCCAGAATCAGGGAGACAGAGAGAAACAATGAATGATTAAAGTCCTTAAGTCCATGCCCCATGAGACTCACCTCCGCCAGCTATACCCTACCTTTGAGTCTTGCTGTATTGCCACCACATGAGAATTTCTGTGGGACATTCCATAGCCAACCATAACACTAGATCTCACCTCTTAGCTTTTCCACCACTTTCCCATAGTCCCAAGCTAGGGAATAAGTTTTTAACACATTGGGAATGTGAGGGACATTCCGGATCCAGACCATAGAATTCTACCCCAATCTCCAGAGGCTCCTATCCATTTCACAATGATAAATGTATTCAGTCCATCTCCAAGAGTTTCTAAAGTCTTAACTATTCCATTATGGCTCAAAAATCCAAGTCCAAAGTCTCCTTTTTGACTCAGGGCAAATTATTAGCTGTGATCTCTTATCAGAAATAAAAACCACAAGATATATTTTGTAAGATACAATGGTGGGATAGGTGAAGATTATATATTCCCTTAGCAAAAGGAAGGAGTAGTAAAGCAACAAGGAAGAATTTGACGAAAGCTGGACTGAAACCCTGCAGGGCAAACATTAAATCTTACAAGTTTATATTCAGCACACTGAATATGGGCACCACGTGGCAGAATACGGAGTCCTGAGGACTTTGGAAGTCCCAGGTGTATTAATTTGTTGCTTTTTGCCCATGTGGACTGTCTCCCAGATTGGTTTTGTATGCTGCTGTTCCCCTTGGTAGCTTTCCAGGTTCATAGAAGTTCTTTCTAAGTTCCTGGGCTCTCCATTGCAGCTTCAGTTTCACTCTCGGAGCTCCATGCTTTGCTTTCCCAGGTGCTTCGCACGTGGACCCAGACCCTACTACACACTCCCTGGCCCCTCAGGCTTTTCATTAATCTTGGTGAGATCCTTTACAACCCAATAACTCTGTAATTCTACATTCATGAAAAACTCAAAACAGGTAGATGAAGCCAAATTCTACTGCTGCTAGCAGAGCGTTCAGTTGCTCTTTTCTCAAAAGCCTTTTCCCTAGAAAGCCTTGAAAACAAGTTTGCCTCTCAATTCTCTGAGCCCATAGTGAGTAGCATCTTTATGGTTCCTGAGATGTCCTCCGGGCATCTTTCCTATTGTCCTAGTGCAGAGCACTTGGCTTATTTTTTTTTTTAATGATGCTAGTCTCTTTAGCAAATGAACTTTCCTTGGCTACCCCTTTACAGGCAGTTATTTTATGACCAAGCTATACATTTCTCAATTCTTTTGGGTCTGATCTTTACTCCCAAACCTCACAGTGAATTTAAAAAAAGTAACCATTTAATCCCATAGTACTGCTCCAATGCTTTATTTTCTTTTATTTATCTCTGCCAGATAAAGTCTTCCATCACTTTTAACCTCAGTGCTTTAGTCAATAATCTTACTGCAACAAAAAGTGAGAGAAAGAGAGATAATCAACTTAGCAGAAAGAAGAATTATTTTGCCTCATAGTTTCTGTCCATGGTTAGTAACCAATTGCCCTTGCGCCTGTGGTAAGAAAATCATCATAGCGAGAGCATCAGTTCTCTTTAATGTAGAGCTCCATTGCTCTAAATTTATTACACTATGTCTTTCCCCTTAATGATTTCCACTACCTTCCAGAAACACCAAATTAAGAAAAATTATTTAACATATTGGCCTCTAGGAGACATTCCAAGACCAAGGTATAACATTTAAGCACTGGCAGTCTCAGGACATGAAAATAGCATGTCTAATTTGTTGTTTTGATATAACATACATGGCCTCTAGTCTCATTCCCAGTAGAGTCTTCATTTTAATCTAAAATCTCATGAGTGTAACTTTTACATTCTGTGAGCCACCACCAGAATCACATGCTAAAATCCATTTATACCATTGTAGAATTTTCACTAGCATTCTCCTTCTAACTTTTCCAAATTTCTTTTGTTAATTCTTTCCAAAATGTTCTGAACCACACTGTCAGGTATCCCTGCAGCAACAACCCCACTCTTGGTACTAATTTTCTTTGTTATTCAGCTTTGCATTACTATAATAAATACCTGAGATAATCAACTTGTGAAAAAAAAATGGTATTTTGGCTCAGAAGTTTGGAGGTTTCAGTTCATGATCAGTTGGTCCTGTTGCTTCAAGAGCAGAGTAACATGTTGAGATGTATATGACAAAGCAGACAGCTCACCTCAGGGGGGGTTATGAGACAGAAAGAGAATGGAGCAGGACTCCTTTTATGTTTTATTTTTTTTAATTTTTGTTCATTTATTTGTATTTTATATTTAACTATGCAGGTGTCCAGAGCAATTTGTAAAAAAAATACAATTGTAATAGTAAATATAATGATTAGTCTGACATTTGTTAATACTATAATCTATTTACTCCAAAATTTTTATAAAAATTATTTATGTTTATTTATTATTTTGCTACTGGATTTTCAAGTATGCATTGGTTTAGAAGTAGAAGGACAAGTTCAGACTACTAATCATCAATGTCCCAATTGTGTGATAGATTTTACAAAATTCAGTTCTGAAATTTAACATTGTTATGTGCATGTATGAATATATAAAAATCCCACTAATGTGTACAATTATAAGGTACCAATTTTAAAAAGTAAACAAAGAATCAATTTTGCCATTTGTTATCTCCAACTTTAGGGAAAGCTCATTGAAGCTATTAGTTCCTAGTTTTAAAGGGGAAATGACTTTTGCTTTGTTGAAGGTACCATACTCTTTATTAAAATATCCTTCTATGCTTGCATTTTTGCTATAAGTAAAAAATGGGAATGGGTGGGAAGAGGCTGGAAGACACCTTGCTTAATTAGGCAAAAGATTAATTATTATTGCAGAGAATCATTTCAACAACTGGTTTTCTCATCCACAGATATAGGAATCACCCCAGGTTTTCTTAATCACTGGTGGTAAAAGAAGTTATTTTACTTCAATAAGAGTATTTTATTTATTTTTTTTCTATTTTTTTTATTGGTGCACTGTATTCATACATCATAGTGGGATACAAACTTTTGTAGACATACATGCACACATCGCCCAGTCAGCCCCCACCCCATTCTCTCCCCATCCCTCCCTCCCATGCTTGGCTTAGTGGTTGACATCTAGTATTATAGCAATTTATCCAAAATTAAAAATGATAATATCACATAACGGTTTCATTTGTCTGATACCAAGCTTTTGATGACTTAAAGATAACATTTCAATATTTATTTTTACTTTCTTTCTTACCAGAGAATATTATTTTTTCTATTTTTTTAGGTGAAACTATCATATATTTATATATTTATTTTTCAGAAAAAAAATCTATCCTAATATGAAATATGGACTCTAGATACCCAAAACGATCTTGAAAAAGAACAAAGTAGAAGATATATCTTTTCGGATTTCAAACCATATAAAGCTACATAATTGAAACAGTATAGTACTATTCTAAAGGCAGATATATAAACCATTGGAGTTAAATAAAAGCCTAGAGCTAAATTATTCCCTATATTGTCAAGTTATTTTTGACAAGGTTTCCATGAACATTTGGTGGTGGAAATAATAATCTTTTAACTAAATATTGTTGAAAAATAATAATTACATGAAAAAGAATAAAATTGGACCCTTACCTAATCCCATATACAAATATTAACTCAAAATAGATAAAAGACCTCAATATAAATCTTAAGACTATAAACTTTTAGGAGAAAATCTGGGTCATAAAACCTCACAACATTGAAATTGGCAGTGATTTCTTGGATATGATTTCAATGGCACAGGCAACAGTAGAGTATACAAACTCCCTAAAAAATAAAAAAAATATTGTATATCCAAAGACAATGTAAACAGAGTTAACAGTTACTAATACAATGGGATAAAATATTTCCAAATGCTATATCTGAAGGTATATTAATATTCCAACTAGAAATCCTAAAAATTAACAACAATAAAGGCAAACAATAACATTTAGAGATAGGTAAAAGACTAACATAAATAATGAATCTCCACAGATAACCAATCTTAGTTGACTGTTGGATGGAAAATCTTGTTTCTCTGGTTCTGGTGTGTGTTACCTATTTCTTCTTTGTAGTTAATCTCTTTGAGTATTTTCTCTAGTGCTGGTTTTGAAGACATAAATTCCTTCAGTTTCTGTTTGTCATGGAAGCTTCTTATTTCTCCATCTAATTTGATAGAAAGTTTTGCTGGGTAGGAAATTTTTGACTGGAAGCTGTTTTCTTTCAGAGTTTGGAATATGTTACTCCAAGCCCTTCTGGCTCTCATGACTTGGTTTGGGAAGTCTGGAGTGATTCTAATTGGTTTGCCTCTGAATGTCACTTGGCCCTTTGTTTTTGTTGCCTTTAAGATTCTCTGCTTGGCTTCCACATTGGTCATTTTGACAATTATGTGGCGTGGGGATCCTCTTCTCCGATCCTGTCTAAAGGGAGTTCTATAAGTTTCCTGGACCTGTGTATCAACCTCTTGCTCTATGTTTGGAAAATTTTCTGCTATTACTTCCTTGAAGAGATTGTTGATCCCTTTGGTTTCACTTTCTTTTCCCTCCTCTATTCCAATTATTCTTAGGTTAGCTCTCTTAAAATGGGCCCATATTTCTTCAATATCAGATTCCTGCTGTCGGATTTTTTTTCTAGATTAGAAACTATGTGTTCATTTTTGGAATGATCATCTTCTAAGAGTGAGATTCTGTTCTCCATGTGGTCTAATCGGATGTGTGTGCTTTGAATTGAGGCCTTTACTTCATTAATTGCATCCTTTATCTCTTTTTGGCTCTCTCTGAGTTCTTTTCAAAGCACCTCTATTATTTCTACAGTTATTTTCCTGATTTGATCTTCTAGAAATCTCTGATTTTCTGTTTTATCAGGTTCTGATGTTGTGGGGTTGTGGGCATTCATTGCTCCAGTGTTATTCCTCTTTCCCATGATTTCAGAAGTTTGTGCCTTCTCTGGGTTCTTCCCTTGGGTCACTATGACTTCACTTAAGGTGTTCTTGATCTTGAGTCAGTAGTATCTCAGACCCCACTACTCCTTTACTGGTTTGTATCACAGAGTCTCCGACCCAGGGAGTCGATAGAGGCTGCTTTAGACTATGGGGGGTGCCAGGTTGGGCGTTCTCCTATGGTGTGATATCTCTTCCACCGCCACTCACCCACTGGGTCAAGTCTCTGGGAGTTAGTACTGGGATTTCTCCTCCTAGGCCCACAATTTGACTCACTGTTTTCGAGTACGCAGATGTAGCTGTACTGGACTTGGTGAATTCCCTGCTGCTGCCGCCGGTGGCAATATGGCGCCGTTGCTACGCCCTCGGCCGTGAGGCTGGCGTATTTCTTCTTGGTTTTGATTTCCACTCTGAATCCCTGCAGCGTGTGCTGAGCTCAGCCACTGGGAGTTTTAGATGCTCCCTGCGTGGAGAAATCCCACCTGGCTGTTCCGCAGCGGCTCACCTGGGCTTGCTGTAGCCGTCTGGTGAAGTCGCCGCTGCCGCCGGCAGTAAAGCGCTGCTGCCGCGTCCTCGGGCGTGAGGCCGGTGTATCTCCTCTGTGGCTCTGAGCTCTGTTCTCAGTCCGCTTTCTCTCTGGAGCCTGGTGATTTTTTTGTTTCTCTGGTGATGGTGTTTTCTGGCTATGAAAGGCGCTGATTTTGTGGTAATGGAGATTGGTTGTTAGTGGGGCTCTTAAGCCCTGTTTTTCTCGGTCGCCATCTTCCCGGAAGTTCTCTCCTTTTATGTTTTATAATGCATGCTCCTAATGACCAGATATCCTCTTAAAAGTCTCCGCTTTTTAAAGTTTCCACTATACCTGGCAGTGTCTAGAAATCAAGCCTTTAACACATAGGCCTTTGGAGACTATTCCAAACAATGGCAGGCACTTGTAAAGGATGGGTTGTGCTAGTGAGCTTTCCATCACTATACCCAATACTTAAGAAGAATCAACTTATAAAGAAAAAAATATATTTACTTTGGCTTGTGTATTTTGTTGTATTGGTCAATGATAGATTTGCCACGTGGCAATGAGCCTATGATGAGACAGCACATCATTTCAGAGGATATAAAAAAGAAAAATTGTTCATGTCAATGTTCTTAAAAGAAATAATTGAACAAACTAGGGTCTACCAAGTCTGTGCCATTTCAAATCCATGTGTTTAATTACCTAATGACTGCACCTACAAAAGGTTCCACAATGCCCCTATAGCACCAACCCGGTGGCAAAGCTTTAATATATAAGCTGTTGTGGGACATTCACCATCAAAAGCATAGCACTATTCCAGAAGGGAAATGGTTTCCAAGTATATTTACCAGTAGAAAAAACAACACAAAGGGTCCTAATACCAAATCATGAAGTATAATATTAAAAATGTATAAGACTAAATTATTTTGCCCTGCTTCATTTGTTAACAAATGACCAAAATGTGAATTTGTGTATAAGCCTAGACATAATTCCAAGAACTTTAGCACCATCATATTTGATTATGGCCACAAAAATACCAAAGAAACCCTTCATGGAAGATTGAGTTGACCAAGGTAATGGAGTTACTACTTAATATCTTTTTATTTGCTTATTACAAATTTCTTCTTCTTTTTTTTTTTTTTTTTTTTTTTGCAGATCTGATGATGGAACCCAGGGGTATTCACCTCTGAGTTACACACCTGCCCTATTTTTTGTTCTTTATTTTGAAACAGGGTCTCAGTAAGTTGCAGAGGGCCTCACTAAGTAGCTGAGGCTGTCTGCAAACCGCAGTCCTCCTGTCTCAGCCTCCTGAATGCTGGGATTACAAGCGTGTGCCACCACGCCTGGATTACAAATTTCTTTTAATAGTTCAATGTTTTTAAAAATATAATTTGAGGGGGACTGGGATATGGCTCAGTGGTAGAGCACTTGCCCACGATGCATGAGGTCCTGGATTCTACTTCCAGCATCACAAATCATAAATATATAAATAGTGTATGTTTAGCTGGGAGTGGTGGCTCACTCTTGTAATCTACGTGCTTGGGAGGCGGAGACAGGAGGATCGCGCAGGTTCAAAGCCAGCCAGTCTGGTTTAAGAGACCCTGTTTCTAAATTAATTTTAAAAAAGTATAAAATAGGTCTGGGATTGTAGCCCAGAAGTAGAACCCCAGTACCACCAAAAAAAAAATTTTTTTTGAGTGATATTTTGTTTCCCTTGACACTAACAATCAATTTCTTACCTACAAGTGGCAAAGTGGCAAATAAGTTAGTAATAGAATATATTTTGAGAAAATCTCCATCTGGAAATAATTCTCTCTCTCTCTCCTCTCTCTCTCTCTCTCTCTTTCTCTCCCTCTCTCTCTCTCTCTCTCTCTCTCTCTCTCTCTCTCTCTCTCTTCTCTCTCTCTCCCTCTCCCTCTCCCTCTCCCTCTCCCTCTCAACCTCTTCCTCTCTTTTTCTCTTGATTTGCTGGTGAAGAACTTGGTTTCGTTTCCAGATACAAAGTAAAGTGTTATAGCCTGTGCTTAAACAGCATATTTTCAGCCATAATGTGCAAATAAAAAATAACATATTAATATTTCTAACCATAATGATATTAAGAACTTTAAATATCAATAATTTTATTCAGCAGACAATATAACTCTAGAACCATCTAATTAACTTTCTATTTTACTCTCTCAATTTTTCTTCAGAATTCTAATTTATTTATCTCATTAGGATACTCAGTTTATAGATTCCTTAATCCATGCATTGCTTATTAGCATGCTCCTATCCTATTTTTTTTTTTTTTTTAGTAAACTCACCTTGATTTCAGTAGAGGTTAATTTGACTCATGTTTCTAATGGGTGGATGGAACAAAGAGCACAGTGTTAATCCTCTGGCTGAGTAGCAACATGGAAGAGAAACAGAAAAGTAATCAGACACATGGAAACATAGACAAGCATGTAAGGTGGCCAGATTTCATAATAACTTTCTCTTCCAAGAACTACCTCACTCTTTGACATTAGCAGTAATCCCTTCTGTGGGTGATAGCGCTCATGACCTAGTTACTGTGCATCAGATCCCATCATTCAAAGGATTCCACATCGTCACACTGGGGCCAAGATTTCTACACATGAATCTTTTGGGGACAATCCATAGCCATAGCAACTTCCTGCCTACTTATTTCCGTAAATTCATGATCAACTAGCCAATTCATTGTACTGAAAAAAATTGATTATCCTAATTCATGCTTCTCATCATAGTAACCACACTCACTGGGGGATTAAATGCTGCCACTCAGCTTCTTAAAATAAGTATCTAGCCAGGCATGGTGGCGCACGCTTGTAATCCCTGCACTTGGGAGGCTGAGACAGGAGGATCGCGCAGGTTTGAAGCCAGCCTCAGCTACTTAGTAGGGCTCTCAGCAACTTAGTGAGACCCTGTTTCCAAATAAAATATAAAAATGGGTCTGGGGAGTATAGCCCAAAGGTAGAAAGCCTCTGGGTTCCACCCCTAGTACCACCAAAAAAAAAAAAAAGAAAAAAAGTATCTAGCCAGGCGTGGTGGCACATGCTTGTAATCTCTGCGCTTGAGAGGCTGAGACAGGAGGATCGCACAGGTTCGAAGGCAGCCTCATCTACTTAGTGAGGCTCTCAGAAACTAGTGAGACCCTGTTTCCAAATAAAATATAAAATAGGTCTGGGAATATAGCGTGCAAGTAGATAGCCCCTGAGTTCCACCGCAGCACCACAAATAAATAAATAAATAAATAAATAAATAAATAAATAAATAAATAAATACAGTCTATTCTGATAGCCTTAAAAATAAATTTTAAAAAAAGTATCTAATTATTCTCATTGCAGTTTGGTTTCCCAATTCAGTGACTACGGTTTCACTATGACATCTGGACTATAAGACAAGGGCCATCAAATTTTTCAAGATGTCAGGACTTTCCTCATAAACTTATTTCTCATGGTATTAGTCAAGGCTATGCCTTCTGAAATTTCATGGTGATTTTAAATGACAAATTTACTCTAGTTTTCTAATCTCCTTAAGTCTTTGGGTCCCTTTATCTAGTGAGCTAAAGCATGTTTGACATTTCCAGTTCACTCACTGTCAGATATCTTTTGGTCCATGTTTCAGCCAACTATCTAAATGGTCTGTTAGAGCCCTTCCAAATTGTCTGCACTATAGAAGTAATAATAAGCTTCTCTCCATATATTTAATCCATATCAATAAATTTGACCTTATCCACCTTATGTATGTTCACCATTATCCTATAAACTCAATTTCCATTCCCACATGTTCCCTGGCTTTCTGTATAAATTACAAAACTCAAGTATTATTCTGGCACACCTCCTCATCTAGGCTATATTTTGTACTTCACCTGTGATTTCAGTCCAGCTATAAGAGTAGACGCAAAAGGAAGCTGTGGGGATAGATCTAAACAAAAATCTACATTGTCTTGCATGACCGCTGTGTCCAGGGAGGTCACTACAGTTTTCTAGGGTATTGTAGAAGTTAATCTTCTCATTTGGGATTCAGGAGGCTACTTCTATTTTGATAAGGTGGCTGCAGGAATTTGGAAGGGATACTTCAATTGGTGTGAGTAGATAAGTTCCACTGTCAGAGAGGAGACTTCTTCTATGGGCTAAAAAGACTCATTAGAATTTAGAAGCTCAGTATCTCCAGCTTTATCATGGTCTTCTTACACACCCACATTCTAACTTATAATATCTCATATTTTCCTCAATGAGTGTCTTCACTTTAACAATAAATACTCCAATACTCCGTAAGGATAGAAACTCAACTTACATTGTAATTCAGCCAGCTTCAGAAAAGACTGTGTTTGATTTTCAAGAATTGCCTGCCTACAGGAAATGGTAGGAGCCCTCCAGGCACACTTAAATAACTGCAGGTCTTTTACACAGCACTTAGGCTAGCAATTTGAATCAATAGATCCGTCCTTTCTTTTCATCACCTGTCTAGAAACAAGAGGAGCGATCAGTCAACCTCATTGTTTGTTAGTTTTCCAAAAATACTTGAAAGTATTATATATAAAGTCACCCAGTTCCTTGTTTTTAGAGGCACTTGGCTGTATGTATCCAATAGAAATATTTTATATAACTCTATTGCCAGAGTATTGCATGAACTGTCAGTGCTGTCTTTACTAGGGGGCATAGAGTCATTAGGATCTTCAAACTTACACAGAAAGCCAATACCAGAAACTACAGAATCAATCCAGAAAACTCATTCTGTTTATCCAGAATCATTATCAGCACTAATATCTATATTACTTTGACTTATCAAAAGAAACAGAACCCCCAAAAAGGAGTAAATAAATTATAAACTGAGTCCAAACCAAGTCTAAGTCTAAATATAGGGGAAGATTGAAATACTAGCTTAAAGACCTCCAGGCAGAGTGAGAGTATTCTTTCTTATTCTCTCTTTATATTCTATTTTGGCCTTCAGTGGGTTGCATGGGCTGCACTGGGCTTACTCAAATTGGTAAATGCAAACTGCTCTACTCAGTCTGCAACCAGAAATTTGGTAGTTGCTCCAATACGACAAATTAAATAATTAGAATCAGACTTTGGAAAAAATAAAAATAAATTTTATTTACTTGCAATCAAAAATGAGAAATTGATTAACACACTTTTAAGAAAAAACCCTGATTATCCTTGACCGGGGGAAATGATGTTCCTTTTAAGAGCTAGTTCTTCAGGGTCACATAGGTTCTTTTGTCAGAAAGACTCAACTCATGTCCACATTTTCTTTGGGATGAATTTCTTGGATTCATATGCACCATATGGACTCTTTATTTCTTTGGGCAGTAAACCAGATAAGAGCCTCATTAATAGGGCAAAATGTAAAGAGAGAATAAAAAAGAGTGGAGAGAAGAAAAAACAAAGTCAGCTTTGGAAAAGGCCATCCATTAGTTGCTAGAGTCAAAAGCTCAAAAACTGGCAACTTTGCTCTCCACCTCCTTCCTGTGCTTATTTTTTGTTGTGGAACTAGACAGGCAGAAATTCAAATATTCCCTTCCCTCCAATTCTGAGAATAAGCAAACTGTCTAAAAAGCAGCAAAAAAAAATGGCCCTCATTAAAAATTCACAAAATCAAATTTTAATCTCATGCAGAAAAACATTCAAAGAATAATTTTAATGTATCAGAGTACTACTTGGCCTAGGTAAGTTTATACATAAAGTTATCACATATATGAATATGAATATATATATATATGATTATATATAACATGCATAATTGTTTTATGTGTAAGTGATTTAAAATATAAAAGGGTCATAAATTTTTGAAAAAATGTAGTTTTGTATTCAGTAATATTTTTTGCAATTCCAATTTTCTTGTGGGCTCTTTTTAATTATCATCAAAGAATAATCACTGACCAAGTTATAAAGTTGTGTCCCTCTGTTTTCTCATGATCACTACTAATAATGAAACCTAATTTAAATATTTTATTTTTAAAAAATGTAAATGTACAGAGTATTAGAAATCCCACTTTGGATTGCAGGTTAAGGCAGGCTCAGCAACACCGACCCTTCACAACTTAGTGAGACCCTGTTTCAAAATCAGCAGCAGCAGCGGCAGCAACAGCAGTATCATCGTCATCATCATCGTCGTCATCATCAGCATCAGCATCTGAGGTTGTGGCTTGGAGGTAGAATTCCTCTGGGTTCAACTCCCAGTACCCACCCCCCCCACACACACACACACAAAGAAGAAATCCCACTTTGGTAAATATAACTAGTAAACACTAATAATACTTTATGGCACAGGAAATCACTACCTTTCCATCCTTTGCAGTGAAGAGTGACAATATAAGAGATTTCTTCTAGATAAAACACTGGGGTCATGATACTTCATGTTATCTTTTTCTGCCAAAGTGAATTATGCAACATCAAGATTGAACCTTTTGGGCTCCTGAGTGAATCTAATAAATAGAAGATTTCTGTCTTTCCACAGTGGACATGATGTAGTTTGCATATGATGAAACTCTTTGCTGTTGCCAAAAGTACTTATGAGTGTGTTTTTTATTTGTTTGTTTGTTTTGATACTTGAATTTGAATCATGAGGCATTATACCTCTGATTTACACCCCTAGACCTTTTATTGTTTTATTTGGAAACAAAGTCTTGTTAAGGTGCATAGAGCTTCACTAAGTTTCTGAGGCTGTCCTCAAACCTGAGATTTTTCTGGAACAGTCACCCAAGTAAAAGAATTATAGGCATGTACATGGCATTTTAAATTTTTGTACAGTATAAATTAAAATATTCTGGTTATTGTATCTATTCAATAGTCTATCTCTACTTTAATTATAAAAATACATTATGCATTCTTTCTTCAAAATAATACATTATAGTGTTAGGTAATAAACTCATTTCTTTAAAAGCAGTGCACAAAGAAAATATTTGTGAGATTAAATGTCAGAAAAAGAAGTTTGACATGATAGTAGATTGTAGTTTTTTGAGTATTAAGTAGGGAGTACAGTGGATATAATTTCAATTATGTTTGAACCAGTCTGCTGTTTTACTTTTTTCTATAGATTAGATGTCTAGATAGTTGGAGTCCAGGATAACTACAATTGTCATGCTGTGGTCTAAACAGCTTTTTAGATGTTTTTTCAAAATGCATCATCTTTTTTTCTTACTTATCTGTGTAAAAACTGCTTAACTCTAAAAGAACACAATTTTTTTCTATTTTTAGTACAGCTTGATCTATATAATTTTACCTTCATGTATCTATTGTATAAACTAGCATAGAACCCTGTGTCATTGAATTTCTTAATTATGTTTCTTCATATGATTAAGAAGTTCCTTAATTATATTTCTCAATTTGATTTAAAATACATTATTTTATTTATGAATTCAAATTAAACAACTATCTTTAAAAATCTTCAGAGATGTGCTTGATTTCTTTTCTAAGTTTAATCATTCTAAGAATGTATTCTTCAAAATCTAAATGTCATCGTTTTCTTCCTAACATGGATGGCAGTCTTTCCTTATGCATTTTTTTTCTATTTATGCCATTCATAATGAAGAAGTAATGAAAATACCAGTATACCAACATTCTAAAAGGGTTTTTATTTCACTATTTCTTTTATTAGATAGCACTTTAAAAAGCCTTTGAGTAGTTAGATAAGGAAGTCAATTAATTGCCAGACCTACATAAATAAAAATTTATATTAAAAGTTAAGGACCAAAATATGTACATGCATACATACCATTTTCTATAGCATATCTCCTCATAATCTTTTTCTGAAAACAAAGCCTCAAAACAAATATCTATTTAAAAATACTCCCTGAGCCTATGAACTAATTCACACTCAAGAACTTTAGATGAGGCAATGATCCCTGAATATTATTTAGCTAATGAATTATAAATGGGATGAGGCTTAAATCAAATCTTAATGGAAGAAATACATACTTATAAACAAAAGAAAGAAAGAGACCAATATGTTGTTCAAGGTACAGAAAGTCAAAAGTGCATGTTTTCAGAAATCATTTTGCCATAAATAGATGAGGGGCAGCAACAAGAAACAAGACTTTAGAGGGAGATGAGTAAGCTGATGATATGGAACCTGCTATATGGACATGGTTTATAATTCCCTGAATCAAGGATAATCAAACTGCAATATCTACAAGGTACCTTAAGATGTGTTAGCCACAATACAAAAGCCTGACTCATAAGGAAAAACAGAAACATTGAAAAGATATAGCTTTATCCAATTATTAAAAGTACTCAGAACCTTATTAATATTCTAATGATACTGCATATTACTGTTTACTGAGACATATCCTATGTTGTCATAAGAATACAAAAAAGGATGTTTGTAAATACATCAATCTTTTATATAATTAAAGTATTCACTAATTTTTCACGAGTACTTTGTTCTTACTTCTTCTATCACTGCAAGATAAAAAAACATTTTTAATTTTCCAAACTTAAGACATTTGAAAAAGTTTATATGTAGATCCAGCCAATATAATACCCATATATAAAATAACTAAAGATAAGTGAATTTTTTACCATTCTGTGATTTTTAATGAGAGACTTTGAAACGATTTGCTCTTGGTTTATAATATCATGAAACAGTGCAAAATGGAGAGAACATTTCTGCTTTCAGGGACCCTAATATTGCAACTTTAATGTCTTTTCAATAAAACAGAGTAATAAAAACCATTCAGGAAAAGTAGAAAAGAATGTTGAAAGTTGTTATAAGATAGAATAGGGAAAAAGCAAATAAACCCAGACAGTTGAGCAAAACAGTGTAATGGAAATTTAAACTTTCTTAGAATTTAGTTGAAAACTACAAAAAGCAAGGTACAGTCCTTTCAGTTTTCTTCTTGCTGATTTTAATCATGTATGAATGCATTCATATTAAATAAATGGATAACCAGGCCAGGCTATGTTGTGCATGCCTGTAATCTTAGAATTTGGGAGTCTGAGAAGGACATTCACAGGACTGGGGAAAGCCTTAGCAATGAAGCAACACTCTCAAGAACCTTAGGGAGATTTTTTAAAATAAATAAATAAATAAAATTGGCTGTGGGTGTAGATCAGAGGTAGAATGCCTCTGGGTTCAACTCCCCCATACAAATAAATAATTAAATAAACCAACAAACAAAAAAAAAACTAAATGAATAATCAAATGATAATCTTTTGCATTTTAAGGCAATCAAATTAAGTTTTTATACCACACAAATTTTGGAAATAAAACTTCCTCTGAAGTACAAGGATATTAGATGACCAAAAAGCAAAGAAAATGAAGCTGTGGCTAAATCTATTTAACAAATAATCTCTGTCTGTACGTTGATTTACTGTATCTTCAGACATAGACACGTTTTGGAGAGGCCAATTTTTATTTTTTACCACCATAAAAACATTGTCCTTTTGAAACATAGAAAGTTGTAGCACATATATCTTTCTAATAAAGGAAGACAATTAAAATTGAATTGGTGTTTTCTTGAGGAATGATGACAAAAATAACAGCAGTTATCTACACTGTTTTCCTAGACTTATCATTGGAACTTTATAATGAACTACCTCCAGTTAGTATGTAAATCAAAGAAAACATCTCTACTGTCCTTTGAGAGGAAAACTTCTGCCTTGTTGGCTAGGGTCATTAGGAATGTAATGGCCTCTTAAGCTCAAAATCTAGGCGAGTGAATCAGAAAGTCCTAATGTTACTGGTTAATGATGCCTTTGTATTACCAATCACCAGCAATGCCCATCTCATTAAAATGAACCATCCTGGATTAAATGTTAGAAAGGATATAACAGTATATAATAACCACACACACATACATATATATTCATATATATATATATGTATGTGTATATTCATATATATATGTATGTATTCATATACACATATGTATATGAATATATATGTATGTGTGGAGTGAGAACATAACATTCTTTATAAAAGTGGCATTTATGAAAGAAATGAATAAGCAAAAAACTGTCTTCAATATGCCATGTAACTATTAATGAACATTAGAAATGGTTATTTTCATAGTATTCAAAATTCATAGTATATGTCATATTTTAAAATTAGATAACTAAAAAATTTTAAATCTAATAATCACTCAAAATTTTAATATTGCATCACAAAAACTCATACTCCTATTCTAACCATGAGAAAAATATTTAAAAATCAACTGGAAAGCTAAAAAGATGTAGAAAGATATTCTACAAAATGACTGACCAGCACTCCTCAAAACTGTCAAGGTGAGAAAGCATGAGAATTGTAAAAGTTAAGAGGAGTCTATGGATACATAACAAACAATATGGTATTCTGAATAAAATACTGGATCCAATAAAAATATGTATTATGAAAAAACTAAAGAAAACAAACTTTTGAGAATAAATAATAGCAATATACAAGTTTTGGTTCTCTTGTGTTGACAAGTATATTAAATATATCACCAAATATACCAATACAACATAAAATGTTAAGAATACAATCATATGGATAATAGGTCATAGAAATTTTGTATTATTTCACAAATTATTTATACTACTAAAACTATGTTAAAGTAGTTATCCCTATAATTAAAATTTATATTGATATCTGTGTTGACAGTATATTTTTCCCAAACTACTAGGAATCAGAATATGTAATAGAATAAATAAAAACTAAAAAATTAGAAATAACCATATGCCATTTATAATTTAACTATAGTATAAATTCACTACTTTTCTGTACAATGTAACATAATATGTAAGTTTAATTGAAAAATTAATGAAACAAATTGTTAAGCTATATTGTATTAGATATTAAACCTATCACAAAGTTTTGAGTCAAAGTAATAAAAATTTAGTTATCTTAAATTTTAAACAATTAAAATTTGAGATGTTTTCTTATGATATAGATGTCAGTATGTTCTGCAGAAGTAATAATACATAACTTGTTTCTTTATGGTGGTGTTGTTACTGGAAATTGAACCCAGGTGCACTTTACCACACAGTCATTTTCTCAACCTTTTAATTTTTAATTAGAAACAAGGTCTCACTAAGTTGCAAAATATAGCCTCAGACTTGAAATACTCTTGCCTTAATTTACTAAGTAGTTGTGATTACAGGTATGTGCCTTAACACACAGTATATATGATTAGCTTAATATTTCTGAATTCATTATATTACTGAATAGGATGATCAGAAATACCAGAATAAAAGCATAAATTAATATCAAAAGCAAAAATAATTATAAAATATGTTTTCATATTAATGTCCACAGCAATGATAAGTCTACTAGATAGCATTACTTACACTATTTTGAAAACATGCTAGATGAGTGGCTGAGTGAATAATTTTAGCTTGAAATGACACCAAAACTCCTAGAATGGGGTAGCATGATTAATATAATGTTCATATAGCTTATAAACTAAAACCTTAAAAATTTTATAAGTATCTACAAAAACTAACAAAAGAGAGGATGCATATATATGTATGTACACACAAAGATACATATATACACACATATATTTATACATTTATATTAATAATATTTTAGCTTTTTTCTGTGTGTGTGCCACTGGGGATTGAACCTAGGAGTATTGAACCTCTGAGCTTCACTTAAGTTATTTTTATTTTTTGTTTTAAAAAGAGGGTCTCTGTAGGTTGCTGTGATTCTTGTTAAACTGCTGAAGGTGCCCTCAAACCCGTGATCCTCCTGTATCAGCCACTCCAGCACTAGTTTTACAGGTGTGCACTACCATCCCTGACAAATTTTAGATTTTTAAAAAATCCAATATTGGCTAAATATGCTATCTAAATTCAGGATTTTACTGCATGATATCCACAAGTGTAAAGCCCCATCATGTAAGGTAACATGCCATAATTAAAAATAGAACCTTGGTTTCCTGATACAGATTCTGGTAAAAATATAAAAGTATTTATCAAATTATGAATATTAAAACATAGTGATTCCAAATTTTTTAAATGTTTCTAGTATGTTAGCTCTATGTTATTGTATAACAAATCATCTTACAATTTAGTAGCTTGAGACAACAGATATTCATTACATCACACATTTTCGGAGGGTGAGAGATGCAAGAATGGATGACTTTGGTGGTCTGGTTCAAGGTCACTCCTGAAGTTTAAGCTCAGCTGCTTTCTGGGGCTGCATTCATCACAGTGTTCGACTGTGGCAGGAAAGTCTCCTTAGCAACTCATTCACTTAACTTTCAGAAGGAGATTTTTTTTTCTTGACTTGCTGTTCTCCCCTTAGAGTTGCTCATGATGTGGTTTCCCACAGAGTGAGTAATCCAAATGAAAGAGAGTGCAGGTAAGCAGGAGAGCCAAAAAAAATCATCTATAACTTTTATAATCCAGTCTTAAAGGGGCCATATTATTACTTTTGTCATATTTTATTGGTCACATGGACTTACCCTGTCACTGTGTTGTAAAAATAAACATTACAACTACCAGGAGGTGATTACTATTAGGTACATTTTGAAGGCTTGATACTGCTGCAACTCATGCCCTTCAGATAATGTACACTACTTTTGGAACATGTATTTTGCCCATATGTACATATGTACATTAAACTATTATAACTTAAGGTCATATAAAGTGATAGGCAACAACAACAGTGAACATTATTATAGAAAGAAATGTGTTTCCTTTCTATATTTTAAATTCTTTGACATTATACTTTATCTAGTCTAATGAAATTTTATGTAAAATAGTTTCTTTGATGGCAGTCTATTATTATGTTATAAAGTAAACATATATAGCGCAAGTTTTTTTAGATTAGTTGCTTACATGCTTCCCTTGTACCACTGAATTAAAATCTAAAAAGTTATCAATTACATAATGTAATTGAATGGATCTAATTTCTGTATATAGTCAACCATATAATTATTTTACTATTGAAATGCATATCATTTCATTTTTTTTTACAAGCTGGTAACAACACATCAGAAAAATCTCATTGCTTTGGGCAGGAAGAACCACTGTTGTTTTAAATATAATCCTGTACAAGGATTGTTTTATACAATGATTGAAAGCAGTAAATTGTGACCTGATATTTTCCTTAGCCAAGTTGAAAAGCATTTGCCTTTCAAAGCATTATTCAAAAGTATGCTACATGATATAATCTTTATGAACTGATAAGGTCAATTTGAAAACAAACAAAAGTAAATATTACATATCAAAGTTTATGTCATTACAATAGCAATTTTGAAAGAAAGAGAAACAATAACCTTTTCCATACTAATGCTCCCAAAATATGTTCTTTCTTATATTGCTGTGTTGCACTGGAACACTCACTGCTACATGGGGGAATTTTAAAAAAATAGTTATGAGCTGTTTCAAAAATTCAATAACCTGGCAACCTGCAGATCATGACAGTTAGAGCCATGCTAATCATTTTGGAAAGCATTTGGATATAATTTCATAATACCATTGAGAGTGGAAGTGGCAGATTATTTAGCTCTATATTGTTTTAATTTTGTAATTAAGTAATTGAACTTGGAACAAACAGTTTAGTACTTCCGTTTTAATTAACATTTCACTATGTAACTCTCGTCGTCACTAGAAACACTAGCTTCTGCATACAGAGCCAATTATGTTATGCATTACTATAAGTAATAAAATGTTTTACTAATCAAACATTTATGTTGATCAGACATTTTTATGCTGTGGCAATTGCACAAAAAGTATTCAAGTTACCAGTGACAAATGTTCTTAATTAGAGTTGAACATGTCCAGATTAGTCATCTTTTGTGTTCCTACATAAAGTATTCTCTCCTTAGAGAAATTCAGATTACTTTTTAAAGGCTTTAAAATATTTCAATATTCTTACCTGGTATTCTTAAGATGACATGATTTTATTACTAATACATCTTCAATTGATATGCATATTTATTTAGCTAGTAATTATATAGCATTATAAATGCTGGTTTGAATTTTTAATTCATTTTTTTCTGTTGAACTGGTGATTGAACCCAGGGGAATTCTACCTCCAAGCTACAACCTGAGCCCTATTTTTTATTGCTTATTTTTAAACAAGGTTTAACCAAGTTGCAAAGAGCCTCACTAAGTAGCTGAGGCTGGCCACAAACCAGGATCCTCCAGTCTTAGCCGAGCTGAATTTTTAATTTAAAACACCACTTTTTTGAGCATACTTTTTCAAACAAATATTTCACTAAATGTTTAAATGTATATAAAAGATTCAAAGTGATCTTTTCTTTGTTGAAGGAGTATTTGGAAAAATGTATATAAGTAAAAATCCTGCTACCATTCTTGTTAGTGGTGAGTCTTCACCAGTCACAAATAAAATTCAAGGTTAATTGAAGAATTTTTTAGTTCTTGATAGATATGTGTATTTAAAATTAAATATTATACTAGTAAAATAATTGAAAATCAAATTAATTATTGTATGTTTCAGTGGAACTTTTTGTCATTTTGCAATTTGTTACAGCTTTAAAAATAGCTTATAATAAGGGAATTTTTTTAAAGAAAAAGACAAAGAGCTTGGCATAGTGACACACATCTATAAACCCAGTACTTGGGGACTGAGGCAAGAAGATCATAAATTTGAGTCAGCTTAGGCAAATTATTGAGTCTCTGTTTCAAAATAAAAAGGGATAGGCAAGTAGATAAGTGGAGAAGCATCTATCTGGCATGGACAAGGCCCTGAGTTCAGTCTCTAGTAGCAAGAAAGAAAGAGAGACAGAGAGAGTAAGAGTGAGAGAGAAAGAGAGAGAGAGAAAGAGAGAGAGAGACAGAGAGAGAGAGAGAGAGAGAGAGACAGAGAAAGACACAGAGAGAGACACAGAGAGAAGATGGTAGGAATATTGTTCCATATCTGACAATGTGAAGGTGAGTTTTACAAAATTTTTTCTTTATCTAAAGCTACTAAAAATAAGACAAATTAAAGAAATCAAGAGAAGGAAATTTTAGAAATTAGTGATGTAAGATTGTAGCTAAAATAGGAATAGACATATAATCTAAAGGTAAGTACACGTAAGAAAATATATGAGTACATAAGAATAATATAAAACTCAAAAATAAAAAAAATCAAGAACTTATCTATTGAAAATTTTTTTGGTGGTACTGGGAATGGAACCCAGGGGCAATCTCCCTCCTAGCTACACACCACCCTATTTTTCATTCTTTTTATTTTATTTATTTTATTTTTTAATTTTTAATTGGTGCATTGTAATTGTCCATCTTAATGGAATACAAGATGATGGAGACATACATGCACACATCACCCAATTAGCCCTTACTCAATTTTTGCCCTATTCCCTCCTTTCCTCCTCCTCATGTTTGGCTTATTGATTGACTTTGATCTGTTTGTTAATGTACATCATGAATATTAGAGAATTTCTTTCCTGCCTTTCATCCCCTCAGTTAGGTTGTCTTATTTGCTCATCTGTAGTATCTCCTTCTTCATCTGGAGTTCCTCCTATGATTAATTTTCCCCCTAAATTTCACATATTAGGGAGGGTATCCAATTTCTTATTTTTTGTTACTGACTAATCTCACTTAGCATAATGTCCTTCAGTTCCATCCATTTCCCTATAGATGATATAATTATGTATTTTTATGATTGAGCAGAATTCCATTGTGTACTTATCTCATAGTTTTGTAATCCATATCATCTGTTGATGAACATTTGGGCTGGTTCCAGAGTTTGTCAAGTTTGAGTTGTGCAGCTATGTACATAGAAGCACAAGCATTAGGTTGGTAGTTTGGTTTTCATTCTTTTGGGTAGATACCCAGAAGTGGTATTGGTGGATCACATGGTAAATTCATTCCCATTCTTTTGAGGATCCTCCATACTCTTTTCCAAAGTGGATGCACTAATATGTAGTCCCACCAACAACGTAGTAGAGTTCCCACTTCTCCATATCTTCACCAGCATTTGTTGATGTCTGTGTTTTGAATGATTGCCATTCTAATTGGAATTAAGTAAAATCTCAAGGTAGTTTTGATTTGCTTCTCTCTGATTGCTAATGATGTTGAGCATTTTTATACATTTATTGGCCATTTGAATTTCTTCTTTCATGAAGTGTCTATTTACTTCACTTGTCCATTTTTTTTATTGTGCTATTTGTTTTCTAAATGCCAAATTTCTTGAATTATCTTTATAGTCTAGATATCAGTTTTCTATTGGAGGAATAAGTGGTAAAAATCTTCTTCCATTCTGTTGGCTCTCAGTTAAGATTATTGCTAGTTTATTTTGCTAAAAAGAAGCTTTTCAGTTTAATGCAATCCCACATATCAATCCACCTTTTAGTTTCTTGTTCCTTTAGAATCTTGTTGAAAACGTTTTCATCTGTTGCTTATATGTTACAGTGTTGGACCTATGACCTCTTCAAGGAGCCTCAAGGTCTCTGGTCTAATTTCCGAGTCTTTGATTCATCTTGAATTGACTCCTGTGCAGGGTTAGAAGGTGTTTTTTTTTTCAAGTTTTTTGAATATGATTAACAAGTTTTACCAACACCATTTGTTGAACAGGCTATCTTTTTTCCAGTGTATTTTGTTGGCCCCTTTGTCAAAAATTAATTGGCTGTAAGTGTGTGGATTTGTTTCTAAGACTTCTATTCTGCTCCATTGGTCTATGGTATCTGTTTTTGTGCCAGTACCATGCTGTTGTTTTACAATGGCTTTGTAGTATAGTTTAAAGTCAATTTTGTGATTCTTCTTCCATGTTTTTTGTTGCTGAAAACTACTTTGGCAATTCTTGTTTATTTGTTGTTCCAAATGAAGTTAAGGACTGATTTTTCTATATCTCTAGGAATAACCTTGGTAATTTAACATATGAAAATTTAACTTCAGTTTAAGGTAGTGTTTGTTCTTTGCTTAGTTATTTGCTTGATAGAAATTCTTGTTTCTCTGGTTCTTTTGTGTATTATGTATTTCTTCTGTGTGCAGTTAATCTCTGCATATTTTCTTTAGTGCTGGTGTGGAAGATAGAAATTCTTCAGCTTCTTTTTGTCATGGAAGATTTTTATTTTTCCATCAAATTTGAGAGATATTTGCTGAGTAAAAAATTTTGGGCTGTAAATTTTTTTTTCCAGAGTTTTGAATATGCTACTCTAGTCACTTTTGGCTTTCATGACTTGGTTTGGGAAGTCTGGAATGATTCTAATTTATTTGCCTCTGAATGTCACTTTGTCTTTTGTTTTTGTTGCTTTTAAGATTCTTTCCTTGGCTTCTACTTTGGTCATTTTGACTATTATGTGGCATGTGGAACTTTGTCTCTGATCTTGTCAAAAAGGGGTTCTAGAAGTTTTATGTGCCTGTGTATTAATATCATGCTCTAAGTTTGAAAAATTTTCTCACATTACTACTTTGAAAAGATTATTGATCCCTTTGGCTTCAACTTCTATGTCCTCCTTTGTTTGTGGTACTGGGGATAGAATATTGGGGTTTTCTACTTCCACACTACACCCTTGAACTATTTTTATGTTTTATTTGGAAAGAGGATATCACTAAGTTGCTGAGAGCCTCACTATGTAGCTGAGGCTGGCTTTGAACCTGCACAATCCTCCTGTCTCAACCTCCCAAGTACTGGAATTACAAGCTTGTGCCACCATGCCTGGCCTATTTTCTCTTTTATTCCAATTATTCTTAGGTTAGCTCTTTTAAAATGGGCCCATATTTCTTCAATGTTCAATTCATGCTGTTGGATTGTGTTTTTCTAGGTTATATTTTATACATTCATTTTTTAAGTAATTTTACCTGCCCACATACAACATACAATAACCATGACCATCCACCCTTCTTCTACTTTCCCCTTCTCTCACATCCTCATCCATCTCAATTCCTAGAAGTCCCTAATTTATTTCTGTTTTCCCATCCTTTTCTTTTCCATCTCTAGTGATCATTATTTTATTCTGTTCTTCTACTACTTTGACTTGTTGGTTTTTATAAATGAGTCAGAACAAATTGTATTTGTCTTTTTGCACCTGCCTACATCACTTCCACTTAATGTTTTCCAGTTCTATTCACGTTGCTGTAAATGACAGTATTTTATTCTTTTTTATGGCTGTAGAGTACTAAATTGAGTAAAATTACATACTTTCTTTTTTCATTCCTCTGGTGAGAGGCATCTGGGTTAACTTCATATTTTGTCTATTGTGAATACTGCTGAAATAAACATAGGGTTTAAGTATCATATGCTATAAAAAATTATCTCCTCTTCAGGTATATACCCAGTAGTTAAATTGCTGGTGAATATGGAAGCTCTATTAGAGCCCTTTGAGGGATCTCTATAATGATTTTATACTGGCTCTACTTTACATTCCCTTTGGTCTACATCCTCATTAATATTTATTTATTTATTATTTGTTTATTTATTATTCATTTATTTATTTATTTTGTACTGGAGATTGGACCTAGAGATATTCTACTTCTTATCTATACCCCCATTACCTTTTATTTTAGTGTGTGTGTGTGTGTGTGTGTGTGTGTGTGTGTCTGTGTGTGTGTGTGTGTGTGTGTGTGTGTGTGAATGTGTTTGTTTGTTTGTTTATTTTTGTTACTAGGAATTGAACTCAGGGCATTTGACCTCTAAGCTACATCCATAGCCCTATTTTTATTTTTTATTTTAAATCTTACTAAATTCCTGAGGACCAAAGCGGCTGAGGCTTGTCATGAACCTATGGTCCTCCTGTCTTAGCCTCTCACATACTGGAATTACATGCAAGCATCACCATGCTAGACTACCTTTTTTATTTTTTATTTTGTAAAAGGATCTCACTAATTCGGTTGGCTGGCCTTGAATATGGAATCCTCCAGTCCCAGTTTACCAAATAGAGATTACAGGCTGTGCCACCACACTAAGATTAATTATTTTGGTATTAAGTTGACCACTTTGCAATAAGAAACTAAATTTGTAAGTGACCTCTGTGAGTTTGAAAGTTACCTAGTACATTAAATATTAGTGTTTTGTACTTTGTTTTGATATACTCCTATGTTGTTTCTCAGAAATATTGAAATGCTGTGTTTTAAATTATTTAATCTATAGGGTTTTGTTTAATTATATGTGATTGATCTTAAAGTCTTACTTATTTGTACATTTATTTTTATTTTTTTATTTTTATGTTTTTGTAGCACTGGGCCTGGAACCCAGGGGCATTCTACCTCCAAGCTACACCCTCAGCCCTATTTTTATATTTTTTTAATTTTAACTTTATATTAGATTTTCATGGCTTATGTTGTTAAATAACTTACATTTGATTTTGACTGATATAAACGAGCTTCCACAGAGATTATTTAATTGAATAATTTTCTATTAGATAGTTTTTAAAGTTTTTCTCTTAACATTTTTGTCTTAGTTTTTTGTATTTCTTAAATGTGTTACTTAATATTAAAAGCCAGTATGAGCATGTTTTCTTTATTAGTGTGTTTGAATCATTTATATTTACTAAATGGGGTGTTTTATTGATACTTCTCTTTAAAATATTATTTTCTATATTTATTTTGTTCTTTCTTTATTGCCTCAAATTTAAACCAAAACTTTTCATTTCAAATTATATATGAGGAATGAATATATCTTCCCCAGTTTGATTCTCCACAGTACATGTTTATACTGAAAAATTTCCACAAAATATTAAAATACAATTAGGCATATCCATGGTTTTAATATTTTTATTGCAAAAATTTTCATCATAACAAATTTCTTTTCTTTAATTTTTATTGGTGCATTGTAGTCATACATCTTAATGGAGTACAAGATGGTACTTTGCCCTTACGCAATTATCCCTTACCCAATTTCTACCCCATTCTCTCCTCCTCCCTCTTTTCATATTTGGCTTAGTGATTTATTTTATGTTTGTTAATGTACATAAAAAACTCTGGCGAATTTTCTTCTTCCCCTTTTCCATTCCCTCAGTGAAGTTGCCTTATTTGCTCATCTATAATATCTCATTTTTCATCTAGAGTTCCTTCCATGACCTATTTTCTCTTTAATTTTTTCATATTAGGGAGAGCTTCTGATTTCTTATCTTTTGTGACAGAATAATCTTACTTAGGATAGTTTTCTCCAGTTCCATCTATTTTCCTGTAAATGATGTAATTGTGTTTTTATTTATGACTGAATAAAATTCTATTGTGTACATATCCTATAGTTTTGTAATCCATTTATCCCTTGATGGACATTTTGGCTGGTTCCATAGTTTGTCAATTGTGAATTGTGCAACTATGAACATACATATACATGTATTTGTTTGGTAGTTTGGCTTCTACTATTTTTGGTAGATACTCAGAAGTAGTATTTCTGAATCATATGTTAAATCTGTTTCCATTCCTCTGAGGATTCTCCATACAGTTTTCCAAAGTGGTTGCACTGATATTCACATTATCTCATAATTTGAACCTGATATTCTAATATAGAATTCCTATAAAATTATTTTTCAAAGAGAAAATAGTATTTTATTTTAGATAAGTTATGTATTATCATAAGAAGAACATGTCACATATTGAGAAATTTTTTACTATAAAACTTTATCAAAGGTAATGCATTTAAATTTATTTTCTGGATGAAAACCCAATTTTAATATGTAAATTACCAGAATCCTATGTTAATAGGAAGAAATTTCAATCATAATGCCAAATAATTAACCTATATATTGGGATTCTTATGAGAACAGAAGCACTCAAGGTAGATAGGTAGCAGATGAATATATGGATGCTATATGAAATAGACAGATGATTGGTAGATGGTAAGTGAGATAAATAGATGCTAGGTAGATAGATAGATAAATGAGAGAAAATTCTTAAAGGAAATTGGCTCACACAAGTATGGAACCACAAAAGATCCTATCATAGGTTTCTGCAAGCTGAAGAACCTGGGAGCTTAGTAGTATGGCTTATCCATATAGACTGAAGGTTTTGAAATCATTGAAGCTGATGGTATAACTAATACTCGTTTAGAGTCTACAAGCCCTAGAACCTAGGATTGGGGAGGCTACTGATGCAAATCTTAGGACCCAAAGGCTGTAGAGTACTTAGAGTCTGAGTTTTAAGAACAGAGTACTTAAAATTCTGAGTTTTAAAGCTATGAGAAAATGATTTTTCCAGCTCCAGGATAGAGAGAAAACTTAATTTTTCTCTGAATAGTACCCATTCACATTGCTTGTTAGATCATAAATATCCTTTTCTAGGGGTAGTAATAATAGATAGATAGAGACAAAAACAAATTTTTCTCTCTTTTTTTTTTTCTGGGAATTGAACCTAAGGACTATGATCTCAGCCTTTTTTTAAATTTTGAAACAGTATCACTAAATTGCTAAAGCTCTTGCTAATTTTCTGAGGCTGGTCTCAAAACCTTGATCCTCCTGTCTCAGTCTCCTACTGAGATTATAGGTATAAATCACTGTACCCTGATTACTTTCCTTTATTCAATTGCAGAAATAGAAATTTTTAGTTTAAGTAAATAAGCAAGAAATCTAACTATAATTTTATGTGTTATTTTTTCTCAGAAACCCCATATGCTAATGCTCACCATTCATCTCCATAATGAATATTTTGATATAAAAAAGCTGTCTTTTTATTTTTAGGTTTGCTTTTTAGATGTGAGAAATATGCTAACAAATTGTTTTCTAGAAGTGAATTAATTTGGGCTTTAAGAAATAATACTAATCTTATGAATATGAAAACTATTCTGAAATGATTAGTCACTACTTAAACTTTCATTTTTATATTCCTATTCTATATTATTTTTTGCACTTAAGGAAACACAAAGCATGAAATTAATTATTTTCAAATTTAATTTACTTCTCATTGGTCTTTCTCTATTCTTAATCCTGCTGATTCATTAAACCTTTTTCTTGCATCCCTGAGTGCTTTGCACATTTTGTTTATGTACATATTTTAGACTTCGAATGAGACACATACAGATTGAATGCTCGAACCCCATAGAAATGGTTTTATGCTCTGCCTGAAGAGCTCATTAACATTGACAAGCTTACAAATTATCCAGTCATTTTAATTTGTCTATTTATTTGACACTAAAAACCTTGTTTTTCTTACATATTTGTTTACTTCTGCAGGCCCTTATTTCTACATTTTACTCTTCATTTGTTCATCGTTGGTCCTTCCTTAACTTTATCACGCACAACATCCGTAAGAAATCCAGTGGCTCACAGAACATCTAATGTCGAAGAGATTCATTAGGTTGACATTTTACAGTCTCTCCAATTATACGTGTTCACTGTTTGTCCTCAAGTATCCTATTTATCTATGTAAGCATTTTCTTAACTTTACAGAAGCTTTTCCTCAGGAATCCATTTTTCAGGCTTTATTAAAATCAAGCATGCACAATATTTACTATTTCCAAAGTGTGTCATAATATTTTTTCTTCCTTGCCATTTTTAGCAAAACAGAGAAGAAGAAAATAACTTTGTTTAATATCTCATTGCAAATTTGATTCAGTACTTTAAAGATATCTGTCTTCGGTTAGGTATTCCTTTATTGGAAATACCTAATTATTGTTGTATGTCTTAACATACAACATACTTCTCCTTTTTATTTTCTATCTCCATAATGTGATTAGTTTTATAAAGTTGGAAGTAAAATCTGTGTAACAGATCGGGTTATTCCTTGTTTGGATCTCCAACAGTGGTCTAGTTTTTGTTGAGAAAATAAAACAAAGGAATAGCAAGTATATGATTTCACACAGATGGGTAATTATTGTCATGTTAGTGTTTGTAACTTGTGTATTTTATTAAATTTAATTTAACATATAATCAAGAAGCTACAGAATCAAGAACGCTTGCATTTAATAAAAAGTGTTTGGTAACAGAACAATGAGAAAATATGTTCTTTCAAATTAAAACATCCTGTTTGCTTTATTCTCATATCAAAAAGAATGGGAAAGCAAGCTCAATATGCCTAGGTACTTAAAAAATACCAATTAGTGTCATTCCACCTCCTTCTATTAGAATGGAATAAATTGTCTGAGGAAAGAGAGACATGTGTTTAGTAAGCAGTATTTCTCGTCATGGAAAGCTGGAGTAAAGAAAATGTGTTCTTGGCTACGTGTTTCCTGTTTCATCATTTACTTAAGCCACTCACTCAGCTTCTGGATTAAGACTACAGTTGACTCAACATGACATTAAATTACTTAACGTGAAGATAGCCAATAGCAGGGCATATCTCGATTGATATTTTTTAGACCATTTTTCATATACTAACCCACTGTGCTTTTGTATAGCCTCCTGGGACAATGTGAAAGAACCTGATATTTCCTCCTAATAGTTTCTAAAATATATAAGCAGAATGTAGCAATCAAATTAGCTTAAAATTTACCATCCAACTAGGGCTGATATATTTAAAAAATTTTAAATATAATCCGTAAAACACATAAGTTCAAAATTATTTTCTTAGCAGATTATGCCCAGATACATTTTCCAGGAAGATGTAACAGAGATAGTGCTATAATAGAAGTAGCATGATATTCTAAAAACCAAAGGTATGAAACTAATTTAGAAATAAAACTTTCAAAGCATAATCTACTTAAACACATATCATTTTTAATATCACGTAAGATTTAAAAAGTAAAATCTAAGGTTAAGATTTGTAAAGTTAATTTCTAAAACAAAATTCAAAATTATTTTTTGCATATAAGTTACAAATTAGAAGAAAAGAAAATGCGCAATCTATCCACCCTCAGGTTCCCCACTTTTATATTTTGTTTGGCTTCAGGTCCAGAGATTTTCAGTTCTCAGATTAAATTTGGCTACATTAGCACTCACATAAATCTGAGTATTTTCTTCAGAGCTTTAGAAATGCTTTATTTCTATATCAATCTCTGATGTAACTAATTTTCAATGTATCTTAAGACTAGTGGGTTTTAAAGAAAAAAAAACATAACAATCCTGGCCCTAGATTCTTTACATCTAGCAAAGTACAAAATATACACTACCTAATTCAGCTGGCTCAAAGACAACTATGTTTCCAGGAACTGGCTCTTAAAAGACCTTAAGCTTTAGAATAAAATCAGCTAAACCTAAGAAGATGAGTGAAGACCAAGATAATATTAATTTAGGGTTCATCAATTTAATAGTCTTTGTGTCCATGTTGTCCTGAAGCCACATATTTTAATTTAAAATGTACTCAGAAGAAAATTTTAGCATAGCTGGGCGTGCTGGCCCTTGACTATAAACCCAGTACTTGGAAGGCTGAGACAGGAGGATCAAGACTTTGAGGATAGCATCAGTAAGTAATAAGACTCACAGCAACTAACAATATCCAAAACAAAAAAGTAAAAACTTCTAGGGGTATAGCTTGGAGGTACAATGCTCCTGTGTTTAATCTCAATCACAACCACCTCCCCCAGAAAGAAAATTAGAGCAAAATATTAACATTTGCATGACATATATTATACCTCTGAAGATAATTCTACCTATGCATAATTCTTTTTGTTTTCTTTTGATCCTTATTTCTAACAAGAGAATACTAAACTAGTTATGAATCTTATAACACAGCATACATTTTTATTGTAAAATTTTTAGTTTATGCAGCATTGGAATATCTTAGGAGTAAGTGATCTGCATCCCAGAAAGGTTTTTTTTTATATTTATTTTTATATTAGTCCTCAGTTAGAGGGATAGTTAGCTAAGATCTTCTATTACTCCATTGGCTGTTTTTTATACTCCTAATGGTCTCTTTGTATGTGCAGAAACTTTTTTAGTATAACGCCATCCCACTTACCAATTTTTATTTTAATTTTCTGAGCTTTGGAGATCTTGTTGAGGAAGTTTCTACCTGTGCCTCTAGGTTGTAGTGTTGAACCTATGCCCTCCTCTAGCAGCTTCACATTCTCGGGTCTAACTTCCAGGTCTTTAATCAATCTCAAGTTGACGCCTGTGCAGGGTGAGAGATAAAGACTTAGTTTCATTTTTCTACAAATAAATAGCCAGTTCTTTCAACACTATTTGTTGAAGAAGTTGTCTTTTTTTCCAGTATGTGGTATGTGTTTGACACCTTTGTCAAAAATAAATTGGTTATAAGTGTGTAGATTTAATTATCTTCTATTCTGTTCCATTGGTCTATGTTTCTGTTTTGTGACAATATCATGCTCTTTGTATTACTATAGATTTGTAGTATAATTTGAAGTCAAGAAATGTGATGCTTTCTGCATGGTTCTTATTGCTGAGAATTTCTTTGGGTATTCTAGGTCTTTTATTTCTTCATTTAAATTTCTGACTTATTTTTCTATGAAGAATGGCATTAGTATTTTGATAGAAATGTCATTGGATCTGTTGATCACTTTATGTATATTTTTGTCACTTATACGTAAGAAATTTTCAGGCTGTATACTTTATAGCTGCAGCCACCACCATAGCCCTCAAATTCATTTTGTATGGAAGATCCCTGAAAGGAGAATAAAATTCTTAACTAGAGATGTAAAACTTCTTAACTATGCTATCACTATTTACAGCTAAAACGGCAGTGTCACATGCTATTGCCAGCAGAACATGCAACTGAAAAGTAATTAGTATTATTCAGTTTCTCAGAACCATATGCAATACATATAAAGGCTCTCTCTCTTTTTTTTTAACCTTGTATACATTGATATACATGCTTGAGCATTTCTTTTCTTTTCTTTTTCTACTCCCAAGCTACATCAACCAACTTTATTTTTATTTATTGTTTTTGGAAACAAGGTCTTTCTAAATTGCTGAGGGCTTCACTAAATTTATTCTGCTGTTTTCAAACCTATGATTCTTCTGTCTCAGCCTCATCAAGTACTGGGAATACAGACATGTACCACTGCACATGACCTCCCTCATGCTTTTCTCCTAAGCTGCAGCAACCTGTACTCTGAGGATGGTCACACCCACTAAACACTCTCCAGAATCCATGACTCTAAATTTCCTTATCTCTTATGCACCACAAATGAGAAAGGCAACCAATAAAGGCCCAGAGATCAAATTTCTTTCTTTCGATCTGAAATTTTGGAGAAACCTTGTGCGTTGATCTCATTTTTAATATTTCTCCTCTTTTCTGTCATGTAAGACATGGCAATGCTTGGGTTCATTTTCTTTAGCCATAAATTTAGTTGTCATATAATGTAAGGACTTTCTTTTACCAGACTCTTACATTTCTTGAGCTTCTTTCCAATGATGCACAGTTGTTTCAAATATTAGGTTCAGTAAGATGTTTTTATCAAGAATCATTTGATAACCTCTGAGCATCCACTATGCCTTTCACCACTCCCAATGTCCCATGAAGTGCCCTGGCTGTACATGTGCTTTTGAGTAAGGCTGTACTTGTAGAAATGCAATGAACCATGTTTATATCAATCGTTTTTGAATTGACGCATGTTGATTATACACAGTGGTGGGTTTCATTTGGGCATATTATTACATACAGATAATATAATTTGATCAGTTTCCCTCCCCAGTAATACTCCTTATGATCTCTCTCCCTCTATTTTATTCTTCTACCTCATTTATCTTCAATTCTACTTTTATAACATCCCTCATTTTACTTTTTCTCACTCTAGATTCCACAAATGAGAAAAAAACAGGTAATACTTGTCTTTCAGTGTCTGCCTTATCTTGTTCAACATAAAGCTCTCTATTTTCATCTATTTTCCTGCAGATGGCATAATTTCACTCTTTTTTATTTCTGAATACAATTATCTTGCATATTGATACACATTTTATTTATCCGAATATCTGTTGATGGACACCTAGGCTAATTTCCTTACTTGGCTATTGTTAATTGTGCTTCAAGACACAAGAGTACGCCTCATGTATTCCTATAGTGAGTTTAATTCTTTTGAATACCAAGGTGTGGTGTAGCTGGATCATATGATAGCCAAATTTGTGGGGTTTTTTGAGGGAACTCTAATCTGATTTTTATGGTGATTTTACTAATTCACATTCTCACAAAGAGCATATAAGAGTTCCTTGTCATATCCTTGCTAGCATTTATTGCTATTTGTATTCTTGATGTATTGTGACTATATTGAGATGAAAACACAATGTACTTTCGATTTGCATTTCCCTGCTAGCCAAATATGTTGAACATTTCTTTTTATAATTCTTGGTCATGTGTATTTTTATTTTTTAGAATTGTTAAGTTCATTTGCCCATTTGCCAATGAGTTTGTTTTGGGAAGTTGTTTTTTAATTATTCGTGTATTCTGCATATTAATCTTTTGTTGAAAGAATAGCTGATATTTTTTCTCTCATTCTATGGTGCGTGTCTTTTCATTTTGTTGTTTCCTTTGCTGTGCAGATTTTTTAAATGTGATGTCATAGAATTTATCAATTCTGACTTTAAATTTCTAAGATATTAAAATCCTATTCAAGAACTTTTTGCCAGCCGGGCGTGGTGGCACACACGTGTAATCCCCCTACTTGGGAGGCAGAGACAGGAGGATCGCGCAGGTTTGAGCGCCGCTGGCTTAAGAGACCTTTTTCTAAAATAAAAAGTATAAAAAATAGGTCTGAGAGTGTACCCCGGAGGTAGAAGGGCTTCCAAGAACCCCAGTACCACCAAAAAAAAAAAGAAGTTTTTGTCTATGTCTGTGTTGTGTGTTGAAACACTTTCTCTTTGTTTTCTTCTAGCAGTTGCAGTTCCAGATCCAGATCTTCAATACACATTTCGTTGAATTTTGTACAAGATGAGGGATAGGAATATAATTTTATTTTTATACATATTGATATACAGGTTTTCCAGCACCATTTGTCAAAAGAGGGTGTCTTTTTTCTAATGAATATTTTTAGTCACTTTGTACAATTTCAGAAGTCTATAGTTATGCAGGTTTGTCTCTCCCTGAGTCTGGGTAACTTTATTAAAAAAAGGAGATTTGGTTGGTTATGGTTTGGATAAACAAGGTTTTTGGGTTACATGCGTTTATGTCCTTATTGGTAGGGGACAGGACATGGCAGGGACAGGAAACCTATATGTATGCATTTTTTCTCTTCTTATTGACCCACCAGTATTCAATCATAGAAACTCCACACTAATGACCTTACTTAATCTGAATCACTTCCAAAAGCTTCTACCTCTAAAAGTAATAGAATAATTTACACCCTCTTAATACCTCATAATGGAGATACATATTTTAATATATGAACCTATGAGACACAATTTTAAACCCTATTCAGCCCTCAGCATGGTCTAAATTAGCTGTCTCAAACATACACTCAAGCATTCAATATCCATCCCCCTCACTCCACACCACTTTGCTATGGCCTTAGAGACGCCTAGCAGGTAGAAATTCCAACTCCACTACTTAATATTTTCATAGAGCTTATAATGTGCTTATGTATCTATGCCATTTTATGCAATCTATACATTTTTACTTAAACCTGTATTTGTTAGGGTCTAAGCTCTTAAGCACACTACCAAGAAATAAAATCATTTATCTAGATATTTTACTGGGATTTGATCTGCGCAGTTGTGGGAACTGCTTAACCTGGTTAATCAAACTCTTCAAAGTTACTGTCTTTGTTCTTGAATATACATCATGCAGTTAGTGGACATAGTCTTCACACTTTTCTCAGCTTGAGTAATCTGTAGACAGGCATATTTCTGAATCTTGTACTCTTCCCCCTGTAATTATTTTGACATACATGAAAAACACATTTTAAATATATAAATAAATGTATTTAAGGCATGTATTTAATGTAAATATACATTGTAAAGTAATCATCACAAGAACATAGTGTGTATGTGTGTGTGTGTGTGTGTGTGTGTGTGTGAATAGTTTTATTTGCCAAACTAATGTTTCTAAATTCCTTCTTCACCCTTTCAAGTATAAATCTTTTAAAAAGTCTCTTGAGAGGTTTAGAAACCAGTAATGTTCATCACAATAATCTTGCCATTATTCCTTTGAAATCTCATTGAGAAAAGTTGTACCCCTATTTTCAGGTTCACTGGGAGGGTAAAAATCTAACTTGGTAGTTATTTCTATGCAAGGTAGAAGAAAGTTTATATTTTATGTTTAGGGTTGACTTTTGATTGATTTATCCAGTGGGAATGTATGAATGTCTACCATTTATTGCCTATATAACTTTGCCCAGTGTCATTATTTTGCTTTGATAAAATTCATATGAGTGATAAAGAGGAAGAGGAGAAAAATGTTAAGTAGAGTATTTCAAGATGGAGTTAAGATTCCCACGCATAAGCTGGCAGCCCAGGAGGGTGGGAGTTTACTTTTACTTTGGTGCTATGGACATCCTGTAGAAGCCAGGTTCTTCTAAGCATAATAAAATTACATACCTGGCAAGGAGCTTCTAAGAACTCTCTTTAGTTACTGGCTAGCTTGAAGCATGCAGGGAAGGAATCCTGTGAGATGGAGTTTCCCAGTTGACATACTGTAAAACTGTCACAAACTCTCTCATACTCTTTATCTGGAACATAAATGAGCCTCCTGAAAAATGTATTACCAATGTAACATCCATCTTTGGCTCCTCAGTAATTAACTATTGTCTTAATTACTATACAAATTAATTTGTTAGAAAATAATTGATTACACGTTCTTTTATCCTCCCTTATTAGTTTAACCCAAATTTAACAGATTTCTGATCAAAGTATATTAAAGATCATTTTAAATATAAATGTGTATACCAAATGTATATAGAAATGTCATTATTGTACAAGATAACTTGTTTAAAAAACATTGAGTATGCACTCCTATTTCCCTTAATATTTTAACCAAAAATTAACAAGTTTATTATAACAATACAATAAAATAATTTTTAAATATAAACATATATGCCAAAGGTACATAAAATTTGCCAACTACTGTAATAACTAAATTTTATTGGGTGATATAAGTGAAAATGTACATATATAAAGTGAATTAATAGAATATTTTTTAAATTTTTTCTTTGTTCTAACATTTATACTTGGACCAGTCTTTAATCAAACATATATATAATTGGTATGAGAAATATACATGTATATAGTTATATTGGCCATGTACATGCTATGTATATATTTGTTAGCCAAATATATATATAATATATACAAATACATATATAAAAATATGTACATATATATATATATATATTTAGAAGATAAATTCTTTAAAACCAAATTTAACATGCTGTATTAGCCCTATGATGGTACCCTTTCTGCCTCCTTCAAGTGTACACAGTATCAATTTTAAATTTCTACCCAAATTTCTTTTTGTTCTACATTAATTCCACATTCTGGGCACTTTCAAGGTAACTTCATGTTCAAGTTTTAGTTCTGGCAAATAAAGTTATGGAATTCTGCTGTACAACATCATGACCATAGATAATAGTATAATATTTTGCACTTTAAAATTGAAGAGAGTGAGGTCTGGCATGGTGGCGCATGTTGTAATCCCAGTGCTTGGGAGGCAGAGACAGGAGGATCACGCAGGATCGAAGCCAGCCACGCTGGCTTAATTGACCCTGTATCCAAAAAAAAAAAAAAAAAAAAAAAAAATATATATATATATATATATATATATATATATATATATATATATAATATGTCTGGGAGTGTAACCCGGATGTAGAAGGGTTTCCAGAAACCCCAGTACCACCAAAAAAAAAAAAAAAATTAAGAGAGTGTCGTGATGTTCTCACGACAACCCTTTTCTCCCACACATGCATAATGAAAAGTGAAAACAATATATAAAAATAAAACAAATGAGTGTATGAAATTGTAGAGCATGCTGTGTACATCGTTTTCTTGCCTGTGTTGATGGTGTGATAGGTGTTTTCATATGTCCAAACACTAAATTAGACACATTAGCAAATGGTACTTTGTATATCAGTTTGAGCTCAATAAATATAAATACATATATATATATAATATACCCATATATGTAAAATTATATAACTATAGATTTATATGGGAAATTTTATAATTGCCCTCCAGATAATACTTATCTGTTTTAACTTAAACACAAACTCACCATAATTATGAATAACGATGCTTTGTACACATACATAATATGCATATTTACTTATTTATTTTTGCAGAACTGGAGATGGAACCCAGGGACATTCCACCTCCAAACTACACCTTCAGCTCTAATGCTTTTTATATATTTACCTGTGATTTTTCACCTTAAGTCCAATTAAGAATCACTCTCAGCCGGGCGTGGTGGCGCACGCTTGTAATCCCAGCATTCCGGAGGTTGAGACCAGAGGATCGCGGTTCGCGGACAGCCACAGCTACTTAGTGAGGCCCTCTGCAACTCAGTGAGACCCGGTTTCAAAATAAAGAATAGAAAATAGGGCAGGCGTTGTAACTCGGAGGTAGAATGCCCCTAGATTCCATCCCCAGGACCCCCCCACACACACACACACAAAAGTCACTCTCACCTTGTCTGTACTGATGCAAATGAGTTTGTTACTTTTAGAAATATTTTGGACACAGAAACATAAAACCTGGTTAAGATTAACAAAACCAAATAAGGCTTTTTCCTCCCACATAAGTTGTAGTGCATATATAGTTAGGGCGAACTCTAAAGTCTCGTGTACCAGGCGTCTTCTATATTGAGGTACCTCTACTTTTAACATGTGGTTTTGTGCTCAAATTTGAAATATGGCTGGTGCATCATCAAAATTCTACTTATGTCTTAAAAAAGAAAAAAAGGAAGTGGAAAAGAGACCAAGAGCCAAGAGATATTCTATTTTCTCTGATATAAGAAACGAAACAAGTTTTATATTCCTAGCCTTTTGCTAAGACATTTTTATCTCCTTAATGACAACTATTACTTTTTTATTTTAGCTTCTGTTTTTTGAAAGCAATATATAGCTGAAGTTTTTAAATAAACTTTGATATATGACTATTAATAGTTAATTTTATCAATTTTATGCATTTATATTACCTAATTAATTGTGCTACAACTGACAACCTTCTTTCTGATTTTACTTTACATTTTACTTTTTATATTGACATTTCATTGGGTTGATATATTTTGCATTACTCTTGCCTTTCTATTTTGAGATTGAAAGTTATAAGTTGATATTTTGTGAATTTTTGTGTATGTGTATGTAGTGCTGGGCATCATACCCAAAAGCTTGAACATGCTATTTAAGTGTTCTACCATTAAACTACATACACATGCCTCATTCACTTAGGGCTATGATTAATATTGAATTACATTTTAAAATACTAAAGTTAATCTGTATATTGTTTTTTCTTCTGAATATACTATAATGTTTAGCTGAAAAGCTTACTATTTTATTGTTATTCTTTTATAATTTTGATTGCACTTTATATATTTATAATGAACAGTTAATTTAAAAGACACTTTCCTATATTTTCTACTCAATGTTATTTCCTATACAGGCACTTTTTAAAAATATATATTCACTTCTCTTTTAGCTAAGAAAGAGCTTTGAGTCGTTCTTTCAGAGACAGTCTGAGGGTGAAAACTTTATATTTGTATTTGAATGTCTGAAAAACCATTAATTTATTATTTACTCTTGATAGCATGGTTGAGGATCAGAGTCCAAGAAATTTTCACCTTCATGCAGATGTAATCCCAGTACCTGCTAAAATCATTTAAGATGATGATTCTGTTGCCTGGATAATATTCATAGATTTTGAAAGTATCTATTATGCATCTGGCAAAATCTTAAGATTTCTCCATGTGCTAAAAATCCTGAATTTCCACTTTGAAGTTTACATGTATAGAAGATGGGGAATTTTACTATGACAGCCTAGCCTAGCTGAAACTACATATCTCAAAACTCCCCTTTCATTTGTCCTCTCATACTGAGAATAATTAGTAGAATTTTTTTCTATAGGATTTGGAAAGCACCAAAGAATCTCCCAGCCCCCCACAATTTTTTTAATTAATTTAATTAATTTTTTAATGAAAATCAGGATAGGCAACCAAGTCTTGTGAAGTTACCTATCTACCAGCTTTCTCTTTTGGCCTGAGAATCATACAGGTTCTTTATGGTTCTGCCTTCTATAAAACTGTTAGTTTGGGTCAAATGTACAAGAATGTGGAGTCCCATGGACAGTTTGTTCTATTGTCACCCACATCACTGTATGAACAGGTATAAACTCTATACCCTTAATGTAGCCAATGTGGTGGTAATCTAAAACTCAATAGATCCTGAGTGGAAAAAAAAAATATATATATATACACACACATATATATATATATATATATATATATATATATATCCTAATAAGTTAAAGTTTATCCAATTTATAACTGAGGTTCAAATCCTTTTCTTTGACCTTTACCCTGGCTGTCCCACAGCAGCAGTCCCCTACTAAAACAGAAAAGGATAGAATATATCTTATGTGGTATATATTCTAATGCCTACAGGAAATACCTTTAATTGTACAGCATGGTTCTCCTTGTCTGAATAATCCTGATAGTTCTCTTAATTCTTATTCATTCATTCATATTATTTGGCATTTGACATCTTTTTCAATTGTGATGTGTCAAGTATTTTTTCACTTCTCAAATGTTAGTCATTATTTTATAAAACATGACTTCTCAAATATTCTATTTATAAACTCCTCTCACTATCCCATGGTGTTATCTTGCTATTTCCTCTCCACATATAATCATTTCTAACATTTTTATTTGGACAGAATTATGACATGCATTTTCAAAACTATCTTTCAGTAAATTAATTCACCTCTCTACTATTCTCAAATTAATTTTATTTCATATATTGAGTTTATTTTTCTCTGTCCTTATTTTTGCATTCTAGATTAGTTTGTTCTTTCTTCATTTCTTAAAATTTGGAAAAAGTGAGTGTGAGGGGAATCTCCTAAAAGAACTAGAATTAATCCTTCTTTGTATTTTGTTTTGGTCTGGCTTTTTATGATACTTGGGATTGAATCAAGGCATTCTACCTCTGAGCTACCTGCCCAACCCTTTTTGCTTTTTATATTGAGGCAGGGTCTTGCTAAGTTTCTGAGGACCTCACTAAGTTGCTGAAGCTATTCTTGAACCTGTGATCCAATTGTTTCAGTCTCTCCAAGTATCAGGAGCACAAACATGTGCCTCCATGAAGGGATTTTATTTAACTTGTTCTCATCTCATTTTAAAAAAAATTATTGGTACATTGCAGTTATACATATTTTTTATTATTTTTTTTCATTGAAAGTAAATGTTATAAATTTAATCTGTATTTGGTGCCCTCTCCCCCCCCATTTTCCCTTCCCCCCTCCCGACAATTAATAACCAGGGTAACCTTGCTATATTCATACTTTTACACCTATTCGGAAGTAGCCCCTCATCAATCAAGTTCAGCCTCCTTCCTCTCTTAGCTTTCCATTCAAACTTTGCTGAGATTTCCCTTCCATTATCTGGAGTCCTTCTGGTATCCCCAATGCTCACTCGTTTGGACATATGAGAGGAGATATATGTCCCTTCTCTTTCTGTGTTTGGCTGATCACATTTAATATAATGCTTTCCAGCACTTTCCATCTTCTTACAAATGACATGATTTTGTTCTTCTTTATAGCTGAATAGAATTCCATCGTGTGTATTTCCCATCATTTTTCAAACCGTTCATCTGTTGATGAAGATGTAGGTTGTTTCCATATTTTGGCTATTACAAACTGTGCTGCTATGAACATAGGTATGCATATGTTGTTGTAGTTCTCTGTTTTCAACCCCTTTGGAAAAATGCCCAGGAGTGGATAAAATATGGTGGGGAAATAAAAACACACATCTCCCAATTAGCCTTTACCCAATCCCAGCCCTATTCCCTCCCCCCTCCTCCCCATGCTTGTCTTAGTGATTGACTTTGATATGTTTAAGTATATCATGTGTTTTAGAGAGTTTCCCTCTTTTCCCTTCCCATCCTCTCAGTTAGGTCACCTTATTTGCTCATCTATGGAATCTCCTTCTTCATCTAGAGTTCCTCCTATTACTCATTTCTCCCTAGCTTTTGCGTATTAATGAAAGCATCCAATTTCTTTTGTGTGTGTGACTGTCTGATCTAACTTAGCATAATGTCCTTCAGTTCCATCCATCATCTCATTACTTTTTTTTTGGTTCATAATCCTTAATTTTTGTTTTATTATTCACTGCATATTCTATATGACTTTGGATAAGCTGTGAGATATATTTAAAAGCTATTGAGAATGTTTCAGTATTTATATTTTATCAAGGAATAATTGTTCTATTATTTTTTCTTTTTAGATATTGAACATTTCTTTTTTTTTTTTTTTTTGGTGGAACTGGGGTTCCTGGAAACCCTTCTCCGGGCTACACTCCCAGACCTATTTTATTTGGAAACAGGGTCTCCTAAGCCAGTGCGGCTGGCTTCAAACTTGGGTGATCCTCCTGTCTCTGCCTCCCAAGCACAGGGATTACAAGCGTGCACCACCACGCCCGGCGATGTGGAACTTTTAATGTACTTTTATTGGTGCACTAAGTCTCACATGATAATGCAATTCATAGTGATACTGACATACATGGACACAGCATTTAGTGAGCTTTCCCCTGACTCCCACCTCACATACAAGATATTGCGATTGATATTTATATTCTCACATGTATGCATAATGTCAATGGAAGTGATTCCTTCTTTGATGCTCCTCACTCTTTCCCCTAGAGCATCTTTCTGGATCCTCTGAAGCTTCTTCTCCATTATCTGAAGTTCCTATGGTATTCTTATTATTCTCCTATTTTCTGCATATGAGATAAAATGTACAACCCCTCACTTTCTATGACTGGCTAATCTCACTCAGTATAATGTTATCCAGGTTTATTTCTTTTTCAGAAAATAATATTATTTTGTTCTTGATTGCTGAGTAGGATTTCATTGTGTGTGCATTCCATATTTTGTAATCTATGTATCTGTTGATGGACACCTAGGTTGTATTCATAATTTGGCTATTGTAAATTGTGCTGCTATAAACATGAATATGTTTTTATGTCCTTTTATCTATATTAATTTAAATTGTGTTGAAATCTTTTTGTGGTACTAGAGGTGGAACCCAGGGGCTTTTCTACCTCCGGGCTATCCTCTCAGACATATTTTATACTTTATATGGAAACAGGGCCTCACTAAGTTGCTGAGATCCTCACTAAGTAGCTGAGGCCAGCTTCGAACCTGTGAAATCCTCTTGTCTCAGCTTCCCAAGCGCTGGGATTACAACCATGCACCACCATGCCCAGCTTGTGTTGAAATATTTTATCTTCATTGATAATGGAATTTCTGGCTCCTCTGAAACTTCTCCATTATCTGATTATTCTCCTATCTTCTGCATATGAGATAAAATATAGGACCCCTCACTTTTTGTGACTGGCTAATCTCAGTGTGTAATGTTTTCCAGGTTTATTTATTTTTCAGAAAATAATATTATTTTGTTTCTCTGTTTTTGTATTTGGTGTGACTAATTCAACTGTTTCTCTTACTTAGTAATACTAAGTCAGAATATGATCTTGTATTTGTGCCTCAATTTTTTTGTGTGTCAGCTAAACTGAATAAGGGTGAAGCTTAGCCTCACTTTTTGCAGTTAAGTTCCTGCCCATTTCCTTTTCTAAAGCTAGTTATGAACTGTCATCTAATTCATAATTATAAGCACCCATTAGAGGTTTTTTTAGCTGTAAACAGTGGTCTAGAGTGCACAGTGCTATTCCTTGATTTAAAATAATTGCCTGGCTCTAGTTCAGTGGCTCATATATGGTAGTTTCTCTATAACCTACAAGAGCTAAGTATTTAACTTCCTTTGAATAGACAGTCTCTTGTAGGGTTCTGTTCTGTTGTTGCTGCATAGGTATATTAGTATTGACTTTTAATTTAGGAACACTACTTAAATGATGTTTAAAACTGTATTTATTGCTGGTGTATTTTTGGTGCAGTATTTAAGAATATTGGATCACAACGGTATAATACCTCAAGAGTAGATTAAAAGCCTCATAGAGTATCTCTACCCAAGTTGAAACATTTTTTCTGTAAAATGTCTGTAAATGTTTTAGGTTATTCAATTCAAATTCAATCTTGGTCTTGGACTTGGTCTTTATTATCTATAAAGCATAAAATGCAAAGTCATTTTTAGTTTATGGTCCATAGGAAATATTCCAGATGACTTAATAATGTTTTGTTATTCTATATATAAATTTGTGATGGATAGGATTGAAAGTTGTATTGTTGCAAAAAACATACACAACTGTATGCTTTAATTTTTAACTGGAAAAGAACAGTTATAATTACTTAATCCTAATTTAAGCTGTGAGATATATTTAAAAACCATTGAGAATGTTTCAGTATTTTCATTTCATCAAGAAATAATTGTTCTATTATTTTTTCTTTTTTTGATGTTGGGCTTTTTAATGTACTTTCATTGGTGCATTATAGTCTCGCATCCTAATGCAGTTCATAGTGATATTGACATCCATGCACATAGCACTTGCTGAGCTTTCTCCTGAGTAATTGCTATACCTTCACTTTCTTTTTCACTTCAGTATTAGCAAGTATTTATATTTGTTTAGTAATTAGAAAAATAGCTGGGTATTAAAGTAATGGTCAATCTTTAGAGTTTAAAGAGCTTTGATAGCTGAATAAAGCAACAATTTAAAATCAAATAAATGACCTCGGATTGATCACTTTCATGAGGAGTAGTTTTAGGTGAAACTTCTAAAAAGAATACGTTTTTATCACTTAAAGTGCACTATTAAAGAAAAGAATGTCTTATGTAGATTTTATTCAAGAGAAAAAATGTTAGTGTAAACATTTAGAGTTAAGACCTTCCTTTACTGTTTTTCTTAAGAAGTAGCCACAAAATCAATATCATCTTCAAGTATCTGAGTAGAAAAAAGTACTACTAGAGAAAATAAAAGACAGAAACAAAAATACATTAAGAAATGTGATATGTAACTAGCAAACTATAAAGACACAGATGAAAGTCTTCTTTGGCTGATTTATCTGTTTCAGAGCATTGAATGCTCAAGAGACTAGAATAAGGAAGTGACAGGAAGTTATTTCACTCAAAATATTGAACTTGAATTAAAGCAAAAATAATTTTAATTATTGTAGTGAACATATGTTCTTTACCTCCTGGAGGATTATTAAATAGGAAAAATAAAGATTCTCTATTAGAAAATTGAAAACATAGTATAAACATCTAATTTAGAAAAGTAGAAATGCAAACATTCTACAAACACAAGAAAGTATTTAGCTATAATGTCATTTAGAAACTTTTCAATTTCCCAGTACATCAAGAAAAAAATTTGCAATAATAATCATAATTTTCAAAAATGACTATACTCATTAACTTTAATGCTTCCCTAGCTATTGTCCAAAGCTTAAATTAATGGATATTTTCTAGAGAGAATTTTTGGGAAAAGAATTTCAACTTTAAAAAATTGTAACTCCCATCCTAGGAATTTATTATTTTGCTATAAAATGCACAATAAAATGTATACAATAACCTGCATGACCAATAGTCATTATATGTTACACATGATAATCAAGAGCAACTAAAAAGAAAGTATTAATGATATATAATAATCTCATACAATAAATAAATTATCTTTCAGATATCACATGTCTAATCATCTCTTGAAGCTAGAGGGTTAGTTATCTTCACAACATTTATATTTCACATATGGTTTGACACTTAAAATAATATCAAGTGAGATAGACATGGGGTATGTTTCAATGTTTGTAAAATGATGTGGTTTTAAGTGTATCAAAACTGTAAAAATTGCTTTTTGGAATAAACACTATTATATTTAACAGTTTTCTTATACATTTGTTGGTGTATGCAATTGTGAGTTAGTTACAGTTATATTTATCTTTACATAGAAATAAAAAATAAAAGTAGTTTATACAAATATAACCTGAAAATAGTTTGAAAAGCAAGTAATTTGTTTTACCAATGTTTTATTTTTAAATATACCTTTATTATTTTTTATTGATAGTAATTATTTTTAATTATATGAGGAAAGTATTTTGTTGGCCAATAATATTGATACTCTGATTATTTGTGGTCTTTTCAATTTAATAATACATATTCAGATAATATAGCATTCTATGTACACAGAAAACTTAAAGATCACTTAATGTAGAATCATTAAGCTTTAAAGTCCAAAACAACTACATGCTTTTGTTAACAATAATTAATTATCAAATAATATTCTTAATTTTTGCATGATTTTAATAGGTTAATATAATGAATATTATCAAAGATAGACTTTTTAATGTTACATCATAAATTCTACTTTTTGATCTTCTGATATTTATAGAATATATGGTATAGTCCATGTTTTTCACTCACTCATATTAGTAAAATAAGTTTTATTTTTGATGGAAATATAATAAAAATTGGACATAGAACAACTATAAATAACTTAATCATATGTGCAGCAAACAAACATTAACTTCTTCAAATCTTAAAAACATTAACTTCTTTAAATCTTAAAAAAAGTGTTAAAGAAAGAGATATCAGGATAGGATACTTGGAGAATTGTTTATTGAATGATAAAATTTGAATATCTAAGACTAGAGTAAACAAATTTTATTTTTTAATTATTTTTTATAAGAGAGAGAGAGAGAGAGAGAGAGAGAGAGAGAGAGAGAGAGAGAGAGAACATTGAAAGACATATAATAGTGTAGAAAGTGACTTTTCTTTTTTTTTTTTTTTTTTGGTGTTACTGGGGGTGGAACCCAGAGGCTTTCTACCTCCGGGCTATACTCCCAGACCTTTTTTTAATTTTTTTTGTAAACAGGGTCTCACTAAGTTGCTGAGAGCCTCACTAAGTAGCTGAGGCTGGCTTTGAACCTGCGCGATCCTCTTGTCTCAGCCTCCCAAGCGCGGGGATTACAAGCGTGCGCCACCATGCCCGGCTAGAATAAACAAATTTTAAATGGCATAAATATTTTTGCAGAACAAAAAGAAATCCAGTAGGAAAATAATACGCTTCAAGAATAAAAGAATTGATGTGTGTGACCATAAAGCCAAAGATTTCAAGGATAAGAAGAAAACATACATTCAATAAACAGTATATAATCGAGTTGGTTCTGTAAAAAAAAAAATGGAAGGGAAAAGAATGGAACTGCGGAACATTATGCTAAATGAGATTAGTCACAAAAAGGAAGAAATCAGATACTTACTCTGATATGTAGATGCTAGGGATAAAAAGAGTCATAGGAGGAACTCTAGATGAGAAAGAAAAAAATCATAAATGAGCAAATAGGGCGACCTAACTACTGAGGGAGATGGCAGAGGGAAAGTGAAATTCCCTAATGCACATAACTTATATTCATCAACATTTCAATGTCAATCACTAAGACAAACAAGAGAAAGAGGGAGGGAGGAGGGATTGGGGTGGAAATTGTAGAGGGGCTAAATGAATGATATGTGCATGTATGGCACTACCATCTTGTACTTCATTAAGGTATATGACTACAATGTACCAATAAATTGTTTTAAAAAGCAATAAATTGCTGGCCATTAGGGATATGAATTTGTCAAATATCTCTGTTTTCAAGAAATAACAAAATTAATTTTTTAGGATTTTTAAAGCACATTAATAATAATGAGAATTCCCTTTTCTACATAAGCTATTGAAAACATAAAATATTTTTCTCTAATTTTAGTCACAATTCAAGTATTATAAGCATAAAATGATGTGGGTTTTTAAAAAACATATTTAAAAACTAAAGATTCAAACATGACACTTAAATAAACTAAATCTACCAAATATCAATTCTACCTAAGAAAGAAGAGATCCACTTTTTCACATAAAGCTGCAGAAGAAAGGGGTGTCTACCATATCTGTTAGAGAAAAAAACTAGTCAGGTCTTTCATGAAATGAAATAGTGACATGTGGTTTGACTCAATATGGGTCAGTAGGACAGATTAAACTTAGAAACTCCAGTAATAGAAAGCATATAAATTTACCATGTACTCTTTACTCCAGACCTTCACTTAAAACATGCTTATTAGGCCAAAGGGTAGGAGTATATCATGAAATATGAGCTCTTTTTAAGGTTCTTCAGGTTTTCAGGGATCAAAGACTGAAGGATGATGAGCTCAGAGAAATCTCTCCCCACGGTAGGCTTTCCGTTCTCTGAGGCAGGAGATTGGGCATGAAAGAATAGAGAAGTTCCTCTGAACTGCTCTGAATACTCTCAAAGTGACCAAACACACTGAGAAATTAGGGGGAGAGTGATTGGGTGTACAGATTTTGACTGAAGTACGAAAAACTGGTGGCAGTAATGTTGGAAAAAAAAATATATTCAAGGTGCCCTAAAATTCTATCAGCTGGGGTAGTGCAGTGAGAGAAGGATAGTATCAGACATGTATGTTCCTAGCATAAATGAATGATATGATAAATATTTTCCATTTCCTATTCTTCAGTCTCTTTCTTTTATTCCCATCTTTAACAATTCTATTCTAAGTCAAATAGGTAGGACTAATGTGTAAAGAAAGGCCACAGTAACCTAAAGGTAGGTATTGAGGTCTAGGCGTATTAGAAAAATGCCCAAAGGAAGTGACTGCCTGAAATTTCCATTGTGGGAGCTGAAGCCAGCTATGCAGGGCAGCTCAGCGTGAGGTGTATCAGAGACTGACATAAACTAGGAACATCTAGATAGAAGAGGATTCTTAAGATGCTTCAGGATGAGGAGACCAATGACCCAATTCACACCAAGACTATTCATTACACCAATCCTGAGAAAAAAAAATGAAGAGATCAATTGTTATCTTTGGCCCTTGTGTGTCTTTGTTGGAAGGATGAGAGGGGTTGCAATGAGTACAGGAAATTAGAAGGTCATTGAGTATAAAGCTATAGGTTTCCACTGGTTGGAATTCTATAGGTTTGAGTTTCTTCTTTGCTATTCATTTTAAGAAATTTTGGAGAATTTTTTGCGTTTTGGTACAATATAATGAAACTTTAATAGGTTCTGCTCTAATAATTTGTGCTACTGAAATTCTTAGTTTATGGAGCATTGGGTACAGAATTAATATACTTATCTAGACTATGTATGAAATATAATAGAGAAGGCAAGTGTATATACAGAGTAGATATAATTTGGTTATGAATAGAAATCTTATTTGTATCCTCAAAAAATAGTTCCTCTAGTGTGAAGTTAATACCATGATACCATTTACAAAATACTTATTTATTCATTATATCTGGGTGAAATCACAGAGCAGCAACACATGTTTTTTTTAGTCAAATGCCTAAGAGTTACAGTTCAGGGCTTGAAAATGAGAAAAATCAGTAGATTGGTGTGATGTGAATAAACTGAGAAAAATAATGATTCAAGGTGACATGTCTAAAAGCAGAAAGTAATGTCCATCTATCCTCAGATATAACAAGAATAATTAAATATGTATAGTTGGATAGTTGATTTACTCTGAGTGTTAAGAGTAATTAGGATATTCAATTTTAATTTGTACTGAGGATGGAACCAAGGGGCATTCTGCCTCCAAGCTATACCCATATGCCTTCTTTGTTTTTATTTTAAAATAAGGTATTACTTTATTTCTAAGACTGGCCTCAAAGCTGTGATATGTCTGTCTCAGCCTCTGAACTAGTGAAATTATAGGGATACACCACCACATTCAGTTTGGATGCATTTTCTTTCCTTGTAGACTCCTCATTGGTTTGAATTGATAAATTTCCCTGTGACTTTGCTTTTAAAAAATCATTTAGTCTTTTTAAGTATACTTTGTTAGTGCATTGTAATTATAGTGATATATAGAGCAACAGGAACATACACGCACACCAACAACACTTGGTGTGCTTCTGCCTGGATCCCACCCTACACCCTATCTACATGTCATTAAGATTTACTTTGTATTCATAATCTAGGTCTACATACTTTTCCAATGCCCTTTACAGTATCTATAAGTCTGCTTCCCAATAGGTAGTTGTTTGTAAAGCAGGCTGCCTATGACATTGATTTACGAAGACATACTTTGTACCCTTTATTGTTTTGGTTCAAAAAGCCTTTTAAAATGCCTGCCAGGTGTTGAATTTTTTTTGCCAAATGTGTTTTATTTTGAATCAGGAATACAATGTAGGTTATCTCCACTGACAAATGAGCTGAAAGGAGTGATGTTACATTGACTAATTTTCAAATGGCATCATAAATTATTTTATATTTTTAGTGAAAATATACCAGAGTTCGCCTTTATTTTTATGATTAAGTCATAATCTAGTTGATTTTCATTGGAACTATTTTTGATATAATTTGGGGCACTATTGTATTAATTTTCAGGTCTTTTGTTTACCTGGGAATAATTGTGAAACTATGATCTCTACAATTGCCTTTCTAGGTCATTCCAACCCACTTTTGCCATCTTTAATTTATGTTTATGTATTTATTTATTTTGTGGTACTGGGGTTCCTGGAAACCCTTCTATATCCAGGCTACACTCCCAGACCTATTTTTATATTTTTATTTGGAAACAAGGTGGCTGGCTTCGAACCTGCGCAATCCTCCTGTCTCCGCCTCCCAAGTGTGGGGATTACAAGCATGTGCCCCCATGCCCGGTGTGCCATATTTAATTTAGTATCTGATGTTTCGAATAAAAAGTGTCTAAGTTGATGTAAATCTACTAATCCTCAATTGTGTGTTTGCAAAACAAGTTTAAATTATTTTATGAAAAATTTCCTGTCTTCTCTGTGTCGGGAGAAAATTTTAATCATAATTCTCAAGTATGATTCCAAAGGTTAACTTCTACAGTTGCCTAAGCATCTGATCTTAGGAGAAAAGTCTTTTTGGAAGCAATTAAAAAATTGTGGGCCTTACGGTAATTATTCAGTAAAAGTAAGGCTTTTTAAACAAGAAGAGAAGTTTAGAAAGATGAGGAAGGAGTGTTTAACAGGATAATTAAAGAGTGGAAGATCTAGAAAATAGTGTATCAGTTGGAGGACAAAGATCAGGCAGATATAATAGAAACATAGAAACATGCTTATTTTGTGATTGCTTAATCTGTCAAATTACCTACGTTTTGTATACATACCTATTTTTTTTTATTTGAATCCAAATTTTGTTTAGAGGATATTTTAAAATAAATGGGAATTAGAACTTCCGGGAAGATGGCGACCGAGAAAAGCGGGGCTTAAGAGCCCCGCTAACAACAAATCTCCATTACCACAAAATCAGCGTCTTTCATAGCCAGAAAACAACATCACCAGAGAAACAAAAAATCACCAGGCTCCAGAGAGAAAGCGGACTGAGAACAGAGCCACAAAGGAGATAACCGGCCTTGCGCCCGAGGACGCGGCAGACGCGGCGGAACCAGCGAATTCACGGGACGGCTACAGCAAGCCGAGGTGAGCCACTGCGGAACAGCCAGGCGGGATTTCTCCGCGCAGAGAGCATCTAAAGCTCCCAGTGGCCGAGCTCAGCACACGCTGCAGGGATTCAGAAGAAATCAAAATCAAGAAGAAAAACGCCAGCCCCATAGCCGAGGGCGTAGCAGCGGCGCCATATTGCCACCGGCAGCAGCAGCAGAAAATTCACCGAATCCAGTATAGCTACATCTGCGTACTCAAGAACAGTGAGTCAAATCGCGGGCCACAGCGGAGAAATCCCAGTACTGTACTCCCTGGGACTTGACCCAGTGGGGAGGGGCGGTGGCAGAGATATCACACCATAGGAGAACGTGCAACCTGGCACCCCCCACAGTCTAAAGCAGCCTCTATCGACTCTCTGGGTCGGAGACTCTGTGATAAAACCCAGTAAAGGAGTAGTGGGGTCTGAGATACTACTGACTCGAGATCCAGAACACCTTAAGGGAAGTCATAGTGACCCAAGGGAAGAACCCAGAGAAGGCACAAACTTCCCAAATCATGGGAAAGAGGAATAATACTGGAGCAATGAATGCCCACAACCCCACAACATCAGAACCCGATAAAACAGAAAATCAGAGATTTCTAGAAGATCAAATCAGGAAAATAACTGTAGAAATAATAGAGGTGCTTCGAAAAGAACTCAGAGAGAGCCAAAAAGAGATAAAGGATGCAATTAATGAAGTAAAGGCCTCAATTCAAAGCACAAACAACCGATTAGAACACATGGAGAACAGAATCTCGCTCTTAGAAGATGATCATTCCAAAAATGAACTCATAGTTTCTAATCTAGAAAAAAATATCCGACAACAGGAATCTGATATTGAAGAAATATGGGCCCATTTTAAAAGAGCTAACCTAAGAATAATTGGAATAGAGGAGGGAAAAGAAAGTGAAACCAAAGGGATCAACAATCTCTTCAAAGAAGTAATAGCAGAAAATTTTCCAAACATAGAGCAAGAGGTTGATACACAGATCCAGGAAACTTATAGAACTCCCTTTAGACAGGATCGGAGAAGAGGATCCTCACGCCACATAATTGTCAAAATGACTGATGTGGAAGCCAAGCAGAGAATCTTAAAGGCAACAAAAACAAAGGGCCAAGTGACATTCAGAGGCAAACCAATTAGAATCACTCCAGACTTCCCAAACCAAGTCATGAGAGCCAGAAGGGCTTGGAGTAACATATTCCAAACTCTGAAAGAAAACAACTTCCAGCCAAAAATTTCCTACCCAGCAAAACTTTCTATCAAATTAGATGGAGAAATAAGAAGCTTCCATGACAAACAGAAACTGAAGGAATTTATGTCTTCAAAACCAGCACTAGAGAAAATACTCAAAGAGATTAACTACAAAGAAGAAATAGGTAACACACACCAGAACCAGAGAAACAAGAGTTTCCATCCAACAGACAATTAAGATTGGTTATCTGTGGAGATTCATTATTTACGTTAGTCTTTTGCCTATCTCTAAATGGTATTGTTTGCCTTTATTGTTGTTAAATTTTAGGATTTCTAGTTGGAATATTAATATACCTTCAGATATAGCAATTGGAAATATTTTATCCCATTCTATTAGTAACTGTTAACTCTGTTTACATTGTCTTTGGATATACAATTTTTTTTTTTTTTTTTTTTAGGGAGTCTGTATACTCCTCTGTTGCTTGTGCCATTGAAATCATAACCAAGAAATCACTGCCAATTTCAATGTTGTGAGGTTTTATGACCCAGATTTTCTCCTAAAAGTTTATAATCTTAAGATTTATATTTAGGTCTATTATCTATTTTGAGTTAATATTTGTATATGGGATTAGGTAAGGGTCCAATTTTATTCTTTTCTATGTAATTATTATTTTTTAACAATATTTAGTTAAAAGATTATCATTTCCACCACCAAATGTTCGTGGAAACCTTGTCAAAAATAACTTGACAATATAGGGAAGAATTTAGCTCTAGGCTTTTATTTAACTCCAATGGTTTATATATCTGCCTTTAGAATAGTACTACACTGTTTCAATTATTGTAGCTTTATATGGTTTGAAATCAGAAAATATATATCTTCTAGCTTTGTTCTTTTTCAAGATCGTTTTGGGTACCTAGACTCCATATTCCATATTAGGATAGATTTTTTTCTGAAAAATAAATATATAAATATATGATAGTTTCACCTAAAAAACAGAAAAAAATATTCTCTGGTAAGAAAGAAAGCAAAAAGAAATATTGAAATGTTATCTTTAAGTCATCAAAAGCTTGGTATCAGACAAATGAAACTGTTATGTGAGATTATCATTTTTAATTTTAGATAAATTGCCATAATACTAGATGTCAACTACTAAGCCAAGCATGGGAGGGAGGGATAGGGAGAGAATGAGGTGGGGATTGGGTAGGGGCTGACTGGGAAAAGTGTGCATGTATGTCTACAAAAGTATGTATCCTACTATGATGTATGAATACAGTGCACCAATACAAAATAAATAAATAAATAAATAAATAAATAAATAAATAAAATAAAATAAATGGACCTAGGAAATTTTGTAGTTCCTGGAAGCCCTTCTACCTCGAGGCTACACTCCCAGACCTATTTTTATATCTTTTTTTTTTTTTTTTTTTTTTTTGAAACAGGGTCTCTTAAGCCAGCGCTGCTGGCTTCCAACCTGCAAGATTCTCCTGTCTCTGCCTACCAAGCACGGGGAATACAAGCCTGTGCCACCACGCCCGGCTCTCAGGTAATTTTTAAACAAATATGTCATATATACTTGAGAGTGGATATTCAAGGCCTAAATCATCCTTGGTAAAGTTGTCATTTAAAGATTTGGTTGCTTTGATTTGTACCTCTCTGATGGTTATGATGTTGAACATCTTTTCATGTATCTATTGGCCATTTGTATCTCTTCTGTTGTGAAGTGTCTATTCAGTTCAGTTGCCCATTTCTTAATTGGGTTATTTGTTTTGTTGGTGTATAGTCTTTTGAGCTCTTTATGTATTCTCTTTGAGTGGTGGCTGGTAAAAATCTTCTCCCATTCTGTGGGCTTTCTCTTTAGGTTGGTTCTTGGTGGTTTCCTTTGATGAGAAGAAACTTTTTAGTTTGATGCATCCTACTTGTTAATTCTTGCTTTAATTTCCTGTGCTTCAGAGGTCTTGTTGAGAAAATTACTACCTGTGCCTATATATTGGAGTGTTAAGCCTGTGCCCTCTTCTAATAACTTCACAGTCTCTGATCTAATTTCTAAGTTTTTGATCCATCCCAAGTTGATTCCTGTGCACAGTGAGAGGTAAGAATTTAGTTCCATCTTTCTAAAACAGATAGCCAGTTCTCCCAGCACCATTTTTTTAAAAGGCCATCTTTTCTACAGTGTACTAAGATTTGTCAAAGATCAATTGACTATAGGTGTGTAGGTATGTTTTTGTGTCTTATATTCTGTTCCACCGACCAGTCTGCCTGTTGTTATGCCAATACCATGCTGTTTTTACTACTATTGCTCTATAGTATAATTTGAAGTCTGGAATTGTGATGACTCCTGCATTGTTTTTATTCTGTCTAACCCCAATCAGAGTGGCAAGCATAAAGAAATAAAATAACAAATGCTAGCGAGGAAGTGGGGAAAGAGGAACACTTTTATATTGTTGATCAGAGTGCAAACTAGTTCAGCCACTATGAAGATCAGAGTGGAGAGTCCTTGGAAAACTGGGAATTTACCTGCTATATCATCTGGGTATTTGTCCAAATGGGTTGAAATCAGAGAACTACAGTAACATATGCATACCCATGTTCATAATAGCACAATTCGTAATAGCCGAAATATGAAACCAACCTAGGTCTACATCAACAGATGAATGAATTGAAAAATTATGGGAAGTACACACAATGGAATTCTACTCAGCTATAAAGATGAACAAAATCATGTCATTCGCAAGAAGATGGAAAGACCTGGAGAACATTATGTTTAGTGAGATCGCCAAGAACAGAAAGAGAAGGGTCTTATGTTTTTTCTAATATGCTCAAACTAGGGAGTGTTAGGGATGCCAGAAGGACTCCAGATCAATGGAGGAGAAACTTCACAACTAGAATAGAAGGATGGGAGAGGAAGAAGGCTGAAGTTGATTAATGAAGGAGCTGCATCCAAATTTGTATAAAAATATAAACATTGCATGATTGACCTTGACACTCATTGTTGAGAGGAGGGGAAGAGAAGTTGTGTGTGTGTGGGGGGTGAGAGGGCACCAAACACAGTCTAAATGCATGTCATTCTCAATATGCTCCACATAAAAAAGTATGAAAATTTTAAAAAATTCAGAATTTTATATGTATTAAGCATATAAAATAACTATAATACAAAAATAATGTATTTTTTACTCCAACATATTTGTGTTTCTTATGCAAAGCATATAGAAAAATTACAAGTAGCCTTGTATTATAATTGATCCTAATAAAACAGTATATTATATAAAAATAAGAATAAAGATTTGGTTGTAATGATTAGTATTGCAACAAGAATTTATATGAGATTTTTTTCCTTGAAAAGGTAATTTAAATTGATGACCCCATGAAAATCAGCAACAACCAGTCAAAAGTAATGCTTATGTACTTTGTGTCTTTGGCCTCCAATCAGATATTTGTTTGCCTCCTCTATTAAATCTCAAAATGTAATTTCTATCCCCACATTCTGCGAAAAGAAAAAATAACAAATCCCCCACACTCAACAAGAATCTCAGACAACAGCAATAACATAGATATCTACAGATAATATGTAAATTATCTGGTGTCATTAATAACTGCTAGTGGCAATATTGACTATCCAAAGATATTTTCATCCTAAATTATCGCATCCCTAAGGCTCTGACCAGCAGAGTCTAGGGAAGAAACAAACGAACGCCAACTCTGTTGATGAAGCTACATCCTCTTTTAATGCTCCTCAATAATGCTGCTGCTGCTGCTGCTGCTGCTGCTTCTGCTGCCAATGTGCACAGCAGGCAAATATATATATCAGTCTCATAACCCCTCCCTCATCACTCCACCAACCCCAAGCTTCCCACAGCTAGGGCATGCGCATTTCTAACCCTCTCATAGGCGGGCTGGTGGTAGCATGAGGCGCTGCGTCACTGATCATCCGTAGGGCGCCTGATAGGGCTCACTGTGCAGGCTCAGGGCACTGCCAGCCTCGTGAGCCTCGTGACTTGGCTCTAAGCCTAGGCGCCATCTTGAGTCCACGCTGGAAACAAGCCTGGGTGCCATCTCGGTCCAGCCGAGTGGGCCCCGACATCTCCCCCTTTTTGTTTTATTAAAAATCAGGCTCGGGATCGTGCCTGTCTTGGGTTGTCGACCCTCAAGGATCATTCTTACCCATCTTTGGGAGAACAATAGCATGATTGTTTCCCTGTCTTAAGTTGATATGATCCCGGGGACGATCTTACCCATCTTTGACTACCGATCCAGCATATTGAGCCAAATCTGAGGAGATGAGCCAACATCAAGGACTGCCATAGCTTGCACCAATATGCACTGTTGTTGCAGTGTGCGTTGTCGAGTTCGCCTGATATATCCAACCAGTAAACAGCATGCTACCACCAGCAAAAATGCCCAGAAAGCCATGCTACCCCAATCTTTTAAGAAACCCAATGTTCCATGTATCAAGTCCATCCATTGTTGTACTGTGGCGACTTCTACGCGGGTAGAATTAATTGCAACGATAGATGCTCGAAGCTCAATCATGGCGTGTTCAAATTCATGGCTCCAAGTTCCTAGAAGCATCTTGCTTAATTGACGAGACAAATTGCCTGCATGGGAGAAACTTTGATACTGCACATACGTTATACATAATCCAGATAATTTATGAATACATGGTACCATGGCCATTTGCCCCAGAATGTCAACCTGTTCTTGTAACAGGTCTACTCTTTGATTTACCATTAATATGCCAGCTTTAAGTTGTCCATTTATTTGAGCTTGCTGAGCCATGGCAGTAGCCGCATGTGAGGATAGAGCATTCATAGTGGCTGCGGTATTTATAGATGTCGCCAAAGCGGCAGCAGCTGTAACTGCTGTAGCCACAGAGGCCACAATTACAGCAATAAGAGCAGAAATTCCAAAGTCTTTCTTTTCTCATTTCAGCAAAACTGGAAGGGAATTTACATTCACTCATATTGGCCAAGGAACTGCTATAGGCAGTCGCATTGCTACTGCCCAAGGGTGCATAGAAGCATTCCAGCAGAAAGTTAGAAAACAGGTATCAATAAAACAACCTAGACTATCATTAACCAAAGAACTATTAGAAACAAGCCAAAAAAATGGAGTAGTTACACAAACAGGAGTGGGCTCAAACGGGAATCGTGGTCCCATTGAATAATTTACCTTGACGCTAGCCTAAAAAGTATCGGAAAAATTTTGAGAATAGCTGTAATTTTTTACAGTTCCCCCTGAAATCATAGAAAAATGGTGGCAATGGTGGACACAGGTAAAGGAAGAGGGAAAGCAGAAATAATTCCCCAAAGATCTTTTTCACCCATTCCAATGTGAAACATTACCAACAGAGTTAGCAATATCCATTTGTTGCCTGGCATCTTCCATTGGCTCCTGTACATGGCGCACCAATCTTTCAGGAACCCGATTCAGCAAGTCTTTGTCCTGTGGGAAAACACACACTGACCCTCGACCCCACGTTAGCACTGGATCCGGACCATTCCATGCTCCTGTAAGAATATCTTTCCACATTGCTTGCCCTGCATAGCGCTCATGAGGCCTGTAATGTCTTTCCGCTGCCTTCGTCCATTGGCATCCAACGTTAAAAAATTTAGAATAAATAATATAAGATTTAGTTTATCTTTTGGTGTGCTCCATTGAGACCCCATTCCCCCTTTTTGTTTTATTAAAGCAGACTTAATAGTGGCATTGGCTCGTTCTACTATGCCTTGGCCCTGTGGATTATATGGTAATCCATGATTTAAGTGTATAGCCATTTGGGCACAAAAATGAGAAAATCTCTGAGAAACATAAGCAGGTCCATTATCAGTTTTAATTTGGTGAGGGATGCCCCAGGCAGCAAAAGCCTGCAAACAATGGGAAATGACATGTTGGGCCTTTTCTCCAGTATGAGCAGAGGCAAAGATGACTCTGGAACATGTATCCACGGAAACATGTACATATTTAAGAGAGCCAAATTCAAGAACATGCGTGACATCCATTTGCCATAGGTGAAGAGGTAGCAGACCTCGAGGATTTACTCCTGTAGTAGGCTGTGGCAATAATGTCAAACAATTTTTGCATTGCAATACAATGCGTCGAGCTAGTTCTTTAGGGATTTTAAATTTTAGTCTCAACGTTTGGGAATTTACGTGAAATTTATTGTGAAATTCTTGAGCCTGTAACACTTTGTCCTCATTTGAAAAAATAAGTACAGTTCGAGTATGAAAATCTGCAATAGCATTGCCTTCAGCAAGCGGTCCAGGAAGTCATGAATGAGCTCGTATGTGGGTTGCATAGAAGGAACATTTTCGGTTCCAAACATATTGTTGTAACTTAGCCAATAATAGAAGAATAGTAGATTGTCCCTTAATATGTCCTACACATTCAAGGCTATTAAGTGCCTGTACTACATATAAGCTATCTGAAATTAAATTGAATGGAGTGGAATCATAGAGCATAAATACTTGAATCACTGTCAAAATCTCTACTGCCTGTGCTGATGAATGGGGAAAATGAAAAGTTTGTGGATCTGAGCCCTCTTTGAATATCACTCCCATACCTCCTTTGGATCCATCTGTAAAAATATTTGGCGCTCCAGCAATTGGTGCAGATCGAGTGATTTTAGGAAAAATAATAGGATGAGCCAAAACAAACCTGAGCCATGGATGTTGTGGATAATGATTATCGAATTGTCCTGTGGCCATTACATGGACAATGGCCCAGTCAGAATTGGTGGCAGCTAGAGTGGCAAGCTGTTCTTTAGTATATGGAGTGATGATAAGATCAGGCTGCATCCCAAATGCAGTCAGAGTTGCCTTTAGTGCCTTAATAATTATTTGTGCAACACAGGCTGGATACCATGGCAACACTTTTTTGGGAGAATGAGGGTCCCACATTATGGGACCCTCTTGCCACAACACTCCAGTGGGTGTGAGATCTGTGGTAAGAATACATAAGAGCAGTTTTTTCTGATAATCTATACGATCCACTTGTGCTTCAGATAATATTTCCTCTACAAGTTGAATACATGTTCGCGCATCAGGTGTTAAAGATCGCGAAGAAAGTAAATCTGAATCTCCTTTTAGCAAATCAAACAAAGGTTTTAGGTCAGCATTACTAAGTCTGCAATATGGTCGAATCCAATTTATATCCCCTAAAAGTTTTTGAAAATCATTTAAAGTTTGTAAATTGTCCACCCTCAAGCTAACCTTAAGAGGACGAATAATAGTATCTTCTTATTTGGTGCCAAGGTATTGTTTAACATTTCTCTGTTGTATTTTTTCTGGAGCTATAATTAAGTTCCATTGTTTAAGACATAGTATAGTTTTTATAAGCATATCATCCAAAATTTCTGGGGTTTTAGCACATAATAAAATATCATCCATATAATGACAAATCATGGAAGAGGCAAATTCTCTCCTAATAGATTGTAGGGCTTTATCTACATATATTTGGCACAACGTGGGACTATTAGCCATACCCTGTGGTAGCACTGTCCATTCATATCTTTGATCCACCTGCTGATGGTTAATGGACGGTATTGTAAAAGCAAATCGAGGGGTATCTGCAGGATGCAGTGGGATAGAGAAGAAACAGTCTTTGACGTCCAACACAACAGTGGGACAATTGGCAGGGAGGGCTGATATGACTGGTAGCCCCAATTGCACTGGTCCCATGATCTCCATACTCGGAGATCTCCATGCTTGGAGATCATGTAACAATCTCCATTTACCTGATTTCTTTTTGATAACAAAAATAGGGGTATTCCATGGAGATGTGGAGGACTGTAAATGTCCTGCTGATAACTGCTCCTGTACCAGCCCGTGGGCTGCTGTAACTTTTTCTTTAGGAAGGGGCCACTGAGAGACCCACACTGGCACATCTGTTTTCCATTTAATCTTTAATTGTTCAGTGGCCCCATAGAAAAACCCAGTCCTCTTTTATCTTTAAGATTGTTTCTTCCCATCATGGGAACAGGGGACTTTCAACCTTGTTCAAATCGGCCAAGCCCACCTGTCCCTGAATAGCCTGCATCATGCATAAGTTGTTGACTTTGAGGGCTATATATAGATTCACTAGTCAATTTTACTCCCATTTGTTGTAACACATCCTGACCCCACAAGGATACAGGAAGCTCCAGAACAAAAGGTTGGATTGTTCCTGAATGACCTTCTTGATCTGTCCAATTAAGGTGAACAGCACTGCAGCTTGGACTATTTTCATATCATAACCCCTTAAGTAATTGATCTGTCTGTTGTAATCCCCAACCTTTTGGCCATTCAGATAATCTAATGATACTACGGTCTGCACCTGAGTCCAAGAGACCCCAAAAAGAGACTCCCTGTATAGTGAGTTGACACATGGGACGTGACCCCATATCCATAGTGAGCCATGCTCCAGGAGGACCTGTAGAACCAAGGCCCTTATCTTTTCTTGCCTGTCTTTGACTAGGAAAAAGAGAATGTTTACTAGGCAACAGAATTATCTGAGCAATGCGGTCCCCATCATTTATAACAGAAATCCCACCAGGGGAAGAAACTAATATTTTCACATTGCCTGTATAGTCCTGGTCAATAACTCCTGGATGAACCACTAGACCCGATAAGGTAGTAGAACTTCGGTCTAGAAGCAGTCCTACAGTATTAGAAGGAAGGGGTCCATGAAAATCTGAATCTACTTTTTGAACTCCCATTTCAGGGGTTAATATGAGTCGGGCGGTAGCACAGATGTCCAATCCTGCACTCCCTGGGGTTGCTCTCCGTATGGTGGGAGAGGCTGCTGAAATCGAGGCACCTGCCTCATCTGTGGTCCTGCATTCCCTGTCTCCTGTTGAATTGCCCCATACATTTGAGGGCCCTGAGGCACAGGGCCCCTCTGCCCATTTTTTGGCCTAGCACTTGATTGCGGTGGGGGAAGAGGCTTTCCATCTACATCCCATCGAGATCTGCACTCTATAGCCCAATGGTTGCCTTTTCTACACCGAGGACACAGATTGGGAATCCTCTGGGCTGGTCTAAAAGATGCTCCAGAATTAGTCTGTATACAATCTCTTTTAAAGTGTCCTGATTGACCACATCGGAAACAATTCCCTGAACTGCCTCTCTGCTTTTGATGGTAAGGCTTGCCCTGCAACCCAGCAACAATGGCAGCAGCTATGGCTTGTCCTTGTATGACAGAGTCAGTTATGTCTCTGCATACCTTGAGCCATATTTCTAGGCCCTTATTTTTATAGGGATGTATTGCATCCCGACAAGGCTTATTGGCTTGCTCATAAGCTAGCTTTTTAATCAGTGGCATGGCAGCATCCACATCAGGGAAAACCCGAGAAGCTGTTTCCACAAGCCGTGATAAAAAATCAGCAAAAGGCTCATTGGGTCCTTGAGTAACTTTTGACAAACTGGCTCCTAAATTACCTGTCCCTGATAACAACTTCCATGCCCTTAATGCTGCTTGATTAATTTGCCCATACACCTGCTGTGGGTACTCATTTTGATTATTAGCAAATGGTCCCTGTCCCATTAACATATCCAAATTCCAAGCAGGTTGCCCTGTCTGAGCATTAACACGAGCTTGATCAGAGCAATATTCTGTATAGGCTGACTTCCAATTAAGATAGGCTCCACCAGACAATACAGCCCTGCACAAATTCATTCAATTATTTGGAGTCATGGAGTATCTTTCAAAGGATTCTACCAGTGACAAGGTAAATGAGGCCTGCACTCCATATGTAGACACAGCTTCTTTTAATCTTTGAACAATCTTCCAATCTAATGGCTCATGATACCTTTGCTGATTCTGGTCAAGAAACACAGAAAATGCTCCTGGTGTAGGAAAAATCTCCACCCACGGACTAACCTCAGGTCTCTTCCGCCTATCAGACTTTCCTTTCTCAGTAAGATATGGCGGCGGACTAGGAGAGGGAGGGGGAGGAGCGGAAGGTTCAGGATGTTTCTTTTTTCTGTTATAAGACATTTGGAATCTGCGCCAAGATTCTAACAAAACTTCTTCCTCCTTATCTCTTTCTGGTGGAACAGGCCATATCTCTTGTTCCTCCTCGGAGGAATCAGTGGAGTCGCTTTCAGAGGACTCCTCATCCCTCTGAGAGTCTGCCTGTTGACCTTGCCCTGAAATCTCTTCTTTTGCTTCCTCTAAAACATTAGAGCCTTCAGCCAGAACTTGATGATACCTCCCTGTTTTGTCTGTCAGGCATGATTTAATTAAGCTCCAGATAGCCAATGTCCCAGGTGGGAGAGCCCCTTCGGCATCGGCCTTAAGAAGATCCTGACCAAGACATTTCCACTGAGGAGTGTTAACATATCCTTCCTCTAAAAACCATGGAGCTACAGTTTTAACTGTGCTAAGAAAATTTTCTAAAGTGGCTGCTTTCACTTTCACTCCCCTTTTAGACAGAATGTTACGAAGAGCCTCTTTGACCTTCATGGTAGCAACCTTAGACCCCATGATAAGTTTTACTTCGTCACAAATTCCTGCAAACCTATCGTTGCAAATTCCTGCGAACCTACACAGCACTGTCCCTCGCTTATCCGGGAGCCTTATCTTATTTTATCACTTACCTGCGAATTATTTTATCACTTACCTGCGAATTTTTTGCTACGTTTTTTTTTTTTTTTTTTTTTTTTTCTCTCTCTCTCTCTCTCTCCCGGATTTTGGCGCCACTTATCGCATCCCTAAGGCTCTGACCAGCAGAGCCTAGGGAAGAAACAAACGAACGCCAACTCTGTTGATGAAGCTACTTCCTCTTTTAATGCTCCTTCTCAATAATAATAATAATGCTGCTGCTGCCGCCAATGCGCACAGCAGGCAAATATATATCAGTCTCATAACCCCTCCCTCATCACTCCACCAACCCCAAGCTTCCCACAGCTAGGGCATGCGCATTTCTAACCCTCTCATAGGCGGGCTGGTGGTAGCATGAGGTGCTGTGTCACTGATCATCCGTAGGGCGCCTGATCAGGCTCAGGGCACCGCCAGCCTCGTGAGCCTTGTGACTTGGCTGCAAGCCTAGGCGCCATCTTGAGTACATGCTGGCAACAAGCCTGGGCGCCATCTTGGTCCAGCCAAGTGGGCCCCGACACTAAATCTCTAGAATTTGTGAAAATATTACCTTATATGGTAAAATGATATTGCAGATGTGATTATGTAATGATAAAAACATGGGAGAATTATTCTATAAGTATGGTCCAATGTAAATAAAGATCTTTATAATAGTGAAAGATTCAAGAGTTGAAGAAAGACTTGGAATGGAAAGTTATCTTATGGCCTTCATGGATAATGGAATGGGTTATGCAGGTGACTTTTGAAAGAGACAAGGAAATGGTTTATTTTCTAGTTTCTCCAGAAGAAACACAATCCTGCTGACACCATGAGTTTTACATGGTGAAAGTCATTTTAGAATATTGTTTCAGTTCTCATTTCATCTCTGTGACCCAATACCTATAACATGTGTTTTAAACACACACACACACACACACACACACACACACACACACACATACAAACACACACACAAACTGAGGGGAAGGAAGATTTTATTTGCTTATAGATCTGGAGAGGTTCAGAGGTCATATTTCACTTTGGGGGATGCTTCTTTCATAGCTGAATTCCCTCAGGGCAACCTGACAGCAAGCAAAGACAGCAAGAAGAGGAAATGAGGGAATATATATATATATATATATATATATATATATATATATATATATATAAAGTCCTGCCTCCAACCTGGTTGGTCTGTCTACCACATGAAGTTTAGGGCTCATTCTTAATCTAAACAATTACAACTACTCACCACCAGAAGGGTATGATCATTTAAATATTCAACTTTATGATGATTTATTACAACAGCAAGAAAGATTTATGAAACAACTCATGGTGAGTCATTTCAAAAGAGAAATAGAAACTCTCTAGATTGTGAGGCTGGCTCAAACAACAGGCTTTTAGGGCCTATATTTGTGTTCTATGCTATAATAATTTTCTTTTGACAAACACCATTTTTAGGTAGATCAACACAAAAATAGAAGCACACACACACACACACACACACACACACACACATGAGCAAAAAGTAATAAAAAGGAATTGTCTACTTTCTTTAAGCATGCAAAATAAAATAAGAAAGCTAACAAATCCAGGATGCCAAATTAAAATGCACAATGCAAAGGTGTGGGGTTCAAACTTGCTGCTGTCTTCCCACGTTCGTATGTATTCAACAAGCCTCAAGGCACAATGAATCTCCATGGCTACTGAGCCTGGCTGAAGCATGGAATTTACAGGAATAGGCAGAGCACCATGTGTCAGTGCAGCCTCCAGAAAATCCATAGAAATGAGGGCTGCCCAAATGAGAAGAAAGACAGGCTATTTATTCAGTGCTTGTTTTAGCAAGGAAGTTGTTCACTATCGCCTAAATTTCTCATAGATGCAAAGGCAAGAAAAATAGAGTGGGAGATCTTTTTTAGCAGAGAGAAAGAGAGAGAAAGAAAGAGAGAGAGGGAAAGAGAGAGAGAGGGAGAGAGAGAGGGAGAAAGCTGCAGATCTGTTCTGACTGAATGTAGTTGGCATGGGGAGTAGAAGATTGGTTTCATAGAGTCATGACACCATGACCCTTTGCTTTGCAGAGAAAATTTTTTTCTAAATCATACTGATTTTTAACTGGGGCAGAGATCAAATGTAGAAAAATTGACATTCACTGACCAAATCTTAATCATTCTGGACCAATTGATATAGAGTTTTTGCTTAGTTTTCTGGGCTTTTTGCTACAAATATAAGAGTTATGTTGTCAGATGTGGTCTATTCACTGTTTGTGCATTCGGTTTCTCAGTGGGTACTCAGTGCTGGTGAAACTGGTCTACTAGAAGAGGTAGTGATGGTCAGGATATTAAAGACTTGGTAGGGTTCAAAAAATGCTATGCCAGTAGGACAATTCATCAGTGCTTGAGTGCTGTATAGTGTGCATCAATGCAAGAAAAAAGTTCTGCACATGTTGTCAGAACCCAGGTAGACTGAGAGAGGAATGTGTAAGCATAAAAGGAGTGGCATCAATGGAAGTTTGGAATCCACAGAGAAAGTGGCCAACGAGGTAATTATATCAAGAGAAGTGAAGCCAGTTTTTCACTGTTACAGAAGGAGCAATGAAATTGTGATGGCTAATTTTATATGTCAACTTGGCGAGGCAACAGTGACCAGTTGTGTGGATAAGCACTAGTCTGGATATTGCTGGAAATAAATGTTACAGAAATGATTAGCATTAAAAATAAATGTTCTTTAAGTAAAGAAGATAATCTATCATTAAGTAAAAAAGATATTTCAGGCTTTATTCATCTATGTTTAAGATTCTTTGGCTTAAAAAAGAGAAACGTATTTTCTCAGAGTTCTAGGGAATTCAAAAGTGCCATCAGTGTTGGTTTCTGATGAGGCTCTCTCTGGCTTGAAAAGCCACTTTCTCTCTGCACCTTACATTTATTTTTCTTTATGTGCATGTATGCCTGATCCTGCTTCCAATTATAAGCACATTCATTCTACTAGATTAAGTATCTGTTTTTCTAGGTTTTTGATGTGTGTCATTAGGTTGTTTATTTTGTGACTCGTTTTCCTTATGTGAGCACTCAGTGTTATAACCTTTCCTGTTAACACCACCTTTAAAGTGTCCCATTGATTTTGGTATATCGTGTCTCTCTTTTTGTTTAATTCTATAATATTTTTTAGAATTTTCCCTTTATTTCTTCTCTGATCTAGTCCTCATTCAAGAGTGTATCATTCACTCTCCATGTATTTATGTAATTTCCTTATGGATCAGATCTATGTTGTTTTTTGTGGTCTATTCACTGTCTTTTGGTGTTCCTGTGGTATATTAAAATATTCTCTAAGGTTCAAACTATTTAGAAAATAAAATAAAAATGAAATAAAATTCTTTTTGAACTTTGTTGGTGCATTAAAATTATACATCATAGTGAGATACAAAGCGATGTATTTATATGCACATACCACTTGGTATATTTCCTTCTGTATCCCACCTGGTTCCCTCTCTTCCCATACACATTACTGAGATAAGAAGTAATACCTTTATAGATGGACATAAATTTATTTAAACTTTATTTCCTCAATCCTTTTTTTCCTCTTCCTCTCTCCCTCCCCCAGCTCCCCTCCACCGTTCTATTAGTCTTTCTCCTTATTTATCTGAATTCCTCTTTGGTTCCTATTTGCTCTCTAGCTTTCACATCTGAGAGAAAACATACTGCTCTAGCCTTTCAGAGACTATAGCTGATAAAATAAAATTTTGATCATAAAAATTATAATTTTGGACTGAGTGATGTTCTACCAAACAATGGGTCTTCCCATTTTATAAATGTCAAAGTTATAAAAAATAATGACAACTAAATAAAGTGCATATCTTGTTTGAATATAAGGGGTGGGTTTCATTAAAAATACTACTGTAAAAACAAACATCATTTTAATATAGATAATTTTTATAATGCTGATCTTCCTATATTTTGTCTTTGTTTCCACAGTTATGTCAGATAATGTCCTTGTTAGATATGTGCATGCCTGAGTATTTAAGATGGTAATTAGTGTCTGATGTCTGAAAATGACTTGCCATTTTTTCAGAAAAAAATAAATAAGCAAATACAGGTAAAATATGTGAACTAAAAATAGTTATAAAAGTTCTTTGAAATATTTTTGAAACTTTTATGAAGGTCTGATTTTTTAAAATTAAAAATATAATTAAAATACTAACCCACTACAAAATGGAAATGGAAGCCAATTTCCTACTTAGAACAGAAATCTAAGAAAAAATTTAATAAGAAATTTTCAGGGCCTATATGAAGGAAGCTAAAAAGACTTTACTGGGAGAAATAATAGTCTGCATAAAGTAAGAGAGAGAATATTAACAATACTAATCACCAAAAATCTGAAAGTAGAAGTGAAATTGCCTTCTTTGCCACAAAGTTGAAGAACAAATCTCAAAATGATATTTTAAAATATTCAAAAGTATAGGAAGAATTAAGCTCTTTTATATTCTATTTAAAGTAATTTATATTCCGGTTCCATCATGCTTTTGAGCAATTCTGTAATAAGATTAAATGTATAGTATTAATATTGTTCAGGTTTTTCAAAGCCGTTGAAGGAATGTGAAGTCACTCACCTGTTTTCTTGGGAATCAATTTTGCTGTCCTTCCTTTACTTTTCCCCCCCTCATTTTCTCAGGATAAGGTGAAACAAGAAGAAACACTAATGGAAGACTGCCCGCAAGCAAAAGAGCTGGAGTATTTCCACTCTTATCTCTGGATGAAAATCTCTATGGATTTAAATCTTCATTGTACTGTCCAGGCTGTGATTCTAGGTCTCAGCCAGCAGCCAGCCCCAATTCTTGGGTGTCAGTAATGCTATCTCATTTGTTCATCAACCCAAATACAAATACCATCTTTTATTCTATTCCACTATGCTTCAGTATTCATTTGTCTTTTTTTTTCTTTCTACTTCGTTTTTTTTTTTTTTTTTTTTTTTTTTTTTTAGAGGGGGGGAGGCAGATGTAACAGAGATTTGAACCCAGCCAGATTTATTCTACTCTGAGCTATAGCCACAAACCATTCTATATTTTGCTTTTAAAAAAGGGCTCAGCCGGGTGTGGTGGCGCACGCTTGTAATCCCGGCTCTTGGGAGGCGGGGACAGGAGGATCACGCAGATTCGTAGCCAGCCTCGCTGGTTTAGGAGACCCTGTTTCCAAATAAAAATATAGAAAATAGGTCTGGGAGTGTGGCCCGGAGGTAGAAGGGTTTTCAGGAATCCCAGTACCACGAAAAAATATATAAACAAACAAACAAACAAACAAACAAATAAATAAATAAATAAATAAATAAATCAAGGGCTCAGTGTGTCTCACTAAGTTGCTGAGGCTGGCTTGAACCTGCTATTCTCCCAAGTTCTCCTATCTCAGCCTCCCAACTTCCAGTATTGTAGGCATATGCTACTGTCCTCTACTCCCCTTTGTCTTCCAAATAAATTCTTAAAACTATATTTACAACTTTTCTAATTTAAAATATTCTCTATAAATTCTATATTCATATTCTTCATCATTTGAGTAGTTAAAAACCTGAGGTTCCCAGCAGTCTGCCATGGATTTTGTTTTGCTGATGAGACCTTTATTAAAATAATCATCAAAGCTACCTGTAAAAATATATTCCAAATACACCCTACACTAAACATCTGAGTTCAAGATTGTTTATTATAATTAGCAAAATGTAGAAAGCATTTAAGAGTAGTTTATTGCTTAAATATATGGCTCATCAGTATTAGTCAATACAAGATAGCTACCAAAAATTCTATTAAGTCTTTATGTTTGGCAAGCTGTTTATCCCATGAGATTTCATGAAATAAGTAAATGGATCCAAATTTTGTAACATACTTCATGAAAAGTAAGAACAATTTATCATTTATTTTCTAAATGTTGGAATTTCAGATTATCATGAATTAACTATTTGTATTTCTCATACTTTGGAATAATGTTTAATACTATATCTTTAAAAATTTATTATTATTATCATTATTATTAATCATTTTGTATGATACTAAGATTGAACCCTGGGAGGATCTACCACTGATCTATAACCTCAGTGCTTTTAGTTAATTTATTTATTTTTAAACAGAATTTCACCAACTTACCATCTTTGGCCCTGCACCTGCAATACTCCTATTTCAGCCTCCTGAGTACTAGGCTTACAGGTAATAGCTATTATTTAGGTAAAAACAATAGCAAAGATAATGTTAGTCATGAAGCAATTTTTAATTCTTTTGTAAATGACTTTCTTGTATTCCCTTATCAAACTGGATGATATTGCTTAACAATGTGATTGACGTTGAAAATCTATCAACATCAAATATGTTGAATTTTGTAACTGAAAATAATTATAGCCTATACTCACTGTTCAAAGGTTTTATATAAAGAGCATTTAGAACAATGTTTCAGGAATAACTAATTCAGTGTTTGTGAATAATTTTTAGATAATAACTACCCAAAATAACAAGAATCAACTGTGTTTGTACTTATCTTGCTGGATAGTTTCTACAAAGTTTCTATCCAGATAGTGGAGGAAATCCTCAGTGGAGCCAAGGAGTAAGGGTAGACAAGGAAGAAGGCTGAGGTTCATTAATGGAAATGTTCCCTGTGACTATGTGTATACATGTGAATATAACATTGTTAACCTGGACACTCAGTAACAGGAGGAAGGGAAATGGAAAAAGGATGAGGGACAAGTACTGTGAATATATGCCATTGTCAACATGATCTCCATTACAGTGTGAGATTATAATGCACCAATAAAAAATATATAAAATTAAACAAATGGAATCTAGTCTATTTAAAATATATAAAAATCAAAAAATAAATGGGTGACATGTGCATGTATGCCTCTACCATCCAATACCTCATAATAATGTATGATTACAATGGAGCACTATATTTAAAAATAGATAAATATATAAAAATATTTTCTGAAACACACTTTGCCAGACCCTTTGCGGACCATTTGGCTACAGCCTCTCAGTAGGTGTCTTCACAGAAAACAAAGGAGAGACAGAGGTTCCACAGCTCCTGCTCCAGTCATTGAACCTGACTGAACGTTCAATCAAAGTAATAAAAACATAGATCCACACAACACAGTGCATTTCCTCCTGAATTCCACCCCATGTACCTCTCTTCCCTCCCCATACACATTAGTGAGATCAATGGTGATACCATGTTTTTTTATTTTTTATTTTATTTTATTTTTATGTGGAGCATATTGCAAATGGCATGCATTCAGACTATGCTTGGTACCCTGCACTTTTCTCTTCCCTCCCAACAATGAGTGTCCAGGTTAACCATGCTATATTTATATTTTTACACAAATTTGGATATATCTCCTTCATTAATCAACCTCAGCCTTCTTCCTCTCCCATACTTCCATTCTAGCTTTTTTATTTCCATTTAATTTCATTTATTATAACAGTAGTAGTGCCAGGTTTTTCCATTATATTTTGTTTGGTACTTGTATTCTTTTTTATACTTAATTTTTATTGAAAATAAATGGTATACATTCTAGTTTGATGAGGTTTCTCCTTCATTGCCTGGAGTCCCTCTGGTACACCTAATACTCCCTAGTTTGGGCATATTAGAGGAAACCTAAGTCTCTTCTCTTTCTGTTCTTGGCTGATCTCACTTAACATAATGTTCTCCAGGTCCTTCCATCTTCTTGCAGATGATATGGTTTTCTTCTTTTTTATCGCTGAGTAGAATTCCATTGTGTGTATTTCCCATAATTTTGCAATCCATTCATCTGTTAATAGAGACCTAGGTCGGTTTCATATTTTGGCTCTTATGAATTGTGCTGCTATGAACATGGATATGCATATATTACTATAGTTCTCTGATTTCAACCCCTTTGGAAAGATACCCAGGAGTGGTAAAGCCAGATCATATGGTGGGTCCATTCCCATTTTTCTAAGGAATCGCCACACTGATCTCCATAGCTGCTCTTCTCATCAAAGGAAACCATCAAGATACTATATCAGAGACTATATTGAGGCAAGACCGGTGCAGGGGCCTCGGAGGCCTGATTGGAGCCTGCCAAGGGGTGAGGCCAGTGCTGGGGCCAGCCGTGAGGCAGGGTCGGTGCTGGGGCCTCCGAGGCTGGGATCGGAACCTGCCAAGGGGTGAGGCAGGTGCCAGGGCCAGCAAGGCTGGGATTGGAGCCAGCTGTGAGGCAGTCAGTGCTGGGGCCTCCGAGGCTGGGATCAGAGCCTGTCAAGGGGTGAGGCAGGTGCCGGGGCCAGCGAGGCTGGAATCGGAGCCTGCCATGAAGCAAGGTCAGCGCTGGGGCCTCCAAGAATGGAATCAGAGCCTGCCATGAGGCGAGACCAGTTCTGGGACCAGCGAGGCCAGGATTGGGGCCTACCATAAGGCAAGGCCAGTGCTGGAGCCAACGAGCCACAGATCAGAGTCTGCTGGGTGGCCAGGCCGGTGCTAGGGCCTTCAAGAATGGGATCGGAACTTGCAATGCAACATACATAGAGAAATATCACAGAAAATAAAAAAATCAGATGCTCTCCCTAATATGCAAAACTAAGAAATCTAGTTGAAGAAAAGGCTCTATGGAGGAGCAATTAAGGTAACCAATCAGAGAATGGGATGGGTAAATATGGAATCTCTTTAAAACACATGATGTATGTAAACAAATATATCAAAGTTAATCACTAAATCAAGCACGGGATTGAGGGATGGGGAGGGAATGGGATAGGGATTGGATAAAGGCTAGTCGGATGATGTGTACTTGGATATCCTCACAAGTCTTATATTCCATTGTGTTTTTTACTACAATGCATCAATAAAAATATATTAAAAATAATTTCAGATTTAAAGAAACACACACAAAAAATAAAAAAATAGGAAGGAATAGTGGCACACGCTTGTAATTCCAGCATTCAGGAGGCTAAGGCCAGAGGATTATGGTTTACGGACAGCTTCAGCTACTTAGTGAAGCTCTCCACAACTTAGTGAGACCCTGTTTCAAATTTAACGAATAAAAAGAAAAATTGGTCAGAGGTATATAGTTCGGAGATAGAATGCCCCTGTCTTCCACCCCCAGTACCGCAAAATAAATAAATAAATAGATAATATGAAAAGGGAGTGCTCTTAGCACATCTATTTTCATAGCTGCACAATTCACAATTGTCAAACTATGGAACCAGCCAAGATGTCCATCAACACATGAATGAATTACAAAACTATGGAATATGTACACAATGGAATTTTTCTCAGCCTTAAAGAAAAACACAATTGCGTCATTTACAGGGAAATGGATGGAACTGCAGAACATTATGCTAAGTGACATTAGTCAGTCACAAAATTAAAAAATCTGATGCTCTTCCTAATATGCAAAAGCTCGGGAGAAAATGGGTCATGGAAGGAACTCTAGATGAAGAAGATACTATAAATGAGCAAATAAGACGACCTAACTGAGGGAAATGGGAAGGGAAGAGGGAAATTCCCTAAAGTACATGACGTATATTAACAAACACATTAAAATCAATCCCTGAGCCAAACATGAGATAAAGGGGAGGAAATGGGGTGAGAAGTCGGTAAGGGCTAATGTGTGCATGTATGCCTCCTCCATCTTGTACTCTACTAAGATGTATGATACAGTGCAGCAATAAAATTTTTTTTTAAATAAATAAAAATAAACTATAAAATAGGAATAGGGGTACAGCTCAGTGGTAGAACATTTCTAGGTTTAATTCCCAGTAAAACACAGAGAGTGAGAGTGAGAGTGAGAGTGAGAGTGAGAGTGAGAGAGATAGCGATAGCGATAGCGATAGCGATAGAGAGAGAGAGAGAGAGAGAGAGAGAGAGAGAGAGAGAGATGCAGAAACCACACAGATGCTTTCATTCCAGACAAAAAAGATATAGTGGGGGAGGTTGTGGAGAAGAGAGGAGGATACTCTAGGATATATAGCTAAAAGAGAAAAATGTACTCCATCCGAGTGAGAAAGTATTGATGAGCTTTTTGAATGTATGCAATTAGTTACTGAAATAAAAATAGAGGGCTATTCAGCAAGCAATTGGAAGAAAAAAATTGGAGGTGGAGAGTGAGGACAATGAAGAGAATATTTTGGGAAACTTTCAGTCCCAAGATGCTACTAATCTATGCTAAGAAGTGTCAGTTGAGCTTTATAATTGGGCTAAAAATTCTTTAAGAGAATGGCTTTTATTCTTAAAATATAAAGAAAGTATAAGGGATGATTAAATACCCACTAAAGTAACACGCCATATTTAGTCTCCCTCCTGAGCCAGATAAAGAAATGGTTGTCTCAGCGTGAAGTCCCCTATGTCTGATTCCTAATAGCTCTATTAAATGTTGGGCAGGGAAAACACACATTACAGTTTATCTTCTTTCTACAACAGTAAACAATATGATGGTACTAAATACAGGACAAAAATGAAAAACTGGGAAAACTCTAGTAATTGGTTAAAATTCCATTCCAAATTAAATCTCTAAAGAATCTTTCTCTTTTTCTCACTTCCTTAATTAGTGAACAAATGTCAAAATTACAGAAAATGAATTACTGTTACTACACTTTACTTAACATAGGTTTCAGACTAAATTATAGGTACAAGGCTAGAGAAATAAGTGATATAAGCTCTGACCTCAGAAATCTCTGGAAAGCAGATATCATACCAGATATGATGGTAGAGTTCAAATACAGTGAGATAGTTTGCCCAGAGTATGCAGTAAGGAAGCCAAGGTTTATCTAACTGTAAAAGATGAGATTCAGGGTAGAAAATAGTTTACATCACATATGTAAATGCCATTTATGATTATTCACTATTAATATGTAAACATTTTATTGTTTTGTGCCCTAGACCCTATCAAAGGAGGATTTATCCAGAAAGAAGTAAAAGTCTACACACAAACATACACCCTATACATGCTCCCATTTCTTAATCAAAGCAGCTGCAGATAACATTGGCATAAAGAATTCAGGTTGCTTGACAATTGTGTTATATAGTTGGTGAGAATGACTTCTCATGAATTTTGTATATTTTTTCTTGGCAAACTATGTGAGAAGGCATATAACTCCCCAGCTCCTAAAGAAACTGACCAGAGAACATTCTAATGAAATATGCCATAGTCAAATGAGATTCAAATAATGAGACGGAAGAACCCACGGGAGAGGGCTATGAGTTAGATGAAGTCATGAATGAAAATGTGCTGGAAAAGATTTAAATTCCAATTCTTAGTCATAATTTTGAGCTGAGGTTAAATTTTCTAAAGCTGTACCCAACGTTTCATTCCTCAGTCCGGAGAAAGAGGGGCCCAGACTCCACATCGTTCCTTCGGTTATTCAGGGTTTTCTAAAGCAGCTGTGTAAGAATTGCAATCAATTGATGCTCTTAGAGTTCCTGTGATAAAAAGAAGGTTTTTCTGCTGAGCCGAGGATAGAGAAGCAGGTTTGAATTAGAATGCACAAACTGATAAATGCCTAAAAGCAGCATTAGAGAGAAAACACAAGACAAGCGATGCGCCTGATGCTGTGATTTAAAGCTTCCCAATTTCTTATTCTTGAATCCAGTTTACAAATTTATTATTTCCAGCTTGAGCAGCCACAGGAGGAAGAGTAAAAAAATAAAAAACGCTAAGAAGTGAAGGATTGCTGATCTTTTGCCCTAAAATACCATCTTTGTGAAACTGCTTTCGAGAGACTTTGGCATTTCAAGTTAAGGTCTTATTTGGCAGTGCTGCTTTCTTTTCTACATTGTTCCAGGGAAGTGTGGAGTTTAAGGAAATGGAATTTTTATACCCTTTTTATCCCCTTGGCTACTGATGCACTGATATTTTGGCACTCCCAGTAAGATTGCAGAGATTTTTGCAGTGCGTTTTATTTTTAGAAAATTCCTTTAGCTCTATCAGCTTCTGTCGTCTTACACCCAGGTGACAGACTCACTCACTCTCTCTTTTTCTCTCTTTCTCTCTCTTTCTCTCTCTCTCTCTCTCCCTCTCTCTCTCTCACACACACAATGACACAAAATAGGAAATAATCTCTTTGTAGATGTGCTTTTAAGGAGTTATTGTTTTATTTTTTGTATTAGGCAAACTGAAGTTACAAAAATCTCAAAGTTTCTGTAAAGCATATACTCAAATCAACCATATTATTGGTGGATTCAGAATACATCATTACAATTTTGCTATTCTATTTGAAGAATAATTTCTCAAAATACTTCCTAGTAATAATAGTTATAAATTTATCTCTGAAAATATACTTAAATACTTTTGTTGAATACTGCCTCTCATGGATATAATTTTGATAGAATAAATGCATCTTATCAGATGAAAAATATTAAAGAAATACATGTGAAGTTTACATATATTGTTTAATGTTGAACTATCTTATTGGCCATAAAATAAAGATAAAACAAAGACTCTTTAACAAAACCTAAAATTAGTTCAAAATTATATTTTGAAAACCCTCCATGGGCTGGGGATATAGCTCAGTAGTAGAGATCTTGCCTAGCATGTGTGAGACTCTGGGTTTGATCCCAAGAACCACAAAGGAAAAAAAATTCAACTCTCCCAAACAAAGAAAAATACAAGGAAAAGGCAGAGAAAATTTAACAACTCAATATGCATGGGTATACCCCTTATTTTACAGCTTCCAGAAAAAGAAAAGCTCTGATTTGAAACATGAAGAAATCACTCTGCCATGATTTGTGAAATCAACAAACAATAAATCAATGAATGTTTTTCACAACTATAACTCACAAAGAATGAGGCACTACAACATCAAAACTGCTGCCTAATATTTTTGAGCAATAATCACTGAGTATTGAATTAAGTCTTTCTTCAATGAAACAGTTGTCAGCTTCTGTCCAATAACTTAGGTGTATGTGCAGTAAGCTACTGTGTGGCAACAAATATATAATTTTTTGTCAGTTATTCATATACTTTTATCTACTTGAAACTCCCAAGAGAGCAAATAAATAATCCACAAGAATTCTTGAAGTTTTCTCAGAGTTCCAATCACTCATTTACTTTTAGTCAAAACACCTTTTATGAGATTATCCATGCCTAAGGTATTAAATATATTTTATTAAATGTACATTTAAATACTACACTTAGGCTTAGGAGATTGTGATGACAGAACAGAACAGAATGTCAAAGTAAGCCAGTGTCCTGTATTTAACCACTGTGCACACACACGCACACACACATATATAATTAAAATGTCTCCCCTGGATCCCAGGCCTAGAGTATTACATTGAATGACACCTCTGACTTTTCTGGGTCTTTAGCCTTCATGTGGCAGATTGTGGTATTTCTCAGTCCTCACAATTGCATGAGCCAGTTTCTCATAATAAGTCTTTTGTACAGACACACACACACACACACACACACACACACACACAACATCCTCACCCTAGTGGTTTTATTTCTTTGAAGAATACAGCACAATACTTATTATTCATTACATAATACTACTTTTGTCTCTGAAACATCTTATATAAAACGTTTCTTAGAGTATACCTGATGCAAAAAATAGTGGTCTATCATGAAACATTATCTGTTTCACATACTTTATAGCAATAAAAATTTGATTTTAGATGATTAAGCAGAAAAGTCAGTTTAACTTCAGATTAAATATTTAAAGTCATTCAAGTGTAAATACTCAGAAACGTTTCGCAAACACACGGGCAGATCTGCTTAAAGAACAAACCACTATCAACACCCTCCAAAGTCCAATGCTGTAGGAACTTGTCTTGTGATCTGTGATGTTAGCAACATTCCTACCACTGCTGCTGCATCTGGAACCACATGATGCGGCCAGTTATTTTTTTTCAGAATACATAAACTATGGATACCTTTGTTTGAAAATTTGATTCATACAGAGGCACCTTCCTTCAGCTGCTCAATTTTGAACTGAATTTTCAGGGCAGTGAATATGATTGGGGAGACCTACACCACACTCCTGAGAGGTGCACAGAGGAGACAGTGAAAACACTGCGGAAGCTACTTTGAGGAGAAAATAGTTCTACAGTTGACTAACAACCAACATAATAAGAGAATTCCATAATAATCAGAAAAAATAGAAAGTATGGAAGTCTGGCTTATATGTCAGTGCATACCTTGATGTGTCAGTTTAATTTAATTATCCACAAAGCACAATCAATAGGAATATTAATATTACTACTGCTGCTAATAATAATTTGCATTTTATAAATCTTTGTAATTAATATAATTTGCACTAACTTTGTGTTACTTTTCCCAAAATCCCTAAGAAATGGAATGTAATCAAGGCTGTTTCAAATAATTTTTTCCTTTAGCAGTACAAATTCTCAAGACCTGGGCCATGTACATGTACAGTATTATGCAGAGGGTTTAGGAAACATCTGAAGTCAAAACTATTTTCACACTAGTACGAAACATTTATTTGCCCTTTTCCACATCTTGATATTTGGGCTGATGACACAAAAGCAGTGGTGCATAAGACTATTGGTGACTTCATTTCAAGTGGGTTTATAAAACAAAATCCCCACTGCCAAGCTTTCTAATATTTACTTCGCCACCTTCAGAAAATAACTTGTTATTGTTGAAGTAGTAAAAATATGATTGATTTAATTAAATGGTGACCTTTGAGTATGTGTTTTTGGTGTTCGGTTTGATGAGATTAAAAGTTCTCATGAAGTCCTTCTGCTTCCTATTTATACATGTCAATTAGTAGTTGTCTTGAAGAAGAGCACTCATGGATCATTTGAGTTGCCAGAGGAACCAGCTTGTTTCTCCCTACTGAACAACATTTAATCTTCCTCTTGTATGTTATTCTAAGAAGTATAACTAAAAGTCTTTGCTACTATTGATAAAACTGTAGCTTTTTGTGAAAAATGAAGTTTTATGTATGCCTATGAGCTTAACAGTCTGTCTATACTTAGTGTTTTTTAAATGGATGGCATTTTTAAAATATTTTATGATTAAATGTGCCAACATTTGGAAGATTTGCATAAATCATAATAGTGAATTATTATTTTTTAGTTGAAAATGTAGTGTTATAAAAACACATGCTAGTAAAATAGGCACTTAAGTACAAGATGGATCAATGGATTTTAATTTAATTTAATTGAAATTAACAATTTCACTGAAATGGTTTCTGTTAACCCATTGCAAATAATCTTTAACAAACTATTACATGTGGAGTTTTGTTGTACTATCAAAGAAGAATATCAACTACCACCTAGAGATATTCTTGAGAGATTGCCTTAAATAAGAAACATCAGGAGTTTGACTGTAAACAGTATTCTATCAACCTACATTTTTTTTAAGTAAAGAAAGAACAAAAATAAAGAAAAAAGAAAAAAGAAAGAAATGGCAGTTCTCTGAGAATTCTTCACATTGAAATTTGGATAAGTTTTATTTCTCTTAGAAATCTCCTCAAATTGCTCACCTACTAAAGTAAGCCAAATAAGGAAATAAAAATATTCCTAAAGACTAAATATAAAGTCTCTACTATTTCTGAAAAATCCCATCCAAATGTCAGAAACACTTGCCAATCAGACACTATCTCAGGATTTCCTCCTATTCCTCTATAAGACTCTTTCTTCATAAATTTAAAAACCCATTGAAAAGAACATGACAACAGACGGAATGTTAAGACTGCAAGCTCTTGAATAAATATCCTTTACTAAATTTTTCACAAACTTGGTCCTATCTTTTTAAACTTTTTTTATTGGTTCACTGTAGTCATACATCTTAATGGGATAAAAGACTTGTGTAGACATACATGCACACATCACCCAATTAGCCCTTGCTTACCCAATCTCTACCCCATTCCCTTCCTATCGCTTCTTCCCATGTTGGCTTAGTGATTGAATTTGATATGTTTGTTTAAGTACATCATGTGCTTTAGAGAGTTTCCTCTTCCCCCTCCCACCCCCTCAGTTAGGTCACCTTATTTGATCCTCTATAGAATCCCCTTCTTCATCTAGAGTTCCTCCTGCGACCCATTTCTCCTTAGATTTTGCATATTAGGGAAAGCATCTATTTTCTTCTTTTTTTGTGTGTGTGACTGACTAATCTCACTTAGCATATTGTCCTCCAGTTCCATCCATTTCCCTGTAAATAATGTAATTTTGCTTTTCTTTATGGCTGAATAAAATTCCATTGTGTACATATCCCACAGTTTTATAATTCATTCAAAAGAAGGGAAATAAAACTATGGAACTTGGTCCTATCTTGACATCAAAATATTATTCCATTTCAACTACTAAATTTTGTTTAAAGCTAAATATCTTTATATATTCACACAAAACACCAGATTAAAATAGTTTGAGTCTAGAAGATCATATGAGTATTCCACTATCCTCTAATAATTCATATATTTAAAATATTTGTTTTGCAAAAATGGTACTCCTCTAATTAGTTATAAAGATTTGTTACTTAGGCTTAAATGCAGTGGATTAATTTTGCTTTTTTTAAATTAATCAAAATTTTTGTCACTACAGAAGATTAAACCCAGTAATGCCCTACCTCTGAACAACAGACCCAACTTTATTTTATTTTAAATTTTGAAATAGGATCTCACTAAGTGTCTGAGGGCCTAGCTAAATTACTAAGGCTGGTTTCAAATCTGCAATCTTCCTGTCTCAGCCTCCCAAGTACTGGGATTATAAGTGTGTACCACTATATCTTACATAAAAAAACACAATTTTCCCTAAAAAGTAATTATATGAGAGTAAACACACATAAGTGCATAATTACATTGTAATAACAAAATTCTTTTTAAAAAGTAACTATGATAAAAAAAATTTACTATGTTCTTAAAACTTTTGAAATTAGATTCTGGTTTCTGTCATGTGATTGTCAAATACTATGCTGAATATTCAGTGTCTTCAAGCAGAAACATCAGGGTACATTTACATGTGAAAAAGTAAAGATGGGGAGTCAGGAATAGTAGTGCATGATTGTAACTGCACTAGTTGGGAGACTGACACAGGAGGATCGCAGGTTCCAAGCCAGCCTCAGCAGTTTAGTGAGGCTCTCAGCAACATAGTGAGACTCTGTTTCCAAGTAAAATATAAAATAGATATGGGAGTATAGCCCAGAAGTAGAAGGACCCTGGGCTCAATCCCCAGTACCACATAAAAGGTAAAGTTGGTGTCCCTGGAAATACACAATCATAAAGTTTAGTAAAATGTGTGTATGAGCATTCTCCAAAGAAATAGAACCCACAGAAAACTAGATAATTAGATGAGAAAAAATTTACTGTGAGAATTGGTACATGAAATTTGGAGAAGCAGAGATAACCATGGTATAATTTAGTTTGAGGACTGCCAATACACAAGGGCAGGAGAATATGAATGTTGCAAGTCAATAAGAGTAGCTTTCACCTCCTCAAAAACATTTCCCCACAGATGTACTCAGCCTGGAACAGAGTGGGCAATGTGTGCCCACTCCGAGGAATGAGTTCTTCTTTACCAAGTGTACTAATTCAATGCCAATCTTCTGAAAACACATTCAAAGAAAAAACAAGAATATTTGAAAAACTATCTGGGTATAGTTTATTCCAGTTATATTGACACATAAAATTAATCATCACATAGTCTGTTACATTTATAAATAGTTTTCATTTAAATCTTGGTGGTGGTAGTTTTTTTTTTTTCAAAAATCCAAAATGAAAAATATGGGGATGAAGCAGTTGTGACATTATTATTATTATTATTATTATTATTATTATTATTATTACCTATCCTTTTTTATATTTTATTAATTACTGAAATGTTTATTCACATTTTATTTTATTTAGCCATTATATGTTCAGTTGCATCATGTTGTGGAAATGTATTTCTAATTTACTTCATAACAATATTTTTATAATGAAACAAACCACAAATTGTTAATTCCCTGTTAGCATAAAACCACTTGGTGTCACTTTTTTTATAGCAGGATGAATTTGAAGCAAACAGGACTCTCACAACTTCTTCAATTGAATTACCAGTAAATTCTGATGATATCTTTTCTATTTTTAGAAATATAGCAATTCTTTTGTACATTATTGTTTGATACAGTGTTTGTTTTACTAAAGATACATTAGTATTTTTAGTTATTTGTGTCAAGTACAATAATAATATATTGTTAGAAACTTTACAATGTATAGTACACAATATACTTAAAACTTACCTATAAATACTTAAAATATGATCTGATCTGTAGAAAGAACAGTGTTTTATAGAGTATTTTAAACTCTTTTTATTTAGAAATTATTTTGTAAAGTATATTTATGTCCTCAGTATAATTAAAAATAAAATATTGTATTGTTTTTGTTATGTTTTGTTTTCTATTTGTTTTTTGTTTATTTTTTGTTTTTTTCCTATTACATACATTGTCAAATTAAAAATTTGCTTAAATTTCTGCAAACAATGAAAATTTGCTTTCAGAAAATCTTCATCTTCATCACACTTAAATCAAGAACAAAAAAATGTTATATACAAGATCATCTAGAAATGTATTATAAACATTACAAAACACCTACTAATTGCAACATATTGTTTTAAAAATAAATTAGCTCTTCAGATCAACATACAATTTTTTTTTCTTATAAATCAAGAGACAGTATTTTAGGCTATGACCCAAGTTGATGGAATACACTACTTATACTGTGATTTGGAGAGGTCAAGGTTAGTGTTAGGGCCAGACTGCCAGTAGGAGAGATATTCTACCATTTTAGAATCAATAAAAGAGCCAGAAAAGTATACCACCTTTTCAAAATATATATTAAATTCTAACTCCTATCAATATTTTTATTTTGGAAGAATAGGGTCTGGAATTGATTAATCTTTGAACCTGAATTATAAATCTTACAGAAGGATTTAACAAACATTACCAAATGTTCACAACACTTCACCACATGGATGTGTTTGTCCTGAGCTAAGCTTTTATTCAATGAAAGCCCATGAACTGTCCTGTGACTAAGATATCTACATCATCTGATCCTTATCAGTTAGATATCCCCCTTCCTTAAAGTTATTGAATGGGTGCTTGATCTACCATTTTCTCCTCTCCAATTGTGGCTATCACATTTTTTTTTTACTCCTAAAGAAGTAGCTGTGGGTTCCAGGATGATGGTCAACTGAGGAAAGGAGCACATCTCAATCATGTTGACACTTGATCTCTATCACTATAAAAGCAGCATCTTAACAAAAGAAAAAAAAGCAGCAAAAAAATTGAAGAAAGCAACAAAAAAAATTGAAAGGCAGCAGAAAAAAAGATGACAGAGCAAAGAACAGCAAAGAACTCTGCATGCCTCCCACGGGGCTGAAGAGGTTTGCCTAACTGCACTGGGACTGATGGCATTGCAGCCTCCACAGATGCCCAGAAACAAAGCCAATGACATGATGCAAAGTAAGAAGTGTCAGCTCATCATAATTGGAAGCAATTGGCACCTCACTCCATATTCCATAGAGATTCTACTGCCTGGATGCCAGGCTAGAACCTGCAGCAGTGATGGCCAAACTCATTTTATCCTCCAGAGATTCAGAGCAGTGCTCAACAACACTAGACATTAACTAACCATCCCCGACCAGTGAAGCTACAGAGATTTGTGTGGTAAAAGATAAAATTGTGGGGTCTGAGACTTTGTGTTTCACCTTGTTGAAGTTGGGAGTAGAGAATGTTACTGGACAAAGTAGAGGCATGATTTAGCAAAGCGCCCCCAGAGCCAATTAGGCAAAGAGGCATACAGTCTGCAGGGAACAGCATTCTAGTAGTGCCTTGGGAGATCTCCATAAGGAACCCAATTGTGGTGACCAGGGAGAAGTCAGGCCAACCCATTCTTATCCATGGAGAATGCAAATGCCTATGTATACACTAGGTCTGGCCCCCAGTGGCACCTACACCTTGGTAGGTGGGAAGAGAAGCAGGCTGAGGGTCTGTGAAAAGTGTGGAGGGTGCGCTTACATTGGATCTGGTTCTAGTGATACACACTGCCTGCATAGACAAAGAGAGACTCAATGGAAGACTCTGTGGAGAGCTCAGAGACCCAGGCTTGCAGTAGAAGAGGCACCCGTTAAACTAGATGCCTGCACAGACAGTGCGAGACACTAGGTCAGGGTCTCAGTCATTGAAGGATACCCAAAAGTGGAGCTACAAACTGCTATCATTGCTATAAGTTACAGAGCAAATGAGAGCACTTGGAAAATGCTTGAGAACCTAATATAAAAAGTAAACATTAAATGTCTAAAAGAACATACACAGGCCCAGGAAGACTGAAGAGGCCAAATCTGCTCTGTACTCATATATTTGTAGAGGTATTTTGTTTTGTTATCGTTGTTTTGTTGTTTTGTTATGTGTGTTTGTGTGTTTGCTTTCTTTCTCACCCCTTTTATATCTTTTTCCCTCTTTTATATCTTCTATTTCTCTTTTTACTTTTCTTTTCTTTGTCTTTTATTAAATCCATTTTATATCACTATATCTAAACACTCTACAGTAGTTACTAGAATCCTCTTATATATCCACTATGTATTACCTTATTCTTGCATCCACAATAACAAAATCACCAACAGAGAATTGCAAAAATCTCCAGTAGGACAAATGAGAACTTTATTTATTTTTTATTTTATTTTATTTTTATTTTTGTGGTACTGGGGTTCCTGGAACCCCTTCTACCTCCGGGATACACTCACAAACCTATTTTATACTTTTTTATTTGGAAACAGGGTCTACTAAGCCAGCGCGCGCGGCTGGCTTTGAACCTGCGCGGTCCTCCTGTCTCTGCCTCCCAAGTGTGGGGATTACAAACGTGCGCCACCACACCCTGCTAAATGAGAACTTTAATAGTAGAAATAATACTGAATTTCTGAAAATAATTTAGAGAGAACCTGAAAGAAATAAAAGAACAAATAATCTGACACAATGAACAGGAATCAGAAAGAAGCTCTGAAGAAAATGAAGTATGCAATCATTGAAGTGAAGATATCAATACAAACTATAAATACTAGACTAGACCAAATGTAAAATAGAATTTTACTCTTTGAAAATGACCATTCCAAAAATGAATGCAGAGTATATAATTTAGAGAAAACACTTTGACAGCATAAATTTGACATAGAAGAGATATGGGCCAGTTTTAAAAGAGCTAACCTAAGAATAAAAGGCATAAAAGAGTGAAGAGAAGCTGAAACCAAAGTAATCAATCATCATTTCAGATAAATAATAGCAGAAAATTTTCCAAACATAAAAAAAAGATCAACACACAGGAAAAGACAACATGGAACCACCAGAAGACAAGATCAGAGAAAAGGTTTATTATATCACATGATCATCAAAGTGACAAATGTAGAGGCCCAGGAGAGAATCTTAAATGCAACGAAAGTAAAAGATCAAGTGACATTCTGAGACAAGCCAATAAAAATCACTCCAGATTTCCTAAACCAAGTGATAAAAGCCAGGAGGGCCTAGAATAGCATATTCCAAACTCTGAGAAAGAAAAAAAAAAACAACTTTTAGCTAAGACAATTCTACCCAGCAAAGAATATTTTTTAAATTCAATGGGAAAATAAAAAATACCATGAAAAACAGGAGCTGAATTGTCTTCCAAACCTACACTAGAGAAAATACTCAAAGAAATTAATCATAAAGAATTAATACATAAATGCCAGAACCAGAGAAACAATGATTTCCATCAAATAAAAAACTAAAAAAAAATACTACCTCAAATAGAAGTTAAAACTCAAACTGTTAGAAATTAAAAATAATTTCTCAATAAACATGCTGAATATAAATGACCTCAACTACCCAATAAAAAGACAAAAGGTGTTAAAATGGAATAAAAACTTTAATCTGTCTCTATTTTGCCTGCAAGAAACACAACTTTTAAGTAAAGATAATCACAAACTAAAGGTGAAAGGATGGAGCAAGGTAATTCATGCTAATGGAACTCAAAGACAAGTGGGAGTAGCAACTATGATATCAGATAAATTATACTTCAAGCCTAAACTTATCAGAAAAGACAAAGTAGGTCATTATTTACTGGTAAAAAGAGCAATTCAGCAAGAGGATATAATAATAGTCAACATTTTTGTTCAAAACATAGGTCCAATCACTTTCATTAATCAAGCTCTGCAAGATTTTTTCTAACCTCAATTAGAATTGCAATCATTAAAAATACAAACAACAACAAATTTTGGCAAGGGTCTGGAGAAATGAGAATTCTAATATATTGCTGGTGAGATTGCAAATTGTGAAAGCACTTTGGTAAACCATATGGCGAATCCGCAATACAACAAGAATGAAATCTACGATATGACTTAGCTTTAGCACTATTGAGAATTTACCCACAAGAATTATCAAACCAATATAGTAATGCATGCATATCTATGTTTAGAGTAAAAAAAATCATAACAGCAAAGCTATAAAAACATCCTAGATATCCATCAATATATAAAGAGATTATAAAATTATGAAATATACACACAATGTAATTTTACTCAGACGTAAAGTAGAACAAAATTTTATCATTTGCCAGAAAATAGATAAAACTAGAGAACATGAGGCTAAGTGAAATTAGTCACAAAAAATAAAAAGGCACATGTTCTGTCCAATATGCAGAAACTAGGGAGAAGATGAGACCTACAGGAGACTCTAGACAAAGAAGAAGAAAACTTAGATGAATAAAGAAGTCAATTCAACTGAGGGAGATGGGAAGTGTGATGAGGAAAACACCCTAATGCACATGACGTACATTCACAAACATATCAAAGTCAGTCACTTAGCTGTATTTAAGAAGGAGGGAGGGGAGGGTATGTGGTGTGAATTGGGGAAGGGCTAAATGAGTGATATGTGCCTATATGTTTCTACCATCCTGTACCCCATAATGATGTATGATGACAATGCACCAATATGTTTTTAAATTATGTTAAAATTTTAAAAAGTTATGTTAGAAAAACTAGCTGAGGATAGAGTATGAGCTAGAAATGGGCAGACATCTAACACTATTATATTCTTAGTTTTCCTTTAGAAAAAATTGCATCTGCTTCTTCTTCAGAAAGTGTAAGCACATTTAGTTTTTAATGCTGCTGTAAAAATATGTCTACATATTTATTGGCTTACAATTTCCTAATTTTTACATCTTAAGTTTCTTAGGTCATGTGTCCTGTCAGAGGCATAACTGGGATGAAGTTAAGGTTTCTGTATTTTCTTTAAAAGTTTTAGGGTGTAATATTTTGCCTGTTATTCCATTTTCTTGAGACTTTCTACATTGTTTGATCTGCTTTTTATCCATCTTCAGTGCAAACTTGTATCTCATACACTTTTTTACAGTTACATCTCCTTCTCACTACATCCAGTAAAGTTTACTTGATTTAAAGGACCCATGTGATTACAGTGGTCTCACTTAGATAATCCAAGATAATTTTCTCATCTCAGAGTTCTTAATGAAATTCACACAGTCTTTTTTAACTGATAAGATAATATATTTCCATGAAGTGGGGAATCAAGACTTTAACATTATTGGAAAACCCTTGTTCTGTTCAGGATACCAGAGGAAAGTTCTTTTATTCCTAAAAACAAATTGTGACTTACTTTATTTCTGCACAGTATCTCTGTGTTTTCAGATTTTTCTATAAAGAGAATTAGCAAAAATAAACAATTAAACTGTGATTGGTTGATTTTAAATATCTCCTTTTACAGTTTAGCACTAGAGTTTCATTTTCCTTGGTAAGGGGTATTGCAAATGGCGAGGAAACTTAAGACAATTAAGCTTGATGTGCACATTTTTAATCCTCTCAACTGTGATAATTCTGTGATCTGCAGTCTGCATATTAAAGACTACATTGCACAGACATTTGTATATAACAAAGATGCAAACCCAAACATTTACTAGCAAAACACTGCATAAAATGTGACCCCCCAGAGGCTTTTTTCTGAAACTTTACCAGCCTCTTACTTTTTATTACTCTTCATTGTATGCTTTAATATCAAAACTTATAGATTGCTTTTTTTGTGATTATTTGCATGCCCAATCCCCGTTCCCAAATACATTCAATCCTATCAAATATAAAATCAAAGCATCCTTTTATACTCTGTTTTATTCTTTAACATTCCCCAAAGGTCATATGTTGAGAACTTGGTTACCAGCCTGTGGCACTAGATCATTTAGGAAGGGGAACCTAGTGGAAGGAAGTCAGGTCACTGGGGATGTTCCCTTGAGGGAATGAGAGGACCCTGGTCCTTCTTCTTTGCTTCCAAGCCAACATGAGGTGACCAGCTTTGCTCTACCACATACCCTTTCCTGTCCTGCAAGATTCTGCCTCACCTCAAGCCCAATGCTAAAGGGCTAAATGATCATGGACTAGGCCTTTGAAACTGTGAGCCAAAATGAATCATATTTATAATGTACTTATCTCAGGTATTTTGTCATAGTGACAGAAATCTGACTAACAGATTCTTCAAATATATAATGGTTATTTCTTTTCTTTCTTAAAGGATAAAATAAATATTAATGTTAAAGGACTGACCTTTTTAAAAAGGTAAATTGCAATCCATTTAAAAACTATATAATTATATTATTTATCATTTTCTGAATAATCTTTAAAAATAATGTTTGAAATTTATCTTGATATTGTTACTCTATAACATAGAGGTACCTGCATACTGAAAGTAATTCAGATAAAATAAAAGATCTATGTAATAGTAGATTTTTATGCCAGATCCTTTGTAAAATAGATAATATTATTAAAAGGTAAGAAAGTTTCTTCTCATTTGAAGATATGTGTAGCAAAAGAAAATACTTTTTATTTAGTCCCCACGTAACATTGTTGAATCACATTACAATGTGCCTATGGGGGGAAATCTATGTCTAAAATAGAAAGCTGACAATATCTTGATGATATCTAAACAGTGTGTGATATCTTCTTAAAAATAGAATAAATTTCAAATCAACAAAATATGACAGATATTTGTGCTGGGCATGGTGGCACACGCTTGTAATCCCTGCGCTTGGGAGGCAGAGGCAGGAGGATTGCACAGGTTCGAAGCCAGCCGCGCGTGCGCTGGCTTAAGAGACCCTGTTTCCAAATAAAAATATAAAATAGGTCTGAGAGTGTAGCCTGGAGGTAGAAGGGTTTCCAGGAACGCCAGTACCACCAAAAAAAAAATGTATATATGACTGTTATTTAACTGCTTCAGTGTCTAAACATTTATTTATGTTAGTTTATGTTTGTTTTATTATAGGAATATTATAAATTTTATTTTATTTTATTATTGATGAATGATGATCATATGTATTTATGTTATTGAGTGATATCATGTTATATGTATACAATGTGAGGGCATTGAATAAAAAATTTTCAGGTAGAGAGAATGGGAAGATGTTAGCCAAAGAGTGCATTATTTCAGTTAAACAAGAAGAAAATTGAACCAATGCACATAATAACTAACTTGACTCTGCTTTTAAGGTACTAAAAAAAGACTCAATTTTCTGTTGATGATCATATCTTCTGTAAAATTACAATTATAGCTACTTATAGTAAAAAAGAATTGAGGAAAGTACTTCTAAGGACACAGACTTTTTAAAAAAAAATAAATCCATGGAAAAATTACTGACAAACGTTAATTTGTAATCAAAATCACAGTGTGCCTTGGATGTGCTAGAACAAAAGTAATTTTCAATAAAGGAAGGATAATTATTATAGAATAGTTTATCAGTATCTTATTTATTCTTTCACTCCCTTTTCTTCTTCTCCCCTAAACTCAAACCATTATAGGCATTAAATGTGATACATACATTATCAATCCTGAGACCATCTTTGAGGAAAAATAACTGTCCTTGTTAACAGGGAGAAGAATCAGAAAATTTTCAATCAGTTTTTCTTGGTAAAAGATTAGGTGTAGAGAGAGCTACATCTCTTCAAAGATGAACAAATTGAGAAGAAAAACACAGCAACAAAATGAATTTTACACAGTTTCTTTGTAAGGACACCAGAGAAAGAAGAGAAAAGGAAAATGTCAGACAGCATCACGATGAATAAAATGTGCTGATATTCTGCAACAGCATTAGAATAGAATTTCAAGCAGAAACTACTCATTCTCTCAGGGATTCTCAAAAGACTGTCATCTCTAAAAGAAGTGATAAAATAATAGAAGTGATGAATAGAGAATTTATGGAAGAAATTAAGATGTAAATGGCACTGTACATTTGCAAACATAACCAGGAAAAACAAAGCAAATAAAAAAACACCAGAAACAGATTTCAGGCATTAAGAACTTATTTGAGATAAATGTTATAAAATTAAAAGAAAATAAATTAGGAACATAAAAGCAAAATAACAATTTTGGAATTTATGTAGTGAAAATCCAATACAAATAACTATGGAGCATAACTGTAATTCTAGTACTTGGGAGACTGAGACAGAAGGATTGCAAGTTCAAAAGGTTCAAAGCCAGCTTGTGCAACTTAGGCTCTCAGCAACTTAGTAAATCTCTGTTTCCAAATAAATATATAAATTGGGTCTAGAATATTCCTGGATTTGATCTCCACCCCACACACACACAACAGAAGAAGAAGAAGAAGAAGAAGAAGAAGAAGAAGAAGAAGGAGGAGGAGGAGGAGGAGGAGGAGGAGGAGGAGGAGGAGGAGGAGGAGGAGGAGGAGGAGGAGATTGGCAATGCTCAACATTTTGAATAATTTTCCTAACTTGATTGAACTGATGAAAGCTCATTTATTCTAAGAGAAGAAAAGCAAAGAGGAAAAAATTTAAATGGTGACAGATGCATAAACATGTATTTGCCTTTTATCACACATAGAAATATTCCAAATAAACAACCTTATAATGCATCTCAAGGCCTTAGAAAAACAGAATATACCCCATCTCAAGGTCTTAGAAAACCAGAAACTAGCCCCAAAGCCAATAGAATGTACAAATATTAAAATAAGACCAGAAATAAATGAAATGGAGCAAAAATATAAAAAATTACAAAGGGCCTCACTAAGTAGCCGAGGCTGTCCATGAACCACTATCCTCCTGTTTCAGTCTTCCAAATGCTGGGATTACAAGTGTGCAACACCTTGCCCAGCTAAACATATTTATTAGGAGGAAAAAAAAAACTCACTTTGGAAAGCAAAAGCCAGTGTAAAGTTTGGTGGGGTTAAGCACACCCATATTCCCAGTATTTGGAAACTGAGACAGGAGAATACTGATTCAAGGCCAGCATGCAACAATCTAGTGAGGGGCTTAATGGCACACACTTGTAATCCCAGCATTCAGGAGGCTGAAACCATATGATTGTGGTTCACCAACAGCCTCAGTTACTTAGTGATGTCCTTTGAAAACTCAGTGGGACCCTGTTTCAAAAATAAAAGGACTAAGAAATTAGGACTGGGGTGTAGCTCAGAGGTACAATGTCCCTAAGTTCCACCCCCAGTAGTACAAAAAAGAAATATATATTAATATATATATATATTATATACAAAATAAAAATATATAAAATATATAATATAATATATAGTATATAATATATAAAATATATATACACACATCTTTTTATCATATATATTAAGTTTGATTTCAGGATACTCATAGAATCTATAGAAATTTAAAAGTTAAATATTTTTTAATAATCAGCATGATTTAATGATAAACTTTAATGAAGGCATGTATGAAATTTTACATGTATCCTGATACATTTTATATATATTTATATATATATTTATTTATTTATATATATTAATATATAGATATATTATATATAAATGTGTATGTACATATAAATATATTCATATATACATTCATAGCACTAAGACTGGTATGTATGTAATATAGAGTTAGATATCCATATACCAACTCAGCCTTTTATATATCAAAGTGATTACGCATAAATGAATATATATAATTACTAGTGTTATGAACATAATGAATCAACACATTATATATCACCTTTCTTATATACAATAAAATAATTTCAAAAATTTCCCCCAAAAAATTCTGTTCACATATTATAAATGTCATCATTGAGGTGTTCTTTTTTCAAAATTTTAAACTTTATTCTTTCAGTTTTACAATATCTTTCTTAAATTTCATTCTTACTTCAGAATTTGTCTCATAATTAACCTCAGAAAATGAAAATGGCAATCCTGGAGACAGACACTGTCACAATAGCAGATGTCAAAAGATTTCTTTCTCTGTCCAATAAAACCCGTTCAAGGCATCCAAGAAATATTAAGTCTACTTTAGATTATATAAGTTTGAGTACATTTAGGTTCTCATACATTGGATGAATGAGTGAAGGAAAAAATGAGTGTGTGTGCATGTGTGGGTGCACACAGATGTGCATCTGTGTGCCCATCCATAGTTTCATGATGCACTTTTGTTCTCTGAGTGGCATAGTCTCCAAATTTAAAACTACTAAATTGAGTGGTGGCAAAAGGGCAGAGAGCTGTGTGCAGTATTGTTGGAAGCAAGGCAAAATGGGTGGTTTTTGTGTTTTGTTCTTTTCTTCTGAGACATCATCTGTTAGGCACTATCTGTGGTATAAGAAGAAGTCTAGTGGGTAAAACATCGAAATGATATGTACAAATATATTTTGTGTCACTTTCACTCTCACTGTTGTATGATGACAGTGCACCAATAAAAGTATAAAATGTTAATACATAGATAGGTAGATAGATAGATAACCTGAAAGTTAGCCTAAAAATTAAAAAAATAAATATATTATGAAGTCTCTAAAATTTCTTATTGCTCTTTCAAGGTTTCTTCCCCCACTAAATTTCTGTTTGCCTGTTATGAGCCCCTGGATGAATAGTCCCTTACTGTCTCCATTTCAAAGAAACAAATAACAAATATAAATAGTTGCTCAATAATCAGTTGTACAAGATCCCCACACCAATAAAGCAGGGGTGTTTTTAACCTTGCATCTCAAGTTGTTCTTCCTCCTCTTCAAAGAATTTCCTGCAGTCTAAAAGAGCATTTTGATCCTGCTAGTTTATACATAATCCATTTCTTGGAAGAAAATGGTTAACCCAGAAGAAGGAGGAAGAAAAAAAGGAGAAAGCAGTGAAATAGGAGAAGGAGGAGGAGGAGAAGGAAAAGGAGAACGAGGAGGAGAAAAAATGAAAAGGAGAAGGAGAAGCTGTTGAAGTATCTTCAAATCTAATTAGATATCTGCTTTGGGGTGAACTTTGTGCATAACAATTATAATTAACTAATTCAGATATAGATTAAATGAACTGAAAAGAAAAGCTTGTTACAATTAATTTGCTTAACTTGTTCAGAGACTTCAGTGTTTATGATAATGGTTGGATTACTCTCTTGAAATTATGTATGGAAAGTGTAAAAAAGTTAAATATCTCAATGGCATGTATTTTAGTATAGTAAAACTATTTTGAAAATCGACTGATAGTCAATCTTAGATTTTTGTGGGCCTCAAGACTCTTTAGAAACTGCTCAAGTGTTCAACAGAAGCATAAAAGCAGACAGAACCAGAGATGATATGTAAATTATAAGATATGAATGAGGCCAAATATACTATATCTATAAATACTGAAGCTTAAATTTCATTTAACTTTTACGTATTACAAAATATGTTTCTTCTGATGTTTTTCTCATCTACTAAAAATATAAATGAGCATGAATAAATAAACTATGGGCAATATTTGAACAAAAAGTTATAATTTCCTGACTTCTACTATAGTAAATTTACTTCAAATATATAAAATAAGGGTTAGGTACCTATTAGAAAATTGCGACTGAGATATCTCAATAACTGAAACAAATAAATGTCAACTACTGAGAAGGCAGTGTCTTGACAAACAAAATAAATAAAGCTCATGAACCAAAACAGAACCAGGAACCATGGCAGAAGGAATACAGTACTAAAAACTATGAAATCCATTGCAAAAAGCCCTAGTGCGTGACTAACCTGCTGAGTCCCAGCTCTGGCCAACATGGCATCCCCAAGAAATCCAGAAAAATAATCCAAGAACTTAAAAGTGGCTACAGACCTCCAAAATTTTAAGTGATGGGCACCAAGCTTCAAGGACACAGAAAATGATCCAAAAGCCTGTGTGTTCCCCAGAGGCAGCACCAACAGTGGCACAACGAGCTCTCCAGAGAATCTGCAGCAGGACCAGGTAACTGCTTGCATGACTCAGTACTTGATGGAAGACTGCCCAAAGTAGCCATGAGACCCAGCAGGCTAGTCCAGCTAGAACCTCCAGGAAAGGTGCTCAAGGCACGGTACCTGCACTAGGTCACAGGGGTTTGCTCCAAGACTACATTGGATGTTCCCTGCTGGTATGAGTAGGGAAGCGCTGGGGCAGAGCAGAGGGCCTGAGTGCTGGGCAGAAAGCACAGAAGCCCAAGGGCATGTGGAGCACAGGGTGGCAAAATGAAGAACCCTGGACTTACACAAAGCTCATAAACATTGAAACCCGATGCCCTGACATCTAAACACAAGATGTCAGAAGCGAGAGAGGGGTGCAAACATTCAGAGATTGGTTTCAAATGTGGACAATAAGTTACAGAGCAAATAAGAGACCTTGAAATATACTACAGGATCTACTACAGTGAACAGACATACAGATATTATATGGACCCAGCCTTATATACATAAATTAGTAGGATGATTTTTCTTTTATTTATTTTTTGTTTGTTTGTTTTGCTTTGTTTTTCTCTCATACTGTCACTAGTTCTTTTTTATTTTATTTTTGTACTTTATTTTTTCTTTCTTATTTCCTTTTTGCTTTTGAATATTTTTGTCTTTAATTTATAATTATTCATTTTTATAACTTGTTTTGTCACTTTATTCATGTTTGTTTCCCCCTTCCTTCCATTCCTTTTACAACCTTTTTCACTCTAGCCTATCTACTCTCTTCTCTCAAAACTTTTCTTTTTTCCCTTCCTGTATCACCTTGTTTTATATTCAAGGCATTTCATATCTCCATACTTAAATAGTCTACTAACTACAAGATTCTTACTATCTAACCTCCTCTCATTCCCAACCAGATACTAGCTTATTATACTTAAATTATTACTCAACCTAATCATATTCTCTACTTTACCTTACTCCTGTACCCATTACCCCAGCTCCTCCCCAATTACCCAAACCTCATCATTAAAAAAAAAAACATTGCTTACCTGCTGAGCCCTCAAAATTTCTGCTACTAATATTAGATCAGACATAAACAGGAATAAAAATTCTGCCATCAAAGAAAAGCCCAGGCCCTGATAGGTTTCCAGCTGAATTCTACAAAACCTTCAATGAAGAATTAATCCCAATACTACACACTTTTTCAGGAAATTGAAAGAGATGGAATTCTCCCAAATTCATTCTATGAGGCCAGTATCACATTAATCCCCAAACCAAATAAAGATACCTCAAGAAAGGAAAACTACAGACCAATATCCTTAATGAACATAGATGCAAAAATTATAAACAAAATACTAGCAATATGCATTCAAAACTATATCAAGAGAATAATACATCATGATCAAGTTGGTTTCATCCCAGAAAAACAAGGCTGGTTCAACATACGCAAATCAATATATGTTATTCACCACAAAAATAGAACCAAGAACAAAAAACCACATCATCATAGCAATAGATGCTGAAAAAGCATTCGACAAAATCCAACACCCATTTATGTTAAAAACACTGCAGAAAATTGGGATATAAGGAATGTACTTCAACATCATTAAGTCAATATACTGTAAACCCAAAGCCAACATTATATTGAATGGGGAAACTGCAAGAATTTCCGCTAAAGTCAGGAACAAGACAAGGATGCCCACTATCACCACTCCTTTTCAATATAGTCCTTGAGACTCTTGCTGCAGCAATCAGACAAGAGAAGGAAATCAAAGGAATTCACATAGGAAGAGAGGAATTAAAATTATCCTTATTCGCAGATGACATGATCCTTTATTTGGAAGAGACAAAGAACTCAACCAAAAGACTTCTGGAGCTGATTGACAAATTCAGCAAAGTCACAGAATACAAAATCAACCTAAAGAAATCAGTGGCTTTTCTTTACACCAACAATGAATCCACAATTAAAGAAACAAAGAAAACAATTCCATTCACTATAACCTCAAAACCAATAAAATACCTAGAAATAAACCTAACCCAAGATGTAAAAGACCTCTACAACAAAAACTATAAAACATTAAAGAAATAAATTGAAGAAGACCTTGGAAGATGGAAAGATCTCCCATGCTCATGGATCGGCAGAATAAATATCATCAAAATGGCCATTCTGCCAAAACTGATCTATAGATTCAATGCAATTCCCAGTAAAATACCAGCGACATTCTTCAGAGACCTAGAAAAATTAATCATGAAATTTATATGGAGAAAGAACAAGACCCAGAATAGCCAAAGCAATTCTCAGCAATAAGAAACATTCAAGAGGCAACACAATCCCAGACTTCAAATTATACTATAGAGCAATAGTAGTAAAAACAGCATGGCACTGACACAATAACAGATACACTGATACAGTGGATTAGAATAGAAGATATAGAAACAAACCCACACATCTTTAGTCAATTAATCTTTGACAAAGGGGCCAAACTCATACGCTGGAGAAAAGACAGCCTTTTCAACAAGTGGTGCTGGGAGAACTGGCTAACCATTTGTAAAAAGATGAATCTAAACCCCTATATCTCACCATGCACAGGAATCAACTCAAGATGGATCAAAGACTTAGAAATTAGACCTGAGACTGTGAAGTTAGTAGAGGAGAGCATAGGTTCAACACTACAACATATTGGCATAGGCAGTAACTTTCTCAACAAAACTTCCAAAGCTCAGGAAATTAAAGCAAGAGTTAACAAGTGGGATAACATCAAACTAAAAAGTTTCTTCTCATCAAAGGAAACTATCAAGAACCTAAAGAGGAAGCCTACAGAATGGTAAAAAATCCTTACCAGCCACCACTCTGATAGGGGGCTAATATCCAGAATATACAAAGAGCTCAAAAGACTCTACACTAGCAAAACAAACAACCCAATCAGGAAATGGGCAAATAAACTAAATAGATACTTCACAAAAGAAGAGATACAAAGGGCTAATATACATGAAAAGATGTTTTACATCATTGGCCATCAGGGAGATGCAAATCAAAACTACGCTGAGATTCCATCTAACCCCAGTCAGAGCGGCAAGCATAAAGAAATCAAAGAACAAATGCTGGTGAGGATGTGGGGAAAGAGGAACTCTTTTACACTGTTGGTGGGAATGCAAACTAGTTCAACCACTATGGAGATCTGTGTGGAGATTCCTAAGAAAGGTGGGAATAGATCCACCATACGATCCAGCTCTACCACTCCTGGGTATTTTTCTAAAAGGATTGAATCCAGAGAACTATAGCAACATATGCATACCTATGTTCATTGCATCACAATTTGTAATAGCCAAAACATGGAACCAATCCAGGTCTCCATCAACAGATGAATGGATTGCAAAACTCTGGGAAATACACACAATGGGATTCTACTCAGCCATAAAGAAGAACAAAGAAATATCATTTGTAAGAATATGGAAAGTCCTGGAGAGCATTATGTTAAGTATGTCCAAACTAGGGAATGTAGAAGATACCAGTGGTACTCCAGGTAATGGAGGGGAAATACCAGCAAAGCTTGAAAGGAAAGATAGGGAGGAGGAAGAATGAACTTGATTAATGAGGGTCTACATCTGAATATTTGTAAAATTATGAATATGGCATGGTTACCCTGGAGAATCATTGGTGGGAGGGGGGGATGAAAAACAGGGGTGGGGAGGAGAGGGCACCAAGTATAGTTTAAATGTATACCATTTATATTCAATAAAAAAATTTTTTAAAAGTATCCTTATTTGCAGATGACATGACATGATCCTTTATCTAGAAAACCAAAGAACTCAAGCAAAAGACTACTGGAGCTGATTAACCAATTAAGGAAATTTGAAGAATACTAAATCAATCTAAAAAAATCTGTCACTTTTCTTTATGTCAACAATGAATCCACAATGAAAGAAATGAAGAAAACAATTCCATTTGCTATAGCCTCAAAATCAATAAAATACCTAGTAATAAACCTAACCAAAGATGTAAAAAAACCTTAACAATAAAAACTTTAAAACATTAAAGAAAGAAATTGAAGATCTTAGAAGATGTAAACATCTCCCTTGCTGCCGGGCGTGGTGGCACACGCTTGTAATCCCTGCGCTTGGGAGGCTGAGACAGGAGGATCGCACGGGTTCGAAGCCAGCCTCAGCTACTGAGTGAGGCTCTCAGTAACTTAGTGAGACCCTGTTTCCAAATAAAATATAAAAAAGGTCTGAGAGTATAGCCCGGAGGTAGAAAGCCTCTGGGTTCACCCCCAGTACCACCAAAAAAATAAATAAATATATTAATTAATTAATTAATTAATTAAATAAATAAATAAATAAAAATAAAAAAGATCTCCCTTGCTCATGGATAGCAGAGTAAATATCATTAAAATGGCCATTCTGCCAAAAGTGATCTATGGATTTAATGCAATTTCTATCAAAAACAATGACATTCTTCATAGACCTAGAAAAATCAGTCATGAATTTTATATGGAGAAAGAAAAGACCCAGAATAGCCAAAGCAATCTTCAGCAATAAGAACCATCCAGGAGGCATCACCATCTCTGACTTCAAATTATACTATAGATCAATAGTAGTAAAAACAGCATGGTATTGGCACAACAACAGGCATACTGACCAGTGGAACAGAATAGAAGATACAGAAACAAACCCACACACCTATCATCAATCTTTGACAAAGGGGCCAAACTCATACACTGGAGAAAAGAGCCTTTTCAACAAATGTTGCTGAGAAAACTGGCTATCCATTTGTAGAAAGCTGGAACTAAATCCTTACCTCTCATTTTGCACAGAAATCAACTAGAGATGCAACAAAGACTTAGAAATTAGATCAGAGACTGTGAAGTTATTAGAAGAGGGCATAGGCTCAACACTCCAACATAGAGGCGCAGGCAGTAATTTTCTTAAGAAGACCTCTAAAGCACAGGGAATTAAAGCAAGAATTAACAATTAGGATGGCATCAAACTAAAAAGTTTCTGCTCATCAAAGAAAACCATCAAGAACCTAAAGAGAACACCCACAGAATGGGAGAAGATTTTTACCAACCACCACTTTGATACAGGGCTAATATCCAGCATACACAAAGAGCTCAAAAGACTTTACATTAGAAAAACAAATGACCCAATCAAGAAATGGGCAACTGAACTGAAGAGTCACTTCACAAAAGAAGAGATACAAATGGCCAATAGATACATGAAAAAATATTCAACATTACTAGCCATCAGGGAGATGGAAATGCAAACTAATCTGAGATTCTGTCTAACCCCAATCAGCATAAAGAAGGCAAATAACAACAAATGTTGGAGAGGATGTGGGGAAAGAGCAACTCTTTTACGCTGTTGGTGGGAGTGCAAACTAGTTCAGCCACTACCAAGATCAGTGTGGAGATTCCTTATAAACCTGGAAATGGATCCACCATATACCACTCCTAGGTATCTTTCCAACGAAGTTAAAATCAAAGAACTACAGTAACATATTCATACCCACGTTTATAGCAGCACAATTCAAAATACCCAAAATATGGAGCCAACCTCAGTCTCCATTAACAGATGAATGGTTTGCAAAATTATGGGAAACACACTCAATGAAATTCTACTCAGTTATAAAGAAGAACAAACTAATATCATTCGCAAAAAGATGGAAAGACCTGGAGAACATTATGTTGTGACATTAGCCAAGCACAGAAAGAGAAGGAACATATGTTTTCTCTAATATGCCCAAACTAGGAAGTATTAGGAATACCAGAGGGACTCCAGATAATGGAGGGGAAACCTAAGAAAAGCTAGAATGGAAGGGTAGGAGAGGAAGAAGGATGAGGTTTATTAATGGGGGAGCTACAACCAAATATGTGTAAAAGTATTCATGTGGCATGGTTAACCTAGACACTCTTTGTTGGGAGGAGGGGAAGGGGAAGTGAGGGGGAAGAGGACACCAAGCACAGTTTGAATGTATGCCATTTTTAATATGATCCACATAAAAATAATTTTAAAATAAATTTAAAATGAAAAAAATAAAATAGTGACAAAAAGTAATATAAAATAAGGTTAAGTAAGTAAAATGGTCATATTAATTTTATTATACATGTATGTATATCAAAACTTCATGTTGTACAGCTTAAATATATAATTATGATTTATATTATATAGCATTAGATGCACTAGAACATATTCATAATCAAGTATTCAATTCTTTTTTTTTTTCTTCTTTGACCATGAGGAAAAACTCTGATCAAAGTGAGAACTGGCCACTATGATCCCGCAACTCCAGGCTAAAAAAAACCCACATAGCTCTTTGGCTCATACTTTAAAAATCTGTTTCCATTCTAATTCAGGTTCCTAACAACTTGGAAGTGAATCGACTTCAATCTTCATTCCTTCTGTCAAGGCAATGGCTTTCTGCATGAAGCCTTAGTCACATTTGGAGAATCTGTTAGTATTCTCTTATTCCACATCCCATGCAGGGGGTAATTAACTAAGGCCCAGAATAAAAAACAAATCCCACAGTGTCTAGCTCAGAAACACTGAATAATGGGGGTGTATCTATTTTTTTAAGCCACTTATGAAGGGGAAAATATATTATTTAGAAACATTTAAATATGTGTTTTGAACTAAGTCATGACCAAGTTTAGAATTAATATATTACCTTACACTTGATTTTAAGTTATTATATTGTTCCTTTAATATGGTATTTACTTCCAGTTTTTGTCAGTAATACTTATCTTGCTGTTTTATTCAACATGGTTAAAAATAATCTCTTGACCTGTTCTTAGGTTTGAATTACTTCCTCTACAATACCAGAAGCCCCCACCTTTCCCTTTGCTTTTGTCCAATAGAGTTATCTTATAATTTTTGGGTAAATCAATGTTAAGCACTTATAATATTATAATAATATGAATAGAAATTTCTTTTGAGTAATTCACTATGTTTACAGTTTTATTTACTCAATCATACAACTCCTTCCTTTTCTCTAGAATAAATAATCTTTAATTTATATTTATTTTTTCTTTGTGTGTAGCTAATTCTTTACACTATCCAACAGACCCAAAGAACCTTTCAAAATAAGTCTAAACTACAAAATGCTACTCTTTAATCTCCCTGCTACACATATTATTACATCCTGCAATTCTTTTCCTCCTGGTAAACCTTGTTTTGTTGTTATTCAAATCTGTGACATACATCCAATTCTCCTGATATTTAATTTAATTTTTTTTATTTTGAAGATTTTCTTTACCATCTTTTCTTCACCAAATGCAATTTTCAAAAACTTTCATTTTCTTTTCATAAGTTTAAGCCCTGGTATTGGTAGATCTTACCATCCTAAGATAGACATAAGAGGAGTAAAAATTTTGAATACTTTCTTACATAAATACAAATTTATTGTACTATTAAATTGATGAAATATTTAAGTCTAGGTATTTTAATTAATTTATTTATTAGTTTATTTATTTGGTACTATTTATTGAACTCAGTGGCATTTTACAACCTAGGTATACCTACAATCATTTTTATGTTTAATTTTGAAACAGGTTCTCTCTAAGCTGCTGAGAGTTTCACTAAGTTGCTGGCTTCAAACCTGTGATCCTCCTGTCTCAGCCTCCTGAGTATTGGGATTACAGGCATGTTCAACCACACTTGGTTTAGATATATAAATTTAGATTGAAATGAATTGTCCCTTAAAATTTTTGAGTTATTACTCATTTTCTTCTAGTTATCAATGTTCCTTCTAGAATTTCTTTGAGCAAAACATTTAACGCGGTTAATTCCTTGACTTTTTTGTTCCATTATTAAAGCAAATGTCTTTTCTTCTATATTTCATATGTATGATATATATATATATATATATATATATATATGTGTGTGTGTGTGTGTGTGTGTGTGTGTGTGTATTAAATATATATATGCACATATGGAATATACATATATGGCATATACATGCCATTTTTATTTACTTTCTAGTAAGAGGAACTAAACAATAGTATGTTAATCTATTCAATTAGGATCATCAATAACTGAAAAAAATTAGAAAATATATCTATACCTAATTATTCAATTTCAAGCTACAATTCTATATTATGGCTGGTAACAGTCAAGCAGATTTAATTATAAGTCAGAATCCATTATTTCACAGAGAAATGAATCTGTTCAATGCTTCCATGTTTTCACACTAAGCACTACCAGATTTTGGACATTAAGTACTTTTTTTTAGGAATGAAATTTCTATTGAAACATTATTTTCTTTCAGTTCAGTAGACATTTCTATCAGCTTATTCTTGTCTCACAGCTGGTTTTATATGAGTCCTAGGATTGTTAGACCTCTGAGGACAGTGTTTACCATATAAACCAGAGAACAAAGCAGACACACAAAAAGTAAGATAAAATAGGCAAAGTGGTTGGGGTGGGTTTGCAACTTGATTTAAAAGAAAAATGTCCTGAGAAGAAACTCAAATACAAGTTATTATAAAAAGGAAAAGTCAGAAAAATTTTAAATAAATTCTTAGGAATTAAAAAGTAAGTTAAATAATCAAGGAGATTTGGAATGTAGCTCAGTGGTAGAGTCCTTGTTTAGCAAGTGTGAGTCTCTGGGTTCTGTCCCAGGCACCCAGCAGCCTCCCTCCACCCCCACCAACAAAAAATGTCAGATAGGAAGGTAGAAGGATAGAATTTAAAAACATTCTACAAAGTAAAAGAAAAGCAAATAGATAAAAATAGAAGAAAAATGAGAGAATCAAAAATTAAAAGAACCAATTAATTGAAATTTTATTAAGAAAGCAAAAGAAAATAATAGAAAAATTATTGCAAAATAAAGTTAATCATTACCCTCAGCACTAAGTTCCCTGAATTTTAACTTATAAATACTCAACATAGTAAATGAAAAAATCATCCTTATTGCAGCACATTATTTTTAAAATAAAACAGAAACATAAGAGTAAAACATACACACATGTATGTATATATACATATTTATAAAGATACATATACAAACACATACATATATATGTATATGATAGGCATAATCTCTCTCTCTCTCTCTCTCTCTCTCTCTCTCTCTCTCTCTCTCTCTACACATAGGAAATTGTGTGTGTGTGTGTGTGTGTGTGTGTGTGTGTGTGTGTGTGTGTGTGTGGTATTAGGGGACTGAACCCTGATTCAATCCTATACCTGAGCTATACCCTTAGTACTGCTTTGTATTTTTTATTTTGAAACAGGTCTTGATACATTTCTAAGAGTCTCATTAAGTATCCCAGTCTGGCTTCAAACCTATGATCCTCCTGTCTCAGCCTCCCCAATACTGGGATTACAGGTATGTACCACCATACCTGGATTATATAAGGGCATTTAAGAAGTCTTTCCCATGATCATGTTTTTATTCATCTAATGACTCTCTAATGACAGTGACGTCCAAAAGGATGTTCGATCCTAAAGCACGGAGATAGAAGATTCTAAATTCTTTCAAAATTACCATTAGAAATAGTGGTCCTGTCCATCTGATTATTCAATAAAGATTGTTTCATAAGGAATAAATATATTTAATTCAATTGAATCTATGTTTGAATTTTGTTACCACAGTAGTCTTTTCTACTACCATTCAGATATTTTTTCTACTACTACATACAAAACTCATTTAAGTTTTTCAAATATTTTTCTTTGTGTGTGTGGAACTGGGCTTCCTGGAAGCCCTTCTTCCTCCGGGCTACACTTCCAGACCAATTTTATACATTTTTATTTGGAAACAGGGTCTCTTAAGCCAGCCTGGCTGGCTTTGAACCTGCGCGATCCTCTTGTCTCCGCCTCCCAAACACAGGGATTACAAGCGTGTGCCACCATGCCCGGCATGTTTTTCAAATATTTTTAAGTTTACATAAACACAGGTGATTAGATACTTGGCCCACTTTCCAACAGAGGCACATAACACATACACATTGGGAATATTTATTCTTTATTTTTTATTTTTAAACAGGGTCTCACTAAATTACAGAGGACCTCACTAAGTAGCTGAGGCTGTCTGCCAACCATGATCCTCCTTTCTCAGCCACCCTAATGCTGGGAGCACAAGGGTGCACCAGCACACCTGGCTGGGAGTATTTAAATATATAATAGGGTCATGTAGTGAAAATAGGGTGCTAAATTTTTATAACTGCTGACACACAATGGATATCTTCTTACCAGAGTGGCAAATATAAGCTTAAGTATAAAGAGATTTTACCATTTCTTAAAAGTAGAAGTATATTCTCTTGAATTTTGCAAATATTATTTGCTGTGCTAATATATATTCACTGACAGGTTTAATGAGACCGAATATCCTGCTTTCCTTTTTGTGACAGCAAAAGCTGTTTCATGGAACAAGTGTTTTAGATGAAAATGAATAGGTAGGAAATAAAACTATACTGTAAATTTAGACCCATAGTTATATAGTTGACAGCTGCACATCTAAGGGAGAGAGTCAATACTTTCTGTGATGATAAATTGAAGTGAGATTAGAATACAGCTGGATTTCATTTGGTATTTTACAACAGTGCACACTCCCCTTAGGCTTAAAAGAGATCTCTAAATAAGCTTAAAGTATCAGACTATGTATCAGTTACAAATGTTATTATTTCTCATTAAGTTAGATATTGGTAATTTTCACAATGATATTTCAGAAAAGTATGATTGAAAGCTTTTTGCTCTAAGTTCAATTTTTTTCAATATATAAGTAAGTTATCACTAGTTCTCTGAGGTCCAACCAAAATGATATGCATAACTTAAAATGTCCCTTATATGATAAAGGTATGAACATGTTCCAATGAGTCCACAAACTATAATTTTGAAAGACGTTACAGCCATTTTTATTTCTGTATATGTCATAAATACATTCACAGTTAATATGCCTTAAATATGACCTAAAATAAATAGGAACACATTTATAGAGTATTTTAATAAATCCATTAGCCACCTATATTAACATTAGATAACCTAGTTTATTAAACACAAACATGTTCAAATATTTTTCCTTTGGTTTGTTTTTGTACTGGGGATACCCAGGGCATTCTAACTCCGAGATACAACCCTAGTCCTTTTTACTTTATTTATTTTTTTGTTTTATGAAGCACAGTCTAAGTTGCTGAGGCTGACATTAAACCAGCAATCCTCCTGTCTCAGCCTCCCAAGTACTAGGATTATAGGCATGTACCACCATGCTGGTCTGATGGGGTGTGTCTATATAGCGCCTAAGGAGATTCGGCCTGAGCGGCCTATGGCCTAAGGCAAAACTTTAAGTAAAGTGATTCAGCAAAAAGGGGCAAAGATGGCGCCTGGAGGAAGCTAGGAAGGTGTGCTTTCCCCATTCATTATGGGTGGGGAGACTGAGCACTGAGCGGTTTTTCCCTTTCTACCTTTAAAGGAGCTTCCTGCACACATGAATGGCTCATGTACTGGCCTGGGATTGGCTGTAAACTATGTGCTAGTGATCTTCATCCCAGATAGGCTAGGCTATTTCTCATGGGAATTCCCCTCGTGGTTTGGTGCTATATAATATGAGTGTTTGGAGAGAAAAAAATGAGATCTCGCTTGACTTGACTCCCGGCTCGTGGGTTTGTGTTCGAGTCGTCAGTACTCATCATCTCGCCAAGCCCCGTCAGCTGTCGGGCTGGATTCCCGACACTGGTCAACTATTTTCATTTATTTGTATCTGCTGTGCAGAATTTCTATATCCATTTTTCTATTTTGTTATGCATGACACCAAAGTTCCCGTGTGCTAGAATATAGATAAAATGTATGAGAGGAAAATTTACCGTTAATTATGTGAAGACATAAAAAAACTCATACTGTTAACCTGCAAATGTCATGAGAGTTAATTGTAGGCATATAGAATAAGAAGTATGTCAGTATCTGTTGCTCCAAGGACAACATCTGAAATACTTACCTGGACTTGTGGGCCTTAAGATCAATTTGTCTCTAACTACTGGAAAAGTCTCATTTACTATTATGTTTCCTCTGCAAACTACTATAAACTCTTTCCAGCAGCATCTTAAATATTACAGACTAGTTATCTTACCTGAAATTTTCTCCCACTGCACATAATCTTTTGTGTGTTGCATCTTATTTCCTGTTGGATCTTAGTTGGCTAAATACTCCCTCAGAAAAGCCAACACGAGAATTCATGCCTGAATGATTTTCATATAACATATATTTTCTTACTGATATGTTTCTCTTCTTTGTGTCCCTCATCCTGTTTGAAGTTTTGTTTTATTAGCGTGAAACTTTGATTTACTTGTTTTTATTTCTGAGCTGTAGGACTGTGCCATTTTTTCCACCACTATATCTTCTTTACTTAAAAAACATATTCCACATAGGTAAAGCTGAATAAATACTTTTTATGTAAGTGAATGAATGAATGAAGCAATGTTATTTATACCTGGCTTAAAAGTCTCTAAAAAATCATACATAGATTGCATCACATCAATATTTCTGTGTGATGATCACTTTTAAAATGTTTTAGGTTTATTTATTTATTTATTTTATTTATTGTGTCTCTAGATAGCCTTGTTTACTTTTTATTTGAAACATGATCTCACTAAGTTGCTAAAAGTCTTAGCAAGTTCCTGAGGCTGGCCTTGAACCTGTCATCGTTTTCTTTTTCAGCCACTCAAGTCCTGGGATTACAAGCATGCACACACACCCACCATGACAGCTGTTTCAGTTTATTATAAAAATAAAAATCTATTTTTATTTAGGTTTTGAGCAAGACATGATGATTCCTATCAAACCCTTTGTAATTCAATTGAACTAAACTTGGAAGTAAGAAAAATAAAAACTTTGAGTATCATTTTTGAATGTAGCTTTAGTTTCATAATCTTACTTTTAAAAGATATTATTATTCCAACTCTAATTTAATGATGAACACTTTACCCTATGCAAGATAGTAAACAAACAAAATGAGAGAGAGAAAAGAAAAATGGAGATTTTGATTGGGAGTAAACATCTGGTGAATGGCTTTGATTAGATTACCTATAGCCTAAGTCTTTACAATTAAAAGACAAATAAACTTAGAGATATCCTCAGTATATTTGCCTTGAAGTATAAAAGAACAAAATTTGGAACAAACTCTGTTATAAAGTGATGAAAGAAGCCTAAACATGAACAAAGGGAGAGACAAGAAATTATAAATCATGTATATAGAACTCGGTGTCGTGGTGTACACTTGTAATCTCAGTACCTGGAAGGTCAAGATAGGAGGATCACAGGTTCAAAGATAGACTTAACAGGTAGTGGGACTCTTAGCAACTAGTGAGACCCTGTTTTAAAATAAAACAACAAAAAAAAAAACAGGGCTGGGATGTAGCTTAGAGGTGAAATGACCCTGAGCTCAAACCTCAGTAGCATAAATAAATAAAGCATATAATATGGTTTCAAATATCCAAATAGTCCATGATCAACATGCATAGGCCATACTCTAATAAGCTCAAGAAAAGCTGAGGTCACTTTTGAACTTTTATCCAATATACAAAGATTACACATTGAATACAAATAAATTGCTGATTTCCTAAGGAAAAAGCCCAATACACAAAAAGCAACATTGTTTGGTGAAATAAAAATTGAGAATATCTAAACCATTAAAAATATCCCCATATTAATTAGGATTTCCAGAAATACATATATAACAGGATGGCCACATATAGGAAAGAGAGTTTATTCAGGGAATTTCCTCCCACAATTATGGAGGCAATGTCCCAAGATGGGTTGTTTACACATTTGGGAACCAGGAAGGCAAGAAGCTGAGTACATTTCAAGTCTAATGAATTCAAAACCAGAAAAGCTAATGGTATAAAAATCAGTGTCAGGTCTATGGCCTGAGAACTCAGGTATTATTGGTACAGAATTTATAGAAACAAGAATTATGATATCCAAGGGAAGGAAAAGAAAGTCATCCTCTCATCCACATATATCTGATTAGCATCCCCTTTTTCCAAACTTTCTTTATTTCAAGCTAACCAGTGGCTATAGGCTAATAAATTGTTATGGAATTTTACCTCTGCCTATTTCTCCTAGAAAGCAAAGAGAATAACCATGCACATTGCCTACAATTCTGCTTACTGAGATGAGTTTATTTCACCACTGTTATAGGATATCTCAGAAAAGGGCCATAGTGCTATAGCTGTCCAAATCATGCAAAGCTATTTGAAAAGCAAGTAAAACTCTACTAGTCACGTTAGCAAATCCTAGTACCTGCCCAAATCTGTCAGATAAAAAAATTATGACAGCCTCTGGGAAGAAGGAAACAGAAATGTATTGCTTTCCAACAAATAAGAGAAACTAGTGAACTTAAGAGTTCAGAAACAAGCTCCTGATACTCTCCAAAGGAATCAAGTCTCTTAAGATTTAGTTCTTAAGGATCATACTGGTTTCACTTTTCTTTTTTCTTATTTTGCTCTTTTTGGGACTGTGGATTAAATCCAGAGGCATTTTACCTTCTAGCTATACCTCCAGCCATATATTTTATTATTTTACTTTGAAACCAGGTCTCACTAAATTGCCAAGGGCCCCACTAAGTAATTGATGCTGGCTGTAAACCACAATCCTCCTGTCACAGCCTCCCAAATGCTGGGATCACAAGTGTGTGCCACCATGCCTGGCTCTGGTTTCTTATAAGAAAGGATGTAATTCACATTTATTGAGATAAATATAATGCACAGTTCTTATTCAGATCCACAAGTGCCCGGTCATGTTGGTGCTGGTGTTAAATGTTTACCAAAAAAGACACAATTCATACTTGATTTTTCTTGGATCATTTCTTATTCAAATCCATAAGTTTCATAGGTTCCAGGTCCTATTCTATTAGTAAATGGCTCAGAACATGTTATCTGATAACCAACTGTGAAAGAAAAGGAAGGACAAAAAAAGAAAAACGTCATCTTTGAAACAGGCCATCTTGTTAGCTGCCAGGGTCAAAAACAGGTCTCTGTTCCATTCATAGAAAAACTGAAGGGCTGGTAATATAGTCTTGAAGTAAAAATATTGGAGAACCTGAAGTTTTAATATTAGTGAGTTTAATATAAAGCTGTAATGTAAAGAGTGAGGATTTTTTTTTCTTATGCTTTTTTTGTTCTAGCAAGACCTTCAGGCATTTGGATGGTATCTGCCCACACTGGACTCAAAAGCAAACCTTCTCCAGAGACATGCTTTCAGAAATAGCCAGAAATAATTCTTACCAGCTATTTTGAGATATCTTAATCTAATCAGGGTGACACTTAACTATCACACGCTAGAAATTCTCACCACATAAAAATATAGAAAAATATGACTCAACTTTGAGAGAAATATGCTGAGATTAGCTACATGTCTTTTTTGTTGTTACTTATTAGCTAAATTGAATTAGCAAATACGAGTTCTAAAGCAGTTTTTGGAACTATGATTTTTGATTAAAAATAAAGGATACCAATCATAAAAATGGCAAAATAAACCTTGAATCTATGGATTTGGAAGAAGACCTGCAATAGATGAGACATTGGCCTGTCTCAATGATCTCAGTTGTGCACTCAGGAATATTTAGAACTGGAAGAAGAAAGCAAAAGAGATTAGAAAGGCGGACTCTGCAATGGAACATCTCAGAGTGATACAGTGAATAAACCCTGCTGTCCTGTTGCTGGATTTGAAGAAATTATGAACTAAAGAATCCAAGTGGCTCAAGAGCTGTGAGAGAAAAGTACACATGTTCTTCTGTAGAGGCTCCAGGAAGGAGGATTGCCCTGCAGTATTTTTATTTTAGCCTAGTAAAGTCCTTATTAGATTTTCAAACTATATACTGTAGATGACATATGTTGCTTTAACAATAAATACATGTCAATTTCTTCCATAGCACTGTAAAGCTAATCAATAGACTGACCAGCTGAACTAAGGATGAAAAGGTAAATGACCATTGCTCTTGATGAACATGTTATCCAATGTAAGAAAAAAGAGCTCAAACGTGAAGAAGAGAAAGAATGAGAGGAAGAGTACAGTAAAGAAAGATGAAGAGAGAAGTAATAGGAAGAGAAGAAAAAGGAAGACGAATAGTAGAAAGAAGAAGATAGCTTTTTGATATGCCACCAGCAACAGTATATCAGGAAGAAGAGAGAGAAAAATGTTGCTAATTTTTTAAATGGGTTTTATCTTTGATTTACTCTTATTATTGTTAGTTTTTATTGCTTGCTTTGTTATTTTATGCATTTTTTGCTCCCTTCATCATACCTTTTATAAGCTTCCTCCCTCTATCCTATCTACTTTCTTCTCTCAAAACTTTTGATTCTTTTTGTATCTCCTTGTTTTATATTTAAGCTATTTCATATCTCCATACCTAAATACTCTATACAAATTACAATAATCCTACTATAGCACTATTTCTCATCTCAACCTTATTATACTTAAATTCTTACTCAACTTAATCATATCCTCTACTTTATGCTCTTTCTGTACCCATCATTCCAGGTACTCCCCCCCTCAACTAACCCACACCATTTAAACACACTACTTACCTGTTCATGAACCTGCTGTCACCTCTAAATCCATATGACTAAGATCTTATGAGACAGGTGATCCACAGGAAAGCACAACCAGACAATAAAGATAAATTAACCACAGCCAATATATGGAAGCAATCAACAGACCATGCATCAAGGTTTAAAAAATGAATAGGTCACAAACTATTCTGTCCAAACCACTGAGCTGACTCTTTATAAAGGTAGTGGCAGATAGAATACCTGACCTTAACACCAGAAACCCATCCACACCACCATAACAAGAAGCAAAAAGTACCCCAGAGAAAATCAGTTTTGATGATCTACAAGTAAAACAACAGTGGACTGATAGTAGACACAGTTTTTAGGGTTACATCACAGTGTGAGAAACATCTGGAGCTATCTCTCCCAAATACAATATGAATAGCACCTATCAAACAAATACTCACATGCATAAAGAAAGAAGATGCCAAAAGAACAGAAACATTAACCCCAAATTTTTGAAAATATGAGAAACAATGAGGGAAAAAAAAGGATATCAGATATCACAAATACTAACCTACAAGATATATAAAAAAAGAGAATTCCAAATCCTGATCTTCAATATGATGAAAGGTCTCACAGTAAGTTTACAAAAAAATGAAAGAGAAAATTGAGACATTAAGAAATAATCATAAAGAGGCCTGGAATAGAATCAGAGTCAATAAATGAAATGACTACAGCAATAGAAAAATTCTGGAAGAATAAATGAAATAAAAAACAGAATATCACTGTTAGAAAACAGTTCATTTAAAACCAGAAGCACAATCAACAGTATACAAAAGATATTCCACAAGAGAACCTAAGCAACTAAAACTATGGGACAATATAAAATGTACTAACTTATGTATAAAAGGCATTGAATAAGGAATGGAGGCACAGACCAAGAGTATCAATAATTTCCTCAGAGAAATAATTTCAGATAATTTTCCAACTGGAAAGAGACTTGGATATCCACGTACAAGAGACACACAGAAAACCAATAAGACCAAAGAAGGACCTCCCCACACCATGTAATAATCAAAATGAACAATATAGAGGCTAAGGAAAGTATCTTAAAAGCAGTGAGAACAAAAACATGGGTGACATTCAGGATCAAAACAATAAAATAATTCCATACTTTACAATACAAGTCATGAATGCCAAGATAGACTGTTATGATATAATCCAGATCCTGGAAAAAAATCACCTTCCAACCAAAACTGCTTTATCCAGAGAGGTTATTATTCAAACTTGATGGAGAAATAAAAGTGTTTTCTGATAAAAAAAATTCAAAAAATTCATGAATACTAAGCCAGCACTAGAGAAAATACTTAAAGAAATAAATCATAAAGAAGAAAAACGAAGCAAATTTCAAAACCAGAAAAGATATATATTTGATCAGCAGAACAACTAAGCAAAGAAGACATAACATTATATTAAACAAAATATAGAACACAAAATAACAGGGAAAAAATCATATCTCAATAATAGCATTGAATGTCAAAGGACTTAACTCACAATTAAAAGATGTAGACTGGCAATGTGGATTTAAAAAGATAATTCAAATATATGCTGCTTGCAAGAAACTCACCTTATAGTCAAAGATATTCATAAGCTAAAAGTGAAAGGGTACTGCTCACTTTGTCAGCACATATACTAAAACTGGAATGATACAGAGGAGATTAGCATGGCCCCTGTGCAAGGATGACACACTATAGGCACAGGCAGTAACTTTCTCAGCAAGAACTCCAAAGCACAGGAAATTAAAGCAAGAATTAACAAGTGAAATGGCATCAAACTAAAAAGTTTCTTCTCATCAAAGAAAACCAGCAAGAACCTAAATAGAAAGTCTACAGCATGGGAAAAGATCTTTACCAGCCATCACTCTGATAGAGGGATATTCAGAATATACGAAGAGCTCAAAGGACTCCACACTAGCAAAATAAATAATCCAATCAATTAATGGACAAGTGAATTGAATAGACACTTCACAAAAGAGGAGATACAAATGCCCAATACATACATGAAAAAATGTTCAACATCATTAGCCATCAGGGAGATGCAAATAAAAACTATGATAAGATTTCATCTAACCCTATTCAGAGTGGCAAACATAAAGAAGTCAAATAACAAATGATGGGTGAGAATGAGGGGAAAGAGAAACTTTACACTGTTGGTGAGAATGCAAACAAGTTCAGCCACTATAGAGATCAGTGTGGAGATTCCTTAAGAAACTGGGAATGGATCCACCATATGATCCAGATATACCACTCCTGGATATCTTTTGAAAGGAGTTGAAATCAGAAAACTACACTAATATATGCATACCCATCTTCAAGGCAGCACAATTCATAATAGCCAAAATAGGGAACCAACCTACGTCTCCATCAACAGATGAATGGATTGCAAAATTATGGGAAATACACACAATGGAATTCTACTTGGCAATGAAGAACAAAATCATGTCATTTGCAAAAAGATGGAAAGACCTAGAGAATATTTTGTTAAGTGAGATCATCCGAGCACAGAAATAGAAGGGACATATAATTTCTTTAATATGTCCAAACTAAGGAGTATTATGGATACCAGAAGGACTCCAGATAATGGAGGGAAAACCTCAGCAAAGCTAGAAAGAAAGGGTAGGAGAGGAAGAAGCCTGAGGTTGATTAATTATGGAGCTACATTTGAATATGTGTAAAAGTATGGTATGACTGTAGCCTGGTCAACCTGGATACACATTGTTGGGAGGGAGAGAATGAGAAGCAGGGGAAGGGAAGGGCACCAAACACTGTGAATGTATACTATTTTCAATAAAATACACATAAAATAAAAAAATTAAATAAATAAAAATTAAAAAGTGAAGGATAAAAATATACATTATGCCAATGGGGATCAAAACAATAGGGGTAGCAACACTGATATCCAATAAAATAGACTTTAAGCTAAAACACATCAGAAGAAAAAAGCAGGGCACTTAAAGAAAGAGTTCAGCAAGACGATGTAATGATAGTAAATGTTTATGCTCTAAATTTGGAGTCATCCACATTTTTAAAACAAAATCTGCAGGACCTCAGATCTCAAATGGACCCAAATACAATAATATTGGGAGACTTCAACATACCACTCAAGACAAAAGATCAATCTCCCAGGCAAAAGATGAGTAAAGACTCTTCAAAACTAAAGACTATAAACTAAATGGACCTAATAGACATATACATTATATTTCTTTTTTTATAACAATTTTTATTAAACATAAATAGTATACATTTACACTATATTTGGTGCCCTCTCCCTCCTCCCACCAATGGTTGTCCAGGTTAACCATGTCTTATTCATAATTTTACACATGTTCAGGTGTAGACCCTCATTAATCAAGATCGGCCTTCCTCCTCTCCTATCTTACCATCCAAACTTAGCTAATATTTCCCCTTCAATATCTGGAGTCCCACTGGTATTCTTTGTGTTTCCTACTTTGGGCATATTAGAGGAAACATATGTATCTTCTTCTTCTGTGCTTGGCTGATCTCACTTAACATAATGTTCTCCAGGGCTTTCCATATTCTTGCAAATGATATAATTTTGTTCTTCTTTATGGCTAAATAGAATTCCATTGTGTGTATTTCCCAGTTTTGCTATCCATTCATCTGTTGATGGTGATCTGGGTTGGTTCCATATTTTGGCTATTACAAATTGTGCTGCTATGAACATAGGTATGCATATGTTGCTGTAGTTCTCTGAATTCAACCCCTTTGGAAAGATACCCAGGAGCAGTATAGCTGGATCATATGGTGGATCTATTCCCACCTTTCTTAGGAATCTCCATACAGATCTCCATAGTGGCTGAACTAGTTTGCATTCCCACCAACAGTGTAAAAGAGTTCCTCTTTCCCCGCATCCTCGCCAGCATTTGTTGTTATTTGATTTCTTTATGCTTGCTACTCTGACTGGGGTTAGATGGAATCTCAGTGTAGTTTTGATTTGCATCTCCCTGATGGCCAGTGATGAAGAACATCTTTTCATGTATCTATTAGCCCTTTGTATCTCTTCTTTTGTGAAGTGTCTAGTTAGTTCATTTGCCCATTTCTTGATTGGGTTGTTTATTTTGCTAGTGTAGAGTCTTTTGAGCTCTTTGTATACTCTGGATATTAGCCCCCTATCAGAGTGGTGGCTGGTAAAGATCCTTTCCCATTCTGTAGGCTTCCTCTTTAGGTTATTGATAGTTTCCTTTGATGAGAAGAAACTTTTTAGTTTGATATTATCCCACTTGTTTATTCTTGCTTTAATTTCCTGAGCTTTGGAGGTTTTGTTGAGAAAGTTACTGCCTGTGCCAATATGTTGTAGTGTTGAACCTATGTTCTCCTCTACTAACTTCAAAGTCTCAGGTCTAATTTCTAAGTCTTTGATCCATCTTGAGTTGATTCCTGTGTTAGGTGAGATATAGGGGTTTAGATTCATCTTTTTACAAATGGTTAGCCAGTTCTCCCAGCACCACTTGTTGAAAAGGCTGTCTTTTCTCCAGCGTATGTGTTTGGCCCCTTTGTCAAAGATTAATTGACTAAAGATGTGTGGGTTTATTTCTGAATCTTCTATTCTAATCCACTGGTCAGTATATCTGTTTTTGTGCCAGTACCATGCTGTTTTTTACTACTATTGCTCTATAGTATAGTTTGAAGTCTGGGATTGTAATGCCTCCTGCGTGTTTCTTGTTATTGAGAATTGCTTTGGCTATTCTAGGTCTTTTCTTTCTCCATATGAAATTCATGATTGATTTTTCTAGGTCTCTGAAGAATGTCACTGGTATTTTAATGGGAATTGCATTGAACCTATATATCAGTTTTGGCAGAATGGCCATTTTGGTGATATTTATTCTGCCTATCCATGAGCACGGGAGATCTTTCCATCTTCCAAGGTCTTCTTCAATTTCTTTCTTTAATGTTTTATAGTTTTTGTTGTAGAGGTCTTTTACATCTTGGGTTAGGTTTATTCCTAGGTATTTTATTGGTTTTGAGGTTATAGTGAATGAAATTGTTGTTTTTATTTCTTTCATTGTGGATTCGTTGTTGGCATAAAGAAAAGCCACTGATTTCTTTAGGTTGATTTTGTAACCTGCGACTTTGCTGAATTTGTCAATCAGCTCCAGAAGTCTTTTGGTTGAGTTCTTTGGCTCTTCCAAATAAAGGATCATGTCATCTGCGAATAAGGATAATTTTAATTCCTCTCTTCCTATGTGAATTCCTTTGATTTCCTTCTCTTGTCTGATTGCTGCAGCAAGAGTCTCAAGGACTATATTGAAAAGGAGTGGTGATAGTGGGCATCCTTGTCTTGTTCCTGACTGTAGCGGAAATTCTTGCAGTTTTTCCCCATTCAATATAATGTTGGCTTTGGGTTTGTAGTATATTGCCTTGATGATGTTGAAGTACTTTCCTTCTATCCCAGTTTTTTGCAGTGTTTTTAACATAAATGGGTGTTGGATTTTGTCGAATGCTTTTTCAGCATCTATTGCTATGATGATGTGGTTTTTGTTCTTGGTTCTATTTATGTGGTGTGACATGTATTGATTTGCTTATGTTGAACCAGCCTTGTTTTTCTGGGATGAAACCGACTTGGTCATGATGTACTATTCTCTTGATATAGTTTTGAATGCGTATAGCTAGTATTTTGTTTATAATTTTTGCATCTATGTTCATTAAGGATATTGGTCTGTAGTTTTCCTTTCTTGAGGTATCTTTATTTGGTTTGGGGATTAATGTGATACTGGCCTCATAGAAGGAATTTGGAAGAGTTCCATCTCTTTCAATTTCCTGGAACATGTTATGCAGTATTGGTATTAGTTGTTCACTGAAGGTTTTGTAGAATTCAGCTGGGAACCCATCTTGGCCTGGGCTTTTCTTTGGTGGAAGAATTTTTATTGCCATTTCTATTTCTTTAGTTGTTATTGGTTGGTTTAGGCTTGCTATGTCCTCTTGGCTGAGTATAGGAAGGTTAACTGTGCTTAGAAATCTATCAATTTCTTCCAGGTTTTCAAGTCTATTGGAGTATAAATTTTTAAAGTAGTTTCTGATAATATTTTGAATTTCTTCACTATCTGTGGTGATATCTCCTTTTTCATTTCTAATTTTGATGATTTGAGTTGATTCTCTTTTTCTTTTGGTTAGTTTGGCCAGGGGTTTATCAATTCTATTAATCTTTTCAAAGAACCAACTTTTTGTTTTATTGATTCTTTGAATTGTCTTTTTGTTCTCTATTTCATTTATTTCTACTCTAATTTTGATGATTTCTTGCCTTCTGCTGGCTTTGGGAATAGACTGTTGCAGAATTTCTAGATCCTTGAGTTGTGTCATTAGGTTCTTTACTTGGTGGTTCTCCGTCCTTTTTATGTGGGCACTCAATGCAATAAACTTTCATCTTAGTACTGCCTTCATGGTGTCCCATAGGTTTTGGTAGGTTGTGTCTCTGTTTTCATTTGTTTCTATAAATTTCTTTATTTCTTCCCTAATTTCTGCTCTTACCCATTCGTTGTTCAATAGTGTATCATTCATTCTCCATGAATTTGAATACTTTCTTTTGAGTTTCCTGTTGTTGATTTCTACTTTTATTCCGTTGTGGTCTGAAAAGATGCAAGGAATTATATTACATTTTTTGAATTTGCTGGTATTTTCTTTGTGTCCCAGGATGTGATCTATTTTGGAGAAGGTTCCATGGGCTGCTGAGAAGAAAGTGTATTCTGTAGTTCCTGGTTGAAATACTCTGAAAATGTCTATTAGGTCTATTTGGTTTATGGTTTCCTTTAGTTCTAAAACGTCTTTACTCATCTTTTGCCTTGAAGATCGATCCAGTGGTGTGAGAGGCGTATTAAAGTCTCCCAGAATTATTGTATTTGGGTCTACTTGGGATCTTATGTCCAGAAGGGTTTGTTTTACAAATGTGGTTGCACCCATATTTGGGACATAAATATTTACTATCATTATATCTTCTTGGTATATTGTTCCTTTTAGTAAAAGGAGGTGCCCTGATTTGTCTCTTTTGATGTGTTTTAGTTTAAAGTCTGTTTTGTTGGATATTAGGGTTGCTATCCCTGCTCTTTTTTGGTCACTGGTGGCATGGTATATCTTTTTCCATCCTTTCACCTTCATCCTGTGAATGTCTTTGGCTGTGAGGTGTGTTTCTTGCAGACAGCATATATTTGGATTATGTTTCCTAATCCACATTGCCAGTCTATGTCTTTTGATTGGTGAGTTAAGTCCTTTGACATTAAGAGATATTATTGAAATATGATTTTTGTTTTCTGCCATTTTGTGTTCTGTCTACTCTTGGGTGGTGTGATCTTTCTTCTTTACTTAAGTAGCCCACTTATTAACTTCCTCTCTTCTCTGATTCTGAAGTCTGCTTCTTTTTTCTTCCTTATGGTGTATTTCTTTAAGAATTTTCTCTAGTGTTGGCTTTGAACTCATGAATTTTTTGAGATTCTGTTTATCATGAAAGACTTTGGATTCACCATTGATCTTGAATAGTAGTTTTGCTGGATAGATTAGTTTGGGCTGGAAGTTATTTTCTTCCAGGGTCTGAATCACGTCGTACCAGTCTCTCCTAGCATTCCTAACCTGGGTTGTATAGTCTGGGGTGATTCTTATTGTTTTGCCTCTATATGTCACCCGTCCTTTTGTTCTCGCTGCTTTTAAGATTCCTTCCTTAGCCTCTATATTGGTCATTTTGGTTATTATGTGGCGTGGAGTGGTCTTTCTTTGGTTTTGTCTCAGTGGAGTTCTGTATGCCTCCTGGACTTGAAGATCGAAGTCTCTTTCCATATTTGAAAAATTCTCTGAGATTATTTCCTTGAAGATATTACAGATGTCCTTGGTCTGTACCTCTATCCCTTCCTCAATGCCTATTATCCGTAAATTAGGGTGCTTCATATTATCCCATAATTGCTGGATGTTTAGGTTTTGTTGCTGTAAAGATTTCTGTATATCGCTGACTGTGTTTTCGGTTTGGGATGTACTGTCTTCTAATATTGATATTCTGTTTTCCATTTCATCTAATCTTCCAGAGTTTCTTTCAATTGCTGTCTTCATTTCACTTATTGCCTCTTTCATTTCATTCCAGACCTCTTTCTGATTCTTTTTTAGTGTTTCTATTTCACCTTTAACCTCCTCTATACTTGTTTTAAATCCTTTCATCATATTGAACAACAAGATTCTGAACTCCCCTTCTTGCATTTCTAGTAGGTCAGTATTCGTGATTTCTGCTGTCTCTTCATAATTCCTGGTTCTCATATTTGTAGCGTTCTCTGTCCTGTTTTTCTGGTTTCTACCCATCGTTCGTGAGTATTATGCTTAGTCAAATCTTAATATTAGGAGTTGGAGTATTGGCTAGTCAGCAGAGCCTTTCCAGTGTTGAGGTTGGGTGATGTGGGAGGAGCTGGGGTGATTAGTAAAGGAATCGGATTAGGTAGAGGATATGTTTAGGTTGAGAAAGACTTTAAGTATGGTAAGGTGAAATCTTGCTAGGAATGAGAGAGAGTTAACTACTAGGACTCTTGTCGTTCGTGGAGTAATTATGGATGTAAGAAATACTTAGAGTATTAGACCAGGAGGTATATTATGTGGAAAAGTTTTGGGGGAGAAAAGTGTGTAGGGTTAGTGTGGGAAGGTTTGTAAATAGGGGTGATGGAAGGAGCAGACAGACATAAAAAAAAGAATAGAAAAAAAAATCCACACAAAATACCAAGACTATTATGTAATCCAAGAAAAAGGGAGGAAAACCAATCAAAGGAGGAGACTGAAAATAAAGGAAGGAAAGAGGAAGAAAGAGGAAAAAAGAACAAGAATAAAATAAAAGGAACTAGCAGCTGTGTGAAATAAAAAAATAAGGCAAACTGTCCAATATATATATATAAAAAACAACATGTGAAAGTAAGAAGTGTGGGTTAAAAGAAAAAAAAAATAAAACAGCAATAACCATACCAAAACAAAATCACTGTAAAAGCAAAATAAAACAAAACATCCACATTAAAAGTAAAATAAACAGTCCTCCTTATTTACGCATATGGGGTCAGGTCTATATAATATGTGTGTATCTGATTGCTTTGGTAACTTTCAGAATACCATCCAATGTCTCTTAGTTTTCTTTGTACTCTATTTTTATCTTCTTAGGTCACTCTGGGTGTTTGGACACCTTCTCTCCTTTAGTTGCTTTAGTTTATGTGTCCGGATGTCTGGTTTCACTTTTATTTGATTCTGTACAATTCACAGGTTCTGCGAAATTCTAACCTGTGGTCAGTACCTCTGCACTCACCACCCTAGACTCCAGCCTGTGCTTCCCTACAACATGGGTGGAGCATGACCAAGGTATAATTAGAACCTCCCCCTGAGGTCCTGTGCAGATATTGTGGCCCAATGGATTTTCCTGTGTCTCTGGAAATTCCAGCTGGGTTAGCCGGTGTGGTCCCAAGATGTACCCTGGGCAAATGGCTGCTGGTTCCTGGGTGCCCACGCTTGCTGCCAGAGCTCTGCCTATTCCAAGAGTGCAGGCTGGGTGTGCTGCTTTTACTGGACCCAGGAGTGAGTGGATGCAGCTGTCTGTTGTTGCTGGTATGCTCTTCCAAGGTGTATTGAGCTGAGTTCTCGCTTAGAACTAAGCATCTGGCTACCAGGAGGGTGGGAACACCCAGCGGTGGGCCAGGAGTGCAGGATAGGTGTTCAAGGATCCAGTGCGTGGTGCCCAGTAATGGTCTCTGCCTCCCGCGGGATGTAGAAACTGGGGGTGCCCCAAGGAGATTTCCGGTTTACACAGGGCTTTCGCAGCCTGGAAGGCAGTCTCTGGCAAGGTGGAAGGGGGGCTAGACACACAGGCAGGCTCCAATTTAGTGGAGAGAGTGGGACAGGCACTGACTGCTAACAGGGGACTGGGGCGCAGACAAGGTGTGCAGAGGGGAGTGCTTGGGTCTGAGGCTTGGGCGTGCTGGGGGGTTGGGGTGCAGTGCACGCTAAGGTCCGCACTTCCCTGGGCACCCGCAGGTACCTGTCTTCCTTGGTTCAAGATTCGTGGGAGTCTCTATGCTGTTGTGATCCAGTCGCTGGTGAGCACACAGAATTCTGACGTGGGTGCTGCTCGCTGTTTTCAGTCCCGGATTATCTTGCTGTGGGACTATCGGGACTATCGGGCAGGCAGCTCCGCAGCCCGCGAAAGCAGCCCGCCGCCGCCGATTGTATCTGCAACTGGTCCGGTGTCCAATCTATGTTCTTCTTCTTCTTCAAGTTCAGAGTTCCCCTGAGGTACCAGGATTTGTTTTGGTTCCTGGTATGTATTTATTTTGTTGATTAAGACACAGCTTTCTAAGTATTTGAACTTTATTTGCTTCAGCTACTGAGGAGTGCTGTATCCCTCAGTCGCCATTTTGAAAAAAAAATATACATTATATTTCAACCAGAACCAACAAAGTACACATTCTTATCAGCTGCCCATGGAATCTTCTCCAAAATACACCACATCCTGGGCCACAAAGCAAGCACCAACAAATTCAGAAGATATAATTCTCTGCACCTTGTCAAATCACAATGGGATGAAAATAGAATTCAACAACTGGAAGACCAAAATAAACTATTTAAATACATGAAGATTGAATGACAAATTATTGAATGATGAGTGGGTAAGATTAGAAATAAGAGATAAATAAAGAAATTGCTGAAATAAATAAAAGTAGAGACACAACACACCAAAATGTATGGGACATTTTGAAGGCGGTGTTAAGAGAAAAGTTTATAACATTGTGTGCCCATATAAGAAGAACAGAGAATCACCAAGTAAATAACCTAATGACAAATTTGAAGGACTAAGACAAACAACAACAGTCTAATCCCAAAGCCAGGAGATGGCAGAAAATAATTAAAATCCAAGCAAAAATAGATGAAACAGAGAACAAAAAATCAATACAATCAACCAAAAAAGCTGGTTCATTGAAAAGATTACTAAGATTGACACACCCCTGGCCATCCTAAACAAAAGAAAGAGAGAATCTAACTCTAACTATAAAAATTAGAAATGAAAAAGGAGACATCACCACAGACAGTGGAGAAATTCAAAGGATTATCAGAAACTATTTTGAGATTTTTTTTTTTTTTTTTTTTTTTTTTTTTTTTTTTTTGGTGGTACTGTGGTTTCTGGAAGCCCTTCTGCCTCCGGGCTACACTCCAAGACCTATTTTATACTTTTTTTTTTAATTTTTGGAAACAGGGTCTCCTAAGCCAGTGTAGCTGGCTTTGAACCTGCATGAGCCTCCTGTCTCCGCCTCCCAAGTGCGGGGATTACAAGTGTGCACCACCACACCTGGCTATTTTGAGAATTTATACTCTAATAGACTTGAAAACATTATATGAATTGATAGATTTCTAAGCACATATAACATACCTAAACTGAACCAAGAGGACATAGTAAGCCTAGACCAACCAAAAGCAAGCATAGAAATAGAAACAGAACCTCAATCGAGAGCCAACAGAATGGGAGAAGATTTTCACCACCTACACCTCTGGTAGAGGACTAATATCTGGAATATATAGAGAACTCAAGAAACTCATCACTAAAAAAACAAATCATCCAGTCACAAAATGGGCAAGTGAACTAAACAGACACTTCACGAAAGAAGAAATTCAAATGGACAATAAATACATGAAAAAATGCTCGTTGGCAATCAGAGAGATGCAAATCAAAACTACCCTGAGATTTCACCTAATTACAACTAGAATGGCAATCATTCAAAACACAAACAATGCTGGGCGTGGTGGTGCACGCTTGTAATCCTCGTGCTTGGGAGGCAGAGACAGGAGGATCATGCTGGTTTGGAGCCAGCCTCGCTGGCTTAAGAGACCCTGTTTCTAAAAATAAAAAAGTATAAAATAGGTCTGAGAGTGTAGCCCCTAGGTAGAAGGGCTTCCAGGAACCCCAGTACCACCAAAAACAAAACAAAAAAACAAAACCACGAACAATAACAAATGCTGGTGAGGATGTGGAGAAGAGGGAACTCTAAAACGTTGTTGGTAGGATGGCAAATTAGTGCAACCACTTTGGAAAACAGTATGGAGAATCCTCAGAAAAATGGGAACAAATCTACTATTTGATCCAGCAATACCACTTTTGGGTATCTACCCAAAAGAAAGGGAACCAAACTACCAAACTAACGCATGTGTATTTATGTTCATAGCTGCACAATTCACCATAGCCAAACTGTGGAACCAGTCAAAATGTCCATCAACAGATGAATGTATTACAAAACTGTGGGATATGTACACAATGGAATTTTGCTCAGCCATAAAAAAAAAATACAATTGCGGTATTTTCAGGGAAATGGATGGATCTTGAAGACATTATGCTAAGTGAGATTAGTCAGTCACAAAAAGTAAGGAATTAGATGCTTTCCCTAATATGTGAAAGCTAGAGTGAATGGGGTCATAGGAGGAACCCCATGTGAAAAAAGAGATCCTATAAAGGAGCAAGTAAGACAACCTAACTTTGGGGATGGGAGGTGAGGAGAGGGAAACATTTTGAAGCGCATGATGTACTTATTCATATCAAAGTCAACCACTAAACCAAGCATGGGAGGGAGGGATGGGGAGGGAGGGAGGTGGGGAATGGGTGGGGGCTGGCTGGGTGATGTGTCCATTTATGCCTACACAAGTTTTTTACCCCATTATGATGTATAAATACAATGCACCAATAAAAATTAATAAAAAAAGAAATAGAAACAACAATAAAAATTCTGCCATCAAAGGAAAGCCCAGGCTTCAACAGGTTTCTAGCTGAACTCCACAAAACTTTCAGTGAAGAATTAATCCTAATTCTTCAAAACTTGTTCCAGAAAATCAAAAGAGATGGAATTCTTCCAAATTCTTTCTATAAGGCCAGTATCACATTAATACCAAAACTAAATAAAGATACCTCAAAAAAAGAAAATTACAGGTCAATGTCTTTGATGAAAATAGATGTAAAAATTCTTAACAAAATACTAGCAATATGCATTCAAAACTTTATCAAGATAATTGTGCACCATGACCAAGTTGTTTTGATCCCAGAAAAGCAATGTTGGTTCAACATACGCAAATCAATATGTGTTATTCACCATATAAATAGAACTGAAAGCAAATCACATGGTCATATCAATAGATGCTAAAAAAAGAACGTGACAAAATCCAACACCCATTCATGTTAAAAATACTACAGAAAATTGAAATAAAAGAAATATATCTCAAAATTATTAAGGCAATATACAATAAACCCAAAGCCAACATCATATTGAATAAGAAAAAACTCTCAAGAATTTTCTCTAAAATCAGAAACAAGACAAGGATGCACACTGTCACTGCTTCTTTTTAATATAGTCCTCAAAACTCTTGCCACAGCAATAAGACAAGAGAAGGATATCAAATAAATTCAAATACAAAAAGAGAAATTAAAACTACTATTGTTTGCGGATGACATGATCCCTTATCTAGAAGACCCAAAGAACTCAACCAAAAGGCTACTGGAGCTAATTAACCAATTCAGCAAAGTGACAGAATACAAAATCAAGCTAAAGAAATTAGTTGCTTTTTTATATGCCAACAGTGAATCCACAAAAATATAAAGAAAACAATTCCATTCACAATAACCACAAAATCCATAAAATACCTACAGATAAACCTAACCAAATATGTAAAATATATCTTCAATGAAAACTATAACACATTAATGAAAGAAATTGAATAAGCATTGGGAGATGGAAAGATCTCCCTTGTTCATGAAGAGGCAGAATAAACATCAAAATGGCCATTCTGCCAAAGATGACCTACATATTCAATGCAATTCTTATCAAAATACTGACATTCTTCATAGACCTAGAAAAATCAATTATGAATTTCATATGGAGAAAGAAAAGACCCAGAATAGCCAAAGTAATTTTCAGCAATAAGAATCATGCAAGAGACATCACAATTTCTGATGTCAAATTATACTACAGAACAATAGTAATTGAAATAGCATAGTATTGACAGAAAAACAGGCACACAGGCCAATAGAACAGAATAGAATGTACAGAAACAAACTCACATACTAATAGTCAATTGATCTTTGACAAAAAGGCCAAATTCATATGCTGGAGAAAAGACAGCCATTTCAACAAATGGTGGTTGGATACCTGGCTATCTATTTGTAGAAAGTTGGAACTAAATCCTTACTTCTTACCCTGCATGGAAAACAACTTGAGATAGATCAAAGACCTGAAAGTTAGACCAGAGACTATGAAGCTTAGAGGAGGCCATAGGTTCAACAATCCAATATATAGGCACAGGTAGTAATTTCCTCGACAAGACCTCCAAAGTGCAGAATATTGAAACAAGAATTATCAAGTGAGATAGCATCAAACTAAAATGTTTCTGCTCATCAAAGAAAGCCATCAAGAATTTAAAGAGAAAGCCTACCAAATGGGAGAAGACCTTTACCAGCTACCTCTCGGATAGAGAGCTAATATCCAGATATACAAAGAGTTCAAAAGACTCTTCACTAGCAAAATGTATAACACAATTAAGAAATGTGCAACTACACCGGCTGTGGTGGCTCATGCTTGTAATCCCAGCGCTTGGGAGGCTGAGATAGGAGGTTCGAAGCCAGCCTCACCTATTTAGTTAGGCTCTCAGCAACTTAGTGAGACCCTGTTTCCAAATAAAATAAAAAATAGTCTGGGAATGTAGCCCAAAGGTAGAAAGCCTCTGGGTTCCATCCCCAGCACCACACACACACACAAAAAAAAAAAAAAGCAAAGAAATGTGCAACTAAATTGAATAGATACTTCACAAAAGAAGAGTTACAAATGGCCAATAGACACATGAAAAAATTGTTCAACATCATTAGCCATCAGGGAGATGCAAATCAAAACTACGCTGAGATTCCATCTAACCCCAATCAGAGTGGCAAACATAAAGAAGACAAATAACAACAAATGCTGGTGAGGATGTAGACAAATAGAAACTCTTTTACACTGTTGGTGGGTGTGCAAACTAGTTTAGCCACTATGGAGATCAGTGTGAAGATTCCTTAGACAACTGTGAATAGATCCACCATACGATCCAGCTATAACACTACTGGATATTTTTCCAAAGGAGTTGAAATCATAGAACTACAGTAACATGCAAACCAATGTTCATACCAGCACAATTTGTAATAGCCAAAATATGGAACCAACCTATGTCTCCATCAACAGATGAATGGATTGCAAAATTATGAGAAATACACACAATGGAATTTTACTCAGCAATAAGGAAAAACAAAAGCATGCCATTTGCAAGAAAATGGAAAGATCTGGAGTACATTATATTAAGTGAAATTAGCCAAGCACAGAAATAGAAGGGCCTGTTTTCTCTAATATGCTCAAGCTAGGAAGTATTATACATACCAGAGGAACACCAGATAATGGAGGGGAAACCTCAGAGAAGTCAGAAAGAAAGAGTAGGGAAGAAAGAAGGCTGAGGTTTATTAATGAAAAAGCTACATTCAAATTTGTGTATACATATGAATATAACATTGTTATTCTAGACAGCCAGTATTAGGAGGAAGAAAAAAAGGAAAGAGGGGGCACATATGCCATTGTCAACATGATCTACATTATAATATGAGACTATAGCGCACCAAAGAATAAATTTTTAAAAGATTTCCAATAACATCACAAAATAAAAATGTGAAAGTGAACACAAAGCTGTGCAAAATAAAAAAAAAATGTTTGTTATGTATCAAATAGCCATAGTTATTTCTGAAGACTTTTGAAGAACATATGATTGAATGATACTCAGTTCTCTTCTTTTCTTTTCTTTTCATTTTTTTTTTTTTTGTGTGTGTGCTATTGTAGATGGAAACCAGGGACATTCTACCCCTATGATATACCCCCAGCCCTATTTTCTTATTCTTTATTTTATTATTATTATTATTTATTATTATTATTATTATTATTATTATTATTATTATTATTATTATTTTGGTGGTACTGGGGTTCCTGGAAGCCCTTCTACCTCCGGGCTACACTCCCAGACCTATTTTTACATTTTTATTTGGAAACAGGGTCTCCTAAGCCAGCACGCGCGGCTAGCTTCGAACCTGCATGATCCTCCTGTCTCTGCCTCCCAAGCGCGGGGATTACAAGCGTGCGCCACCACGCCCGGCTTATTCTTTATTTTGAAACAGGGTCTTACTGAGTTGCAGATGTCCTCACTAAGTAGCTAAGGCTGGCGTTGAACCACAAGCCTCCTGTCTCTGCCTCCCAATTGTTGGGATTACATGTGTGTGCTACCAGGTTATACTATTTTAAATATTTCATTACAAAACTGAAGCAAGTACATACCCACAACACACTACAAATGCCCACATGCCGATATATTTATACGTGTGTGCATACATACTTATTCTACTGTGTAGCAAAGTTCAAAATAAAGTAAAAAAATAAGTATTGCAAAAAATAAACAAGTAGCATGGAAAATATTCAATGGAAAAGTATCAATCACATAATGTTAACCTTAAGAAATGCCTGATGATTGTGGTAATACTAGGAAGAACTGATTCTCAATGAGAATATCCAGTGATAAAGTACATAAAAATTGATAAAATTTTTTTATTCACTAGGAAGTCATAGTGATTATAAATCTACTTATCTATTACAACAGTCTCTAGTTAAGAAGCAAAAATTGACAGAAATATGTGACAAGGAGATAATCCTCATTCATGGTTGGAATATGAAGCATAATTATTACATGAATAGATAGTGGGCCAAATAGAAAAAATAAAAAGATGTTACAAAATAGAATAACATAAGTATTTTGAAATTATACATTGTCATCTGTTAATGAGGAGATTAGTTTAGGAAACTATAGATACATGTATATAAAAATACCAAATAATAAAAAAATTTTAAAAATTAAATTCTAATAATTCCTGGATCAAAGAAGATATTTCAAAAAAAATTAAAACATTGTATATTGAGAGAAAGATAACACAATACAGAATGTATGACTTGCAGCTGAAGAAACAGTTCTAAATTAATAGATCTGATTTATTACATTATGAAAGCAAACAAATAGTGTAACTTCCCCTTTAAGAATACAGAAGATGAAAGCAATGAAAATTTATCATAAGTTCAATAAGAAAAACAGATGAGATTGAAATAACTGTAATAAAACCAACAAAAATAGAAAAACTAAGAAAATCATTAAGTTGAAAAATTAACCAAATAAACCCCTAACTACACTAATCAGCAAAAATTTAAAAAATATATAAGAGGAATAGGGGACATAGGGTGGAACTAAGAGTCAATGAGAAATTTCTGAGTTTTTCGTTCCATACTAAGCATGTTAACACATTGAATTAGTTTTCTATTTTACTTGTCTTTTCATAATCCCTATCATATAGCTTCCATTAGTTAATAATGAAGAGGTGAATAGAAATGAAGTTTTACAATTTCTGAACGTTCATCTATAAATCTTTTTCAAAATCATTTTACTCCTGGAAAAACTACATTTTTGGGTTCCTTTTAGAGGGCAAGCTCTTTATTGGTGCTTGTAGTCTTCTTAGGTATCTCTTGAATCATTGGAGGATACATATGATGGAACTGTAAACATTTTACATGGAATGGTTTTGCCCTTTAGCCTATGATATGATATGATATGATCTCACATATATTATTTTCTTTTACAAAAACAAATAATTTTTACTCTGGTTTCTATGTGTTGTTTTTTATCCCAGAGTGTTGCTTCTAATCATAAAATACTCTGGTTTCTCATCTGCCATGTCTTTTTCAAAATACTACTGTCTTACATCTTCCTTGATGATATCAAGAAAATGTTTCCTGATTAGATTCCCAATTATTATTATCACCTCATTTGACATAAGTTTTATAAGTACCTGAAATATGCCAATATTTACTTGCTTGTATTAAATCAGTAGAAGTTTACGTCTTGCTAGCACCAGGCAGATTTTTTAAAATTGATAAGCATACACACTAGGTAAATTATGTAATATTTTAGAAGTTAGTAAGTGACTTTTAAAAAAGTATAAAAGAAAATGATCAAGAAGAAGAATCAAAATTGGAAAAGTAAATGAGGTACAATTTTAAATGGAGTGGTTACAATTCACCTTATTGAAAATATGATATGTGAACAAATATTTAATAAAAACAATAAAATAGTTATGTGACTAACAAGTAGAACATACCAGGCTTTCTCAAAGAACACCAAAGAGATTATTGTGACTAGTGCAAAGAAAGACATAGCAGAAGATAAATTTATACAGATATAAAAAACAAGATTATGCATTATATTTTAGAGCACTGAAAGGTAAATGACCTTTCTACTAATAAAAAAGTCTACTGTGATCCCATTGAGAAGAAACATAATCTGACTTAGATTTTAAGTGTTAGGTAGCCTTTAATGAACAAGGATATATGCATGGTAGTAGTTAGAAAGCTATTGAAATAACCTAGGGAAAAGTTAATAAGACTTCCATCAACATGGTAGCTTATGGCTTGTCAAAATATTTACTATCAAAGGTAGAAACTGTCATATTATGAATATGTAAAGGTGGTTTCAACAGGTTTTGACCTGGGATATAGGAGAAGAAATGATTCCGTGTTTTTGGTCTCAAATAATTGGATCAGGTGGATTTAGATCAGTTTCAGAAGACTTGAATAGCAGAATCCACTAAGAAGATTATAAACCCTACAGAGAGAAAAGCAGTTAAAGAGGAGAATCTTCAGAAGCCTTTCAACACCTGATTACATGGATTGAGATCCCCAGGCAGTAACATAGGCCTCTTCTAAAACCTTATTAGAAATTCAAAACCTCATTTCAGCGCACTAAATCAAAATCTCCATGTTCACAAGTTCTCCAGATGATTTATATGTGTGCTAAAATTTGAGGTGCACTGCTCTAATAATACCTTAAAATTAAGAATAAGAGGAAGGATAAAATTGACAAACATCAAATTCTTTTCAAACCCCTCCTTATAAATGGTGGGAGCATTTGTGGGTTGTAAATTGTTTTTAATCTAGAGGAAAGTTACTGAAAATTGTTGTTACTTCTATTATTATAGAAAAAAAAGAGGATAAATCATGAATGACAGACCTATTTAATAATGTTAAAATAGGTACTTTCCATCGATTTTTAAAATATATTTTATATTCTTGTTTATTATCCAACAGTTTTCCTGATTTGCAAAAACTAATTTCTAGGTCTTTTATTACTATCATTTTGTTTAATGTAGCTGCAGTCACCTCATGATTTGGCTACAAATGACCATGGCTTGTGAATTGGTCCGTACTATGTTTAGAAATATTAAAACAAAGACCTCAGAAGCACATATAACAGATACAAGTTGTGTGTCTAGACAGAGGAAGAGTTGGGTTACCATAAAGTACCACTGAAATCTCAAAAGTTGATAATATAATTTTTAATAAAAAGCAAAAAATTTATATGATCTAAAGAGAAAATGGCATATTGTGATTTTTAAAACTAGATTTACAGAGCTCAAGCTTTTCTTGGCTCCAAAATTTTACCACAAATGTGAATAAATTGACAAAAATTTTCTTTTATAAAATACTTGAAAAAAAAACATCCTGTAAATGAGACATGGCGTCACATACCTGTAATCTAGGCACATGGAATCCTGAGACAGAAAGATAGTATGTTCAATGCTAACATGTAAACTTAGCAAGACTCTGTTTTAAAATAAAAAGAGCTAGTCAGGCGTGGTGGCGCACACTTGTAATCCCTGCGCTTGGGAGGCTGAGACAGGAGGATCACACAGGTTCGAAGCCAGCCTCAGCTACTTAGGCTCTTGGAAGCTTAGTGAGACGCTGTTTCTAAATAAAATATAAAATAGGTCTGGGAGGATAGCCCAGAGGTAGAAAGCCACTGGGTTCCACCCCCAGTACAACCAAAAATTAATTAATTAATTAATTAAATAAAAAGAGCTGAGGGTGTAACTCAGAGAAAGAATGTTGACAGTTCAACTCCTAGTATTGGAAAAAAAAATTACCAGCATATAAAATAAATAATTGTGTAAATACAAATGCATGTATATACATATACATATACATATATATATATATATTTTATGTCAAGGATAATAACATTAGATTAAGGTATATAGTTTTTGTTTGCTAGTATTGGATACCATCCCTAGATTTAGGAACAAGAAAGCATAAAAATATAAAATATAAATCTCAAAACAATCAATTTTGGAAAGGAGTTTTTATGCCAAATTGTACTTCATCTAGGATGTAATACTGATGAGAATACCACTGGTTAACCACAGTCCAGACTGGCTTCTCTAACCGTCACAGTTAATATTTCTAAACTTGTCTTTCACTAATTAGTTTACAAATGCCAGTGAAATATTTATATATTCCAAATGAAGCTCATTTCCTTAACATTCTTAGAAATGTTATTTCAGTCCTATGATTCTCTCCTATATCTATAGTTTTCCTGCGTCGTAAATCTCATCATATCCTGTTGACTTTTTTTCTTTTTCTATCTTGGAATCCTCATCTCAAGGCTTTTTCTTTCTTAAAGAGTTATGACCCATTGTCAAACTAGAGCTGATTTTTCTCTTTTATTTGTCTCTGTAGAATTGTTTCTTGTCTCATCTTTATTACTCACCGTTGTTTAACATTTCCTCATATCCCATCTTGTATGTGGTTATTAGGAAATTTGTTCAGATCTTCAGTTATAACATCCCTAAAGACATGAATTTTTTCTTCCTTGAAAGGACATTTACTCTACAAGAAGAATATCATAACAGAAATAGCTAAATCTGATTTTATATTTATGTGTCAAGTTTTTTATTCATTTTTACATATACTTCCTCATTAAAACATTATGAAGGAGGTTCTACAAGCCTATATGGCTTGGTACCTTTAACCCTTCTTGTCAGGCACTATTGTTATATTATTTCAAAACACCATTTTCAGCCGGGCATGGTGGCACACACTTATAATCCCAATATTCTGGAGGCTGAGACAAGAGGATCGCAGTTTGTGGCTAGCCCCAGCTACTTAGTGAGATCCTTTGCAACTCAGTGAGACCCTGTTTCAAAATAAAGAACAACAACAACAAAAAAAAAAATAGATCTGGGTGTGTAGCTCAGATGTAGAATGCCCCTGGATTGCATTCCTACTCTTGCAAAAAAAAAAAAAAGAAAGTTTTTATGAAGCAAAGTTCTAGAATTTTTTTAAATCCTTACTTACCTTGATAGTTTTCTCTTACTCCAGGCAGCAACCAGGTAGCAATCTTTGGAAGCAGATGTAAATTATCTGAAATTTCCTTCTTATATTTATATGATGGTAACACACATTATAGAGATGCCATGATTATTCAGTAATAAAATGTGTGGGCTAAAAATATCACTTCCTAAATCTTATTCCCCATCCTTATTTCTAATTTTTGTGTTCTCTATAGAGCTTATGACAATATTTTTTAAAGTGAGTATTGAGGAAATTTAAAGTAATTTGCATAAAATAAAAACAAAGTATCCTATATTTCAATTCGTTTTTGTAAGATTTGCCTTTGATGTATAGATATATGTCACAATGTCTCCTGAAATTATAATTACTTTCTCTTGACATTGCCATTGCCAAATTTTATCATGTTTTATTGGTCTCAGCAAGAAGACACTAGGAGAAGCCTGGTTGCAGGTAGTGAATGCTTTAGGTTTTACAGCTGTCACTAAGAATTGACCTTTTTCGTTTTCATCAACAGGAAAAACCAGCTCAGCATCACTTAAAAAATAAAAGAAGAGTAAAGTGTTCTTAAGACAGGTCCCCATCACTTTTAGTCTATGAAAACAGTTTTAACAACAATGACGAATGACTTTTCTCTGAGAAGCCACAAGCAATTGTATTGTCACTATTAGAACTAAAAGCATTTGGTTTCTACATGTGGTATGGCTGTCTTAATCTTTTAGTTCATCAAATTCCAAAGAGTGAGCAAAAGGCAAAGATTGTAACTAGCTGCCAAAGCGGGTGTGAATCATTTCTCTCAAGATTTTAAATATCTTTTTTTAGCTTCAAGGCATAAAGCAACAAACCTGAATGAAAACAGACTTAGGCTGTAACAAGGAGACAGAATTTAACCAGCATATGTTAGAATGAGTTACTGAAACAGAACAAAAGTTTTATGCATAAATGTTACTTAAAAAATAGCATGCAATGAATTGTTCACCTTGTGTTGGCTGGGCCTTGTTATACTTTGAAAGGTCATGAGAACTCTGCTAAGATAGAAACTGGAAGTTACAAAAGAAAAAAAATCTGTCCTGAGGAAGGTGTTCTAATACTTGCTGATTAATGCAAAACTGTGGTAAGTCATCTTCCAAGCTTGAATATAAGACATGCATGGCTAAATTAGATATAGATCACATTATTTTAAATATATTCACTGCACTGATAATCTTTTACTAAAGTATCTTATTGTATTCACATGTTATTTACATAACAGTAATAATAAAACTGCACTTCAATGGGTCAAATTTGTAAGCCTAGAATGGGCATAAGTACATAAAAGAAATGAATTTACAATTAAGATGACACCTCAAGTCAAAATGGAAAGGTTTGCATATCCTCATACTACTACAGAAACTAATGGAATTCTATTTACCCATCAGTATTTTATATTTTATGACAAGATAAAATTCAAGCAGATCCATGTGTTAAGAACAAGAACAAATGTATAGTATAATTAATAATAAAATACTTTTATTATTGATTTAAAAATAATTTTTACCCTTACACAGAGTTTGGAAGTCACAAAATAAAGTATGAAAAGTTTGCGATATGATCAGAAAATTAATGCATTAATGTATTTTAACATATCATAAGTCCAACATAAAAGTAAATGTAGAAAGCTGGGAAATATCTATAGATAAATAATAAATAAATATAATGAACATATTAAAAGCTACTGAAAAATCAATATAAAAGAGCAGCAGCAGAAAGACAAAGATCTTTCCTTTAGGTCTCTACATAAATATTTCTTATCATACAGGTTTTTCCTGACAAACTTACCAAAAATTGACAAACACAAAAAATAATGGTATCCTAAAAATCTTTTTTATTGGTTGATTTCCTTTACTTGTACACACCTTATAAGTTCTAAGAAGCCTGGTACAAAGAACTCAGCACTTATTTAATTATTATAGCCCATAACTTCTTTGCCTGGCTTATCATCTTTAAACAATTTTGAGTGAATGAATGAATGAATGACATGTGGGTAAAATGTAAAGAGACATAATAAATAGTGCTTAAATCGATTGGAAATGCATTATTCTCAGAGTAAAAGCAAAAGAATAAAGATGTGTGTATGTGTATGTGAGCGTATGTGCACAAGTAGGCTTAGTACGAGGGTACCAAGCACTACTTGGGCCATTCGATTATGTATGTAGAGCATGGGATGAGCTTGATTTGGAAAATTTCTCCATTATTGTTCAGCTGTAAAAAGCCTAGTTTGGAGAAATATAAAAATTGAAAGGTGCTTTGCTTTGGAATTTGATGAGAAATTATAGGAAGCAATGAATAAAGGAAAATCTGTAGGATGAATAAGTAGACAAACTGGTTTTATTTGGACTGATTTACTGCGGGCCTCACTTCTAACCATTCCAGAAGGCTGTGAGGCCAGAAGTGGGTGACTATGTTCAAAGACATTGAGAATTTGGAAAACAAAGGAGGAAAATGAAGAAGAAATGTAAAAAAAAAAAAATTAGTGGAAAGAAAATGTTAAGAATATTTGAAATCTTTAAGACTTAATACTATATATTCTCTCCCTCTGCTTTATTATGCTCTCAGATGTTTCTGAGCATAAGACACTTCCTGGATGGCCTCCTTCATATCCATGTCCATCACTAACACTACACTTTAATGATTTACTAACCATGTCTCTTCAATTTCACTCTTTGTATGGAGTTTAGTTAGGGACTGATTATAGGAACCAACACCAACCTTACTAGTTGCTGTTGTTATTTATTTTACTGAGGTTTGGACACAGGGATATTCCACTTCTGAGCTAGACCTCCCTATAATATTCTATATTTTATTTTGAAACAAGATCTTGTGAAGTTGGTGACTATGCCATCTTCTTAGGTCAGGCTTCCTAGTACAGGGTTTATAGGAGTGTAACACCACAATCATCTGACTTTTTTAAATTTAATATTTCTCTGTGTATATTTTTGTGTTTTTTAATTGTATTGGTGAATAGTAATCCTATTTAACAACAACATTTACTGTGTCATAGTAATAGTTGCACATAACATAATCTGGCCAAAGAAAGCAATTTAATCCATTACCAAATGCTTTTAAGATATTTGGAAGGTGAGCCTCAGTAAGATGTACAATTACAATGTACCAATAAAGGTATAAAAAATTTAGAAAGGACTGGGCATGGTGGTGCATACTTGTAATTCTAGCATTTGGGAGGCTGAGAAAGGAGGATCTCAGTTTATGGTCACACTCAGCTACTTGGTGAGGCCCTTTGCAACTCAATGAGACCCTGTTTCAAAATAAAGAATAAAAAATAGGGCTGGGGATGTAGCTCGGAGGTAGTATGATCCTAGATTCCATCCTAAGAACCAAAAAAAGAAAAGAAAAAAAAAAGGGTTAGAGAGGCTAAGACTAGTTTAAGGCCGAAACTACCATAGAAATTATTAGGAAACTTGGCTACAGCTATAATTCATTCATAAGTATAATCTACTTTATCATCTTCTCTTGACACAGGGAAGCTAGGGACTGGACAGATAGAGAAAAATCCAGTGAAAAGATGGTCTCTCTACCCACCCAACTTATGTATTCATCACTGACAAGAGCATCGAAGTAGAGGTGCCTAATTTGTACCAAAAATAACAGAAATGGTAACTTTCAAAAAAGTTGTTTAAGCTTTCCAACTTCTGAAGTGAAGTAGATGGCTACAGGAAGGTAAGCTGGGAGGCTGACTGGGAATCATTAAGATAATTGCCTGAACATGTTGTTGTACAATTCCATGAATAATTCAACCAACATTAAAACAGACAACATAAATATGTGTTTTTCAAATTGCTTCCCTTGCTGGGCGGGGTGGCGCACGTTTGTAATCCCCGCGCTTTGGAGGCGAAGACAGAGGATCACGCATGTTCCAAGCCAGCCTCGCTGGCTTAAGAGACCCTGTTTCCAAATAAAATGTATAAAATAGGTCTGGGAGTGTAGCCCAGAGGTAGAAGTGTTTCCAAAGAACCCCACTACCACCAACAATAAACAAAAAAACAAACAAAAAACAAATTGCTTCCCTTTTTTTCTTTTGGGGGGGGGGCAGGTCTGGAGATGGAACCCAGGGGGCATTCCAAGCAACAACCCCCCCCAAAAAAAAAAAATTTTTTTTTGTATTCTTTATTTTGAAACAAGCTCTCACTGAGTTGCAGAGGGCCTCACAAAGTAGCTGAGGGTGTCCTCGAACCTCGATCCTCCAGTCTCAGCCTCCTGAATGCTGGGATTATAAGCGTGCACCACGCCAGGCTCAAATTGCTTCCCATCTTAACCCCCGCCTCATGTTTAAAAGTACCATCTAGAACTCTGCCTTTATCTCTCATTTCCCCTGTTCCCAATTCCTATAGATATGTAAGTTTTATTGCTTTTGGCATTTATATATCTTCTTTCTTTTGGTGTTTTGCATGACGTTCCACCAACACATTTGTTCATGATTTGAGGCAGAATTTTAGCATGATTATTTTTATTCATGATTAATAATGATGATAAAAGGTTTTTAATTAAAAAGTAACCCCAAATAAAATAATTTTTCAAATATTTTGCATATAGTATTTATTATAGGTAGGCTAGTATACATTCTTATTTCTTCCAAAGATTTGTCTCTAAAAGATTATTTATTTATTTATTTAGTTAGTTAGTTCTTTGTTTATTTATTTTTGGTGGTACTGGGGTTGCTGAAAAACCCTTCTACCTCTGTGCTACACTCCAAGACACCTATTTTTTTATATTTTTATTTGGAAACAGGGTCTCACGCCAGGGAGGCTGGCTTCCAACCTGTGCGATCCTCCTGTCTCAGCCTCCCAAGCGGAAGATTACAAGCGGGCACCACCACGCCCGGCACTAAAAGATTATTTTTATCTTCGCTGAGAACAGAACTTAGTCTGTAATACAGGTTGCTTCAGTTGCTGTGATATGTACTACAATAATAATAATTATTATTTTTGCTCTACTGGGAATGGAACCCAGGGACATACTACCTCTGAGCTACACCCCTGGTCCTATTTTTTAGTCTTTTTATGTTTTGAAACAGGGTCTCACTGAGTAGTGAAGGACCTCGCTAAGTAGCTGAGGCTGTCCATGAGCCGCTGGTATTAAAGACAAAGAATAACTCAGAATATTAGAATTATAGAGGCTTTTGTTTGTTATTTCACGGTTTGATTTTTATTCTGTTTCACATGTTTGATTTGTGTTTTAAAAAGCCATGTGATAAAGTTGAATCTTCGATTTTGGTAAGAAAACAAAAATCTCCAAAGATACTCAAATAAAAATCAGTGAAATCTCTGGGTGTGGTGGTGCACACTTGTAATCCCAGTACTTGAGAGGCTGAGACAGAAGGATCAGAAAGGTTCAAACCTAGCCTTAGCTACTTAGTGAGTTTGTTAGTAACTTAGTGAGACCCTGTTTCCAAAAAAAAGTTATAAAAGGTTTGGGAGTGTAACCTCGAGATAAAGCCCTTAAATTCTATCCCCAGTACCACACACACAAATATAGTCAGTAAAATCTATGAATAAGTGACCTTATATCCCAAAAGGATTTTATAGATGTGATTTAGTTAAAGACTTGGAGGTGAGAAAATATTTCTGTATTATCTAATTGAGTCCAGTGTAATCACAGGGTTCTTATACAATGGAGGTAGCAGAATTCATTTCAGAAATTTAAAAGGGATATGAAAATGGAGGAAGGGTCACAAGGCAAAAAAATGCAGTGACCTCCAGGAACTGTAAATGACAAGACAATGGCATCTTCTCTGAAATCTCCAGAAGAAACACAACTTTTCCACTGAAATTATTTTAGAATTTTCAACTTCCACCACTAAAAGAGAAAAAGTTGGTGTGGATTTTAGCCACTTTAGTGGTGTTAATCTATTACAAAAACAGTTGAATTTATTAATAACCATCGTCATCAGCTATAGAAATTAGATTCAGTCTGGCATCGTGTGATGTTGATTTCTAGGACAGTCAACATAAACTTGGATTGTTACATAATCTCAGACTCGCCATCATGCCAAGGTGCTCAAAGTAGCCCACTCTACTGGAAAATTGCTACAAGTGGACTAACTTCAAATTTTCCTTGTGCACATGATTTTATTTCCAAAACACAACACTTTACTCATGCTATTTTTTAATGATGTCAGAGAGATTATCAGAGATATATAAATAATATATCTTTTATTGAGACTTCATATGAAAAAATGTAATTGTTTTATAGCATGTAAAAATGATTAATAAATACATATTTATTATATTGATACTTAGGCATCTTCAGTAATCTATAAAATAAATTACCTAAAGGAGGAAAGTCCAATAAAGATAATATAAGCATGTTCTTCCAGTTATATATTATGTGGATATAAATTTACATACATATCAAACCAGAAAAGAAAAAAAATAACCTTGGATAACAGCAAAGTTATGTCAGTAAAGCATTAAGAGAGAATAGAAGAGAGAGTAGTATAAATAAAGGTGTCTTAAAAGGAAGATTTTTTTTGCATATTTTTTGAAATAGCCGTTGCTTGAATTGAACTCATTTATGGCTTTCCTAATTACCTTAAAGTTTTCTGAATTGAGGATGTATTACTTTTATAATTAGAGAATAAACTTGGGGACTACCAACACACAAACACATATGAGAAACTAGGAAGAAAATAAAAGTCATTTCAAAACATGTGAAGTGAATCCAGGAATCAATCAACAGAGGTGGAATGAGGGAGGGATGGGAAGAAGGACATTCTTATTTCTGATTCCCAAGTGCAAACACTGTAATTTTTCCACTCCTGCTCCTTATCACAATCTTAGTTCTGTTTCTCTGAAAACACAGGATCCTGCACTGATTTGCTACCCTTCCCACTGCCAAGGTGTCGTCCTTGCTATATGCCTGGGAGCTCATATTCTTGGATATCCTAGAATTTAGTACAGGCCCCTTGCCATCAACTTCTACCAATTTATGGACATGTTCTTTATTAAACAACAAGAAAAGGCTATGACAAAAATTCTGTTTGACACGCATGGAGATTGACTACGTAGGACCATATTCTTTACTTGCTGACTAAACATCTCCTGTCAGTATGACTCTCATACTAACGAATGTACTATGAAGTCCCATCCTTGCTTTTACTTTGTTTGAGTGACAATTTTTTTTTCATTCTCAGAATATGACAATTTCAGTAAATATCATCAATGTTTCATCATTGTATTAATGTAGCTTAGAACTTTGTTTTAAATTTTTACATATTTAACATTCAGTGAAATTTAATAAGAAGTGTGCAACATATTTCTTCTGAAAATAAATCACTTTACATGTACTACTGAGAGGTTATTAAAAGCAATTTCATGGGAATTCCTGTTAAAGTTCTAGTAATCCCTTTATACATTCAAAGTGTTACTTATATTTTCATAGAAATATGAATGTTTATATCATATTTCAGTTACAAATTTTCCATTCTAGTGGGACTGGTTATTTAAAAACTTGTCTCTAAAGGACCAAATCCAACTTTAAAAAATGAAACACAATTAATGTAATTCATTCACAAATGTTCAATATTTTATTACAATCTGTTATGTTCCTTGGGTAGCTTTTACTAAGTTAACTTTATAAAAATATGAACAATTTTCAATCCATATTAATTAAAATACTTTAGAACTAGTTCATCAATTAACTCAAACCTAAAAGAAAATATTTACAGTTTTTATTAAGTATGGTTTGAAAGGTGTTGAGTACAGTGTTCCCAGGGAGCAGGGAATAGTATAGATAATGCCATCAATAGAACAAGTCTTAAAAAATGAGTAACTTCTCATGTTGAAGAAAGAAATGGTCTGATAAAGCACGAGGATCCTTTAGTGATCATATAATAAAGAATCACTACAGAATGCTTTACTGATCTTGCTTATTTAGAAATAAAATACAGTGGCTTATTTTAGTAGAGGAAGTCCTGACATTTTTTTTAATGAAACAGTCAGATATAATGGTACTAACGAATGCCAGGTCAACACGAAGCTAATTTTCCATTTTCATGAGGAACAGATGGTATGGATGGATATAAAAACTGGCTTCATAGAGGGAAAAATGGTTTCGTTTGGCAAATTTATTTCAGAAAATGGTCTTCATCAGCTAGATCTGCTCAGCCATTTTGAGAATGTTCTCCCACTGATGTGGCTGATTAAGGGGTAATCATGGCAACACACGCAATCTGTACAAGAAAATCTAGATGTGTCCTTTGGTAAGGTCCCCTCCCTGGCCAACTGGTTTTGTGGACCAAGTTTCTGAGAATTTTTAATTTACTTAATTTCATGGAAGCTTAATAAACAAGGAAACAAAATCACATAATGAATTGAATTGCAGATGATTTCTACTTGCTAATTCCTATGATTTTCTATGAAGAGTAATTACAGAAAAATAATAAAAGAGGTTATAGCTCATGTTCTTTCAAAAATATTTTAGAAAAAATTTAGAAATATTCCAATTAAAAGTAATCCAATAAAATTTTATTGAAGTAGTTGGTTTTTTTTGTGTTTTTTTTTGTCTTGGAATAGTTTTTCTTTAATCTAGAAATGACACTGAAGCACCAGACAGTTCAAGTTGAGTCTTTATCTTTTGTTCTTATCAAAAGTCTAATTTAAGCAAGGCTTGATGGAGCATACTTACAGTCTTAATACTTGAAAGGCTTAGACAGGAGGACCACAAGCTCAAGGCCAGTTGCAACTATTTAGAGAGGTCCTTAGTGACTAAGTAAGACCATGTTTCCAAAAATAAGTAAATATATAAATAAAAGGACTGGGTGTGTAGCTCAAAGGTAGAATGCACCTGGCTTCAATTCCCTGCACTACTAAAAAAAGAAAAAGAAAAAAAGAAAAAATTTTCTGATTTGAAAAATTAAGGGAAGTAAGAGAAAGTATCTGATAGTTATATTTATTACAACTCATAAGAGTTGTATAAACTCAAGCCTAAAAGCAAGCTTTATAGAATAAACTTACTTCTCTGGCATAACAATTTTTATTCTAATCATGATGAAATTGAACATGATGGGGAGAATGGACATATACCAGGAAAGAAATGACCAAACTGTGTATAAATAAAAAGCATATATTTCCATCAAAAGCTATTAGGTAGAAATCCAATAATTAAATTAGAAATATATAATCTCTAATTATTTACAATAATAATATGGGATATGTCTTTGAATATAAATAATGACTATGAAAATACTATTTATAAGAATATTAGGATAAAGTTTAACACAAGAGAGAAGGATCAATATCAAATAGATAATACCAAAATTATATAGGGTGGAAATTATAATTACAAAAACTATCAGAATACATCTTATAATAATATCTAATAAGAGAAATAAATAAAATGTTATTGTATATATAAAGAAATCTCCTAGTTTGATGGAAATAATAGTTCATGAACTCAAAAGAACAGATATATAGATGGTCAAAAGGACTTGGGAAAGAAAATCAAGCTAACAGGTAGGTCTAAGAACTTAACAGTAAGTGTTGAGGAAGTCATGGTTTGCTTCTTTCTCGGTTTTGAATTTATATGTAATAGAAATACTGAAAGGAACTGAAACCAAATAAAATTGAAGAAATCACAGTTCATCTCAAATTACACAAAATTTTGAGAGAACAGGGAAATGTTCTCCTGGAATTCATTTCAATAAAAGAGGAAAGATTCTGTCTAATCAACATAATCATGACATTAATATATTTCCAAAAAATGCAAAAAACTATATACCACATTTTAACCAGAACACAGAAATTTAAATTGTGTAATGCTCATATTTTTGTTAAACTATTTTAAATTTTATTTTCTATTTCAAAAATAACCATATGTGAGTAATTTATAGTTGCTCAAAAATGATATGCAAAATAATCTGGGAAAATATATATTCAAAGGTAAAATGGCTAAAATAAAAATAAGAAGGCTCACATAGAAGTTCCCCCAAACAATCAAAATTGCGCATCTCTAGTCCCCAGGTGTCCATCCCAGAATCCAGGAGCACAGGTGCTTTACTCTGTACCTGAGCCCTGCCCTCAGGCTCCGTTATAGAGAATATTCGGGGTCCAGAAAGTGAAAGGAAGTCTGAAGGAACATCCTTGCCTTATGCAAGTGGTTGTCCAGGAGCAGTGCATTATGCTTCTCACATTTTCTGTTAAGATCTTAGATTCTCCCTGTGTGCCCAGGAAGAAGACTAAAACATATTTTTGGTGACACTGAGCAGCTTCAGTCATGAATACATACTACATTGGTGAAATTATCCTAGGAATGACTAAAACATCTCAGCTAAGGGGACTCAAAGACCAGTAGTGAGGATTCAAAATATGACTATTCTAACCTCTGGCAGAGACAGTGATGCTCCTCTACCGTTTCAGCAAGCTTTCCACATTTCACAGGCCTGGCCCAAGGTGGTGGACAGGAGATACATTTTGTAGTGTCGCTGATGACTCTGTTCCAGGAGTTGCAGCTGGTAGAGAGTGGAGTTTCTATCATCCACGGTCCCTGAGTGGCCATGTGGAACAGAACTGCATCACACACTGGGTCATGAGAGACAGATGATTTGAGAGGTACTAGGTGACTTATAATCAAGGAGCTATCTACTGAAATACATAGCTATCTTAATACATGCCATATATTAATTTTCCAGTTTCCACGAGAGACAGATGATTTGAGGGGTACTAGGTTACTTATAATCAAGGAGTTATCTACTAAAATACATAGGTTATCATAATACATGCCATATAGTAATTTTCTAGTTTTCTCATCTATAAACCATAACAATAATAAAAAATAATAATACCAAATCACAGGATCCTTGTGAGATTTAAGTTATTCAACACATGTAAAGCATAGCAGGTACTGACTACTTGGAATATGATAACTACTTGATAAAATATTAGCTACAAATTTGTTTGTTTGTTTGTTTGCGGGTCTAGGGATGAAACCCAGAGACATTCTACCTCTGAGCTACACCCCTGCCCTTTTTTTGTTGTTGTTCTTTATTTGAAACAGGGTCTCCTAAGTTGCGGACGACCCCATTAAGTAGCTGAGGCTGTCCTGAAATGCAATCTTCCCTGTCTCAGCCTCCCAAATGCTGGGATTAAGAGTGGGTGCCAACACACTGAGCTTATAAATATGTTTTTTGAAGTTAAAAAATTATCAGGATCATCCTTACATCATTTGTTTTATCAATATATAAACAAAGAATTATCACAATTTCAAAAATATTATTTCAATTTTTTGCTTTAACGTTTGAGGAAGTTACTATTTCCATTTAACCACCAGCAACAAATATATTTTAAAAAACAGATTCAGAAATGAATCTGTTTTTCAGAAATGTTTTAAAAACTTTTCAAAGCCAAGCATGATGACACATGCTTATAATTCCATAACTTGGGAGGATCACAAGTTTGAGGCTAGTCCCAGCAGTTTAGCAAGGACCTCAGCAACTTAGTGAGAACTTATTTCAAAATAAGAAATAAAATAAAATAGGGCTGTAGTTTAACTCAGAGATATCACAAATAAAATGAAATAAGCTTCCAGGTATGAAACCCAATGATAAATTTAAAACAAGACTAAAACCTTGGCAACATATCAGAGACTTCTATCTCTTTGAATATGTGTTCAACTTCTAGATAATTCAAAAACTTTTTAAAGTACTTTATGTTAATAAAGCAAGAAAAACCCTTATATTAAGTTCATTTTAACATTAAAAGTACAAAAACAATATCATATACATAAGCAAAGCAGAATCTAAAGTAAAAATAAAGTTAATAGAATGGATATAAAATTGAAATAGAATAGATTTACAATTGGAAGAAAAGTAGTAAAAACTTCTAAAGGCAATTAGTTATTGCATTTTATTTTGTCTTAGAGATGTCTGTTTTAATCTCTGCTAAAAGAAAAAAAATGACAAAATAATAATGGCAACTTTGGGGGTCAAAGGCAAAAGGACCAAAAAAATGAAGAAAAAAAAAAAAGAAAATTATTTTCTTCTGAATTTCAGAGAAGACTCAGTTGCAAATTATATACTAAAGAACATAAAGACCATTGAACATTTAATGACTATCAATGAGTTTTAGGTCCATATATAATTGCATAAGGTCTTACAGCAAAGGAGACAATTAAAGGAGTGAAGAGGTAAAGTTTGGAATAGAAGATATTTGCTAGCCACTCTTCTGATAGGTTAATATGCAGAATATATGGAGAACTCATAAAAGTAAACCAAGCAAGTAGTCTAAGTTTAGAAAATATATAATATTCTGAATAGCTTTCCTCAAAAGAAGAAGACAAATACTCAATAAATAAATGAAAATTTCTCAATATCACTAGCTGTCATAGAAATACAAACCAAAATTATAAAATGCTATCTCCCCAGATAAGAAAAAAAAATTCTTTATATATATATATTTTTTAGAATAAATGTAAATTAGTACAGTCACCATGCAAAATAGTATGAAAATTCCTCAATAAACTAAGAATAAAACCACCATTCAATAGATAGATTCAGCTATCATACTCCTGAGTATATATCCAAAGGAATAAAATAAAAACACATGCTCATGTTCATTGCAACACTATCTACAATAGCTAAGAGATAGAATCAGCCTTGGTGACTGTTGACAGATAAATGTGTAAAACAATAGGGTATATGAACACAGTGGTGTATTAGTCAACCATAATGAAGAATGAATTCCTGTCATTGGCAGGAAAATGGACAAAACTGAAGCATAGCATGTTAAGCAAAGTAACCTAGACCCAGAAAAACAAGTGCCTCATATGCTCTCCCCTTTGTGGAGGCTAATCAAAACAGACACCCTGAAAGTAGAAGAAAGACTACCAGGAACTTCTAGGAAGTAGAAAGTGGCTGAGGGAGAAGGGATGCTGAGGGCTGAGGAAGGATGAAGACATGATCAATGCAGGATTATGTATATATGGAAAGATCATAGTGAATCCCATTAATCTGTACAACTTATGTGTTCAATATAAAATCATTTAAAATGTTTAAATGATTTCAGAAGTTTCCTA